>NC_134700.1:215067276-215401026 GCF_043290135.1 Rhipicephalus microplus
CCAATATAATTAATCATGCGTTGACGATTGAATTTCAAAGGAACACAACACTTTCAACGTGGTCCTGCGGTTCCACTCGTATATCTCGCTCAGTGGTACTACCTTTTCTGGATCTGGCAACAACAGTAATGATGATTTTTGACGTTCCACGTGCCAGAACTAGGATCATGATTGTGAGTTCAAGACCGCCGTAGTGGGGAAACCCTGATGAAAATATTGACCACCGGGAGTTCTTTAACGAGCCCTTCAATCTAAACACACTGGTGTTTTCTTGCGTTTATTTTTCAATCAAAAGTGGCCCCTGAAGCTGGTTATCCAACCCGGGTATCGAATACGGCTGTCGAAACCACGTCGCGCTTTGCAGGTAACACGTTTACCTGCTGAGCTACAACGGTGGACTAAATCATCGCGAAACATACAGCCTCACCTACCATTTCACTATGCCCACTCGCTCGCTGGATTCTGCGCTGACTGGTTGTGTCCTCGCGATCTCCGACGTCAGCGTAGCTCTGGCCGACTGTGCTGGCTCTACGTCATCTCATGACGCCGACCTTCGACAGCGTAGCTCTGACCTACTGGACTTGCCCTACGCCATCTCCTGACGCCGACAAGAGCTCGCGCAAGTGATGCCCCATCCTCGGACTCCTGCGACCGTGTTTCCATCTTTCCTATCTCTCCTATCCCCTCGATATGTCCTCGCTCGCTGGCTTAGCGCATCTCTCTTTCTCTCTCTCTACACCTTTATTCCTATCCTTTTAATCCCTCCTCACCCCCATCCCCTGTGAGCTACTGTTGAGGGGTCGCACCCTGATGCAGACAGTTACGGGGCTCACTTTTCTCTTCTTTTCCCTCTCTTAGAACCACTTCATTTCACTATGCCCACTGTGAGCTCAAATAAATGCGCGTCAACCTCACAAGCCACATGTTTATCGCAGCAGAGTGTAGACGGTTTTCCGCAGCGACGAGCGGGCGCTGCCACGTTTGAACACGTGATCTAATGGCCTTCTAGTTTGCGCTTATTTACCATCGCCGATGGCCGGCCGATTCGCCGCAGCCGTTCCCGGGTTGAAGGCCAGCAAAGCGGGCGCAGCGCATGGTCTGCGCCACCCATTTCCCTTTTAGAGGCGAAACTCCTTACAACGGCACCTGGTCGTCCCTCGTAGCCGTTGTAGTGTGTAACAAGTATAACATTTTGACCTCCAAGGTGGTGCCGGTGAGAGATTTCTTCTGTGCGTTGTTCAACGATAGAAAATAGTGCTCAATGTACATGCCAATGGCTGCTAATGGAGAATGAGAGACAGGAGCATTCAGCTTTTAGTTAACGCGCACGCTGTGATCCCCATTAGCAGCCATTGGCATGTACATTGAGCACTATCTGACAAGAAAGGGTTGCTACGTTATACTCGCTGGGTGTAACCTGTTTAGTTTTAGAAAGGTATAGCGAGCGTTGAGCCGCAGTGCCATGAATACAATGAACTAGTATATACCATGAACTCGAGGTGGTGAAAGGTGGGAAGTAGATACGAAGCGAAAGCCGTAAGAAAGTAAAAGCCGAATTCCCCTGTCTCTCATTCCCCATTAGCAGCCATTGGCATGTACATTGAGCACTATCTGACAGGAAAAGGTTGCTGCGTTATACTCGCTGGGCGTAACGTCCTTGGTTTTAGAAAGGTTTAGCGAGCGTTGGGCCGCAGTGCCATGAATACAGTGAACTAGTATGTACCATGAACTCGAGGTGGTTAAAGGTGGGAAGTAGACCCGAAGCGCAACCCGTAAGAAAATGTGCGTGTGTCTCCTCTCGTTCAGTCCTTGGAATGTCCGCTGGATGGCGATGCTACTATATGGGGAATATATGATGAAAAGATGCGAAATGGTGTTACTTGGAGTGTTGAATAGATGGACGACAGACAGATGCATGGATGGACGCATGAACGTTCGGACGCAGGGGCGGATGCATGGACGAACGCAGGGACGGACGCACGAACAGACGCACGCACGGACGAGCGGATGGACGGTCACACAGACGGACGCATGGACGGACGGAAGCAAGAACGAATGTATGGGCGAATGCTTTGCCCCACTCTCCATCATTCACTCCGTGGATATGCTGCCATTCTTACGGTTGCATATTGCGTGCTCAAACTGGAGGTTTTATCGCGAGGCAAGAAAATGTATTCGGTTAGCTTCAAGAAAAGCTAACCCATCGGGGTGAAAGTTCAAAGTACACTGACTGACAAACACGAGACCAGTTCTTTTAATAAAAGAAAGCTTCCACTACTTTTATGGACACCTTGTAACGGCTGCTTACAACACTGATGTGTCATTTAAAAGCAGTTCGCAACAACAATGCCGACAGTTTGTCACGAGATGGGGATATTGCGATCTTTTCAGAGAGATGAAATGCTCGGTTCCTCGCTTGTGCCTTCGTTCCTGGCGCTACCCGCTCGAGTATACACATGTTTCCACGAATCCAGGAAATTGTAAGCGTTGAATATAACGAATGACCGTACGAATATGGTTGTTTCTTCCGACGCCTTACTTTTCGCCAATCGCCCTAAATTCGCTGCGTACTTACGACGTTTTTATGCTGTCCGCTTCGCGATGAATCAGTGGCTCGGATGCTGACCCGAAGGGCCGAGGGTCGCGAATTTGATCCCGGCCAAGGCGGTCGCCTTTCGATTGAAGTGAAATGGCAGAGGCCTGTGTAATGTCTAATGTCAGAGCGCCTTAAAGAACACGAAATGATCAAAACTTCCGGAGCCCTTCACGATGGCGTCCCTCGTAATCATATCGTATTTTCGGCTCGTAAAACACCCCATAATAACGTTCTTATACTGTTCATCGCGGATATATTTTATCCACCTGCTAGATTTTTTTTTTCTGAGACACTATTATACATCATTTAAAATGCATGCCATGATTTTTTTCTTTAAAGGGCTACCCATCACCCCAAGTTTAAAAACAAGGGGTTGATTTTCTCCTCTCCTTCATACACATGATGCACCCTCCTCGCCCCTTAGCTCTTGAATGCACTTGAACAATAACAGCACTAAGCGCTATAGAGCCGATCAAGATTTCGCGCTTCCGGTTGCACGCTGTTATCACCGCTTGCGCAGTTGTAAACACAAAAAAATGAAGTTTTATTGGTTGATTGTGCATGATATTCATGCGAGACAAAGAACGGATGAGTGGCTGCATGGCAAAGAATTGTAGGAGACAAATCACACGTGGTATTTCGCGTATATTAACGAATCAGGAGCATGTACGCTGTAGACGTCATGGGAACTACTGTCTGCGTCACAGTAGTGCGCAAAGAAGGGCAACAAATATCAGGAACAAAATTGCGCTTTTTTTTTTGTATTATGGGAGCTTGTTGAGTGGCCCTTTGAAGTTAAGTATAGGACAACAACCCTTTTTTAGCTCATTGCACTCTCATAACATGTACGGTAGGACAAACTTTTTATGGGCTTGCAATTTAGTGGTAAGTAGTCACTGACTCTACTTTTTTTTTTCCTGGAAAGTTTTTAACCTATACCGCTTGAAAGCACCCATACATTGGTAGAAAATCGCTTGTCGCTTAATAGGTGACAAATTGGATGTTTAATCCGTGAAGACTGAGGAAAAGCGCGCTGATGTGATGCACATTATACCGCTGCTCTATATGGAACCATTATTAATTATAAATAATGATCACTAATCCAACAACTTAGTTGAAACTCATGGAGGCAAGCTTTGAGCGTAGAAGCACATGTATAGTACGGATTTTTTTTTAGTGTATGCAGTTACGGCAATACGACAAAACCCAATTTCCTATAAAATATTTGTGCTGTTTATTGTTATCATTACTTAGTAGTTAAAGTTAATTATGAATAATTGTATGCAACGTGGAAATCAGTGGTATCAAACGAAAAGTATCCGAGATTTCAATATAGCCCTCTAAATATTAGCATTGACATTTATACTTATTCAGTTATAATGGTCATCCTTGTAATTATATCTAATATCCACTGCATGACAAAATCCTCTGCCAAAGATGTCCAATTTACCCTGTCCAGCGCGGTCATTCGATATTATGCTTGCCAGTTTCATAGCTTCATCACCTCACCTCACTCTAGCCCATCCTCGGCATTCGGTGGAATTTCTCCTTCATTGGCGCCGATACCATCTCAAAAATAATTAAGAAACTGGGGATAAGTACTAATTATGGTATTTGGAGGATTGCGTTTTAATTTATCAAACCAAAGAACATAGCTATACGATGTATGCCGCGAAAGTTTTACGGCACTAGATAGCAGTCAGAAGTCCTATTTCAGTCAGGGTTAAAATTTAAAAGGGTGACTCATAGACGTGTATTATATTTAAGGTCAAGCATTTCTTAGCAAACTTCCGTGACTTTTTCTATCTATCTATCTATCTATCTATCTATCTATCTATCTATCTATCTATCTATCTATCTATCTATCTATCTATCTATCTATCTATCTATCTATCTATCTATCTATCTATCTAGCAGCCTATGACTTCGTGCTGTCTTGGCCATCTCGTTCATGGAATGAACACCAAAATTGGTATGGCAGGACGTGAATGCATGACAAACGTAAATGACAGGTCATAATATGAAAATCATGGCATGCACGTCATGAAGGACATGATTTACATACCACGATCTTGGTGCTCTCGAAACCACTTCTTCAGTTTAATGTATGCCAAAATTGTTGTGTGAGTTAATGAGTTGATGGAGAGTACCTTAGTAACCAGCGCTTCGCCGAAAACATTGCATTGCTGAGTAACTCAGGGGACGAATTGCAATTTATGATTACTGAATTAGACAAGGAGAGCAGAAAGGTAGGTGCAGAAAACGAAAATAATGTACTACAACCTCGGAAGAAAACTCGTGCGCTGACAATGTATGTGATTGATCACTTCACTCGGTAGGTAAAAAAAAAAACGCGCAGTAGAATTTACTTAAATGCGTGCACCCGTACACACAAACACACACTTGTTTGCTCGCGCGTCTTTTTTTCACCGATTACAAACGTCAATGGTCAATTTCGACTACGCAGCGCCCGTAATGTGGATAAGTATAGCTGTGCGTACACGAAAAACCTTTGTCTTTATACAGTTTATAGCTGTGGCTCCTTGCATGACAGCGGAAGAGAAACAGTACCTGCCACACTTCAATCTGCACTCACGATAGTGTAGTTTCAAGACGATTGAGAGTGCTTCATTAAACAAGCGCATACGTTAACACGCATGATATTATATGGTTTCCGCGAGACATCACGCTGTACAGCGTAGTGCATCGGCTTGTCTTCGTCCTTATTATGGGCAAACGTATAATTGCTGTTATAAAATCAAGTGTCGGTAAAATACATAATTATTTTTCTCGCCATGCCCTATAATCTATCTATTACATGATTATGTGTTGAAATCAGTACATTTAAAGTTGCAGAGGATCATTTCAGCTCACAGCTATAGTACAACATAGTTGGGGATGTTCAAAAGGACTCCCAACAAACACTGACAGCTAACTTAGGCAACGACAAGATGTGAGCAAGTGGTATAAATCATACATGTTTTATTAGAATTCCCGCAATATCGGGGCCAAGGACAACAGCTTACATACGATATTTAATGGCATTTAACCATAGGTCCTTCAGCACCAGGAAAAAAGCATAGGTCCGCAGCCAACACATACCTTGCAAGAACGTACATTATTAGCAATAAACAAGTTTATAGAAGGAAATGGTATACTCGGAATTCACTGACAACGCCTTTTCAGGCTTCTTTTTGTGCATACAACTTCACTTGATCTTGTCGCTCTATGTGTCACTTCATGTGCAGTCTTATTCTCTGTCCCCGCGACTGGACTTGGACGATTTCACTATTGTTACGTAACTCGATGTTGTGTATTATTTTTAGCGTATATTGTCTACGTGTGAATGCCTTTTATGAGAACTATATATAGTCATATGTACTTCAGTGTGGCCGGCATTACCAAATATGCGGCCAGAGACACGGTCACAACCACAGACAAAGCCACAGCACAATCCACAGCGACTCCATTGTCGCAGCAGACATTGCACGACCCAACGAGAGCACTGGTTTCTCATGACTTGCTTGAAAAAGACCAGGACATTCCTGCTATGCCTCGATCTCTTCTGAACACTATATTTATGCTTTCAAATAAGCTAACTGCTCCGACGGCCCGGATTGCATTGAAACGGCTGGAGGTTCTTAATCCAGTATTTTCAGCGCTTCAGTAATCTCCACGGCTCGCCCACGACTCTCTCAATGGCAGCGATTTCCCAGTCGCATGTCAGAACGCTGAATTCACGTGTATTATAGGTCAGAGAACTCCGGCTCCAGAGACTGAGTGTACTCCTTCGTGCGTCCAGTTCTCTCCTTATCTCTTTATCTTTTCAATCTCCATTCTCTTATCCTCTGTGCAGGGTAGCAAACCGGACGCTAATCCGATTAACCTTTCTTCCTTTCCTCTTCTTGTTTTCGGCCTCTCTCTCATAGTCATATATGACTGGACTGTACTCTGTGTTGTTTTTTCATCGCAGCGGGAATGAATTGACATGTGGCCACGAGCACAACATGAACGTGGCATGTAATTCATGTCGTAAATGACATGCATTTCACAATTTGCATGTTAAGACCCGTTATTTATGTTCGTTCTGCATTCACGTCATGTAATACCAATTTCGTATATATCCCACGAATGAAACGCCCGCGAGTATCCAAACACCGCGTCATGTAAATCATTTTGTACATAAAGAGCATGGTCATGACTTCCGCTTTACAAGTCTGTCATTTTCTTCATACACTCTCGCCATGCCACAACAATTTTCATCATCATCATCATCATCATCATCATCATCATCATCATCATCATCATCATCATCATCATCAGCCTGACTGCACCCACTGCATCACAGAGGCGTCTCTCATGTTCCGCGGGTCAACTCGGTGCTGTGCTTGCTGCTGCCACTTGATACCCACAAACTTCCTAATCTAGTCTGCCCAACTAAATTTCGTCTCCCCCTCACCCGATTAGCTTCTCCTTGAATCCAGTCTGTGATCCTCAATGACCAGCGGTTATCTTGCCTTTGCGCTACGTGCCCTGCCCATGACAATTTCTTCTTCGTGAATTCGGCTGTGACGCCCTTAACACTCGTTTCTTCTCTTATATAAACTCTGCAGTCTTCTTGTCCCTTAGAGGTACACCTGTCATTTTCCTTTCCATTGCTCGCTGCGTCGTCTTCAACTTAAGTTGAACCCTCTTTGTAATACTCCAGGTTTCTGCTCCGTAGGTAAGTATCGGTAAGATGCAGCGGTTATATACCTTCCTATTGTGAAGATTGGCGCAAATACGACTCTAATTTTAGAATGTTTGCTGAATGTACTCTACCACATTATTATTCTTCAATATCGTAGTTCGGCTCCGTGGTTAAGTAGACGTACTATTTTACAACTTCAAGTGCACTGCTACCTATTTCGGAGCTATCCCACATATACCTGCTGCATGTTGAGACCGTTCCCTCAGACAATGCACGCAGCCGTCAATACAATTCAAGGCGCTTACATACACTACCAGTTATTTGTTTATGATTGAAAATTGAAAATGATAACAGTTGCGCCCTCGTCCCGTCGTTCTCGTCCTACAGTGCTTAGCGCACCACACTTGCAATTAGGTTCTAATGTGGTTTTACGTTCCACACCGACGATATGATGATGGACGCCGTAATATATATATATATATATATATATATATATATATATATATATATATATATATATATATATATATATGTGTGTGTGTGTGTGTGTGTGTGTGTGCGTGTGCGTGTGCGTGTGCGTGTGCGTGTGTGTGTGTGTGTGTGTGTGTGTGTGTGTGTGTGTGTGTGTGTGTGTGTGTGTGTGTGTGTGTGTGTGTGTGTGTGTGTGTGTGTGTGTGTGTGTGTGTTGGAAAGAAGTGTATACTTAAAGGCTCGTTTTTCCGTGCATTGACACAATAATAATTCGGTCTAACCGACAATAATATATATATTGTTTCACATGCCCCGCCGCAGTGGTCTAGTGGCTAAGGTACTCGGCTGCTGACCCGCAGGTCGCGGGATCAAATCCCGGCTGCGGCGGCTGCATTTCCGACGGAGGCGGAAATGCTGTAGGCCCGTGTACTCAAATTTGGGTGCACGTGAAAGAACCCCATGAGGTCGAAATTTCCGGAGCCCTCCACTACGGCGTCTCTGATAATCATATGGTGGTTTTGGGACGTTAAACAGCACATATCAATCAGATTGTTTCACATGTATAGCTTCGAAATCTTCTGGGCGCGATATCTCGGTCTTGTTAACCGCGTCAAGGCGTTGCCCCGTGAAGCGAGGCGTGGCGAAGCCAAGGAGACGGTACTTTACCTTTTGCATGCCCATCACGTTTTACAAGCATAAAAAAAAGTATACACGTTATCTCAAAATCAAAGTGCTTGGCATATAAAGTTACTTACAAGATATCATGCAGCCAAGTGGAGCTTGTAGCTGACGGAACCTCAATGAAGGCCACTCGTTGGCTAGCTTCTTCCTTACAAAGAGATATCAAACACCAATAGAGCGTTGAAAATTTCAAGAAGAAGTTTTCCTACGCCTCAACTGTAAGATACGGCGTAAGTATTCAAACTGTACAAGGTCAAACAATGGCCAGGTAGACATACAGAAGACGCAGTACAGTATAGGCCCTCATTAGGCGCAGTACATGTATTATCCGTTCATTTCGCTTGAGCACTGTGAGTGACCGAGCGAACATAGCATGTGGAAGGACGCGCAGATGTCACAACTTTGCTTGTGCCGGTCTCTACTCGGGCGACGGCAAATAAAACTATATTGCAGTAAAATGACTTGAGATCACTCGGCTTGTGCCAAATGCTAAAACTCGCATTACCCTTATGAATTTTTTTTCTTCAAGCACGTTATCAATAAATGCCTCGTCAGAGAGAAGGTTACTGCAGACTCGTTGCTATAGACACGGAGCGTTGAACTCAGGATGACTTAAAGCGTCAGTCAAGACTTCAGCTCGATAATTATTCGGCTCATTGAAACTCAAAAAGGTTATTTATTCACTCAATTCGCAAAAATAAATAACTTCAAGGATGATACTCGGAGAACGCCGAGCGCGAAGTGCCGCAAATATGCGAAGCAATGTAGCGAAAAAGTTCGTGGAAAGCCTGAACGGCCGCGGGCACTATCAGACAGGCATATTCGTCATCCAGAATTGCGCTGTTGGCACGTAGGAAGGTGTGTTCAGAAGCACGTTACGGATTAAGAAACGAAGATATGATAAGTGATTCCATTAGAGAATGGAATCACTTATCAAATGAACAAGTGTGCTGTATTAATGAAGATGTGTTTTTCTCGACATTGTAACCCCCCCTGCTGCAGCGCCTTCGGGCTAAGCGGGGTGATCATTGAATAAAGAATAAAGAATGAAGAACCGCGTTCTTATCGTGAACTAATTCGTAAACGACTATGACGGCCTTTGCGCTGCGCTTGCGCGAATTATATAAATACCGGATTTGCGTAATCCTGAAAAAAATGAAAGTACATTGATGTAATGAAAATTTATTTATGGTTTTCTTTATGTTCTCGATAATTCGGCGTTTGGTCGATTCGGACAGTCTCTTCCAGTCTCGTGAAATGTGCATTAACAAGCGTTTACTGTATAGGCAAACACGGAGACCTCCTGTGGCTAACTTTGACAACTTCCGTCAGTTTAGCAACAAATATTCCTATATTGCGGCACCCCGATTGAGTGGAATGTCACAGGTGTGGGCACGAGGGGCTGGGGGAGTGAGGGAGGAAGGGAGGGAGGGAGGGAGGGAGGGAGGGAGGGGGGGAGGGAGAAGCGATCGGCTTCCTTCAAATTATGATTGTTGCTCTCATTCAATACATCTTGTTTATTGGTTGGTCTGATGTCATGATGTACTGAAGCTAGAGTCCTGGCACTGACAACTTCGACCAGGTTATTGGTGTACTGAATAAATAAGGCTGTAGTTCATGTCCCATAAAGATATCGTGGACATATCCTACGTTGATTGATATGTAGGGTTTAACGTCTCAAAACCACCATATGATTATGAGAGACGCCGTAGTGGAGGGCTCCGGAAATTTCGACCACCTGGGGTTCTTTAACGTGCACCCAAATCTGAGCACACGGGCTTACAACATTTCCGCCTCCATCGGAAATGCAGCCGCCACAGCCGGCATTCGAACCCGCGACCTGCGGTTCAGCAGCCGAGTACCTTAGCCACTAGACCACCGCGGCGGGGCGACATATCCTACGTTGAAAACAGGAAATGCGTCTATGACATCAAAGTGGTCTACCCTCTTGCCATAGACAGAAACAATTAAACATATGGTTGAACTAGATGACGTCCACAACCACATGCGTACATAAAAGGTTATCATAAAAGTTCTGTCCCAGAAGCCGAAAGAGGGCTATGCGAGGTTTTCAATGTCATTGTTTTTAACTTCTTAAAGAGCAACTTCATCTTCATGTCTCTAATACTGAAAGCGTACTGTCAGCCAGCAAGACAAGCCATGGACCACCCTGCAGTAATGCCAAAGTTTTTTGTCTGCAAGGCAAAAATCATCAATGATTTTGGTAATGCCTAATGTGAATTCTGGCCGCAGCAGCAGAGAATATTCCCCCTTGAATACACAGCTGTCGCAAGCGCGTTTTTGTGAAATCGCGTAAAAACTGCAGGTGAAATTCACGCAAGATTTCAGACAGCTGATAAGAAATGCTGCGTCATGTCTCGCCATCTTTACTTAACTCTCTTAACCAATTGTCCTATTTCCTCTCCCGAAGGATGTGGATGTGTTGATCACACATCTTGTTGTTTTTAATGACATTGCATTTTGTGTGTGAAGTACACGGCGATGTATGTTTCAACTTCTGCATATTCATTAGTGATTATTTATTATGCTTGTATGTTTATTCCGCATATTCTTTTTTATTCTGTGTGAAGTGTGAAGCGATACCTTTCAAATTTTTATATAGATCAGTTTGATGTTTCAGATAGAAATGTTTTTAATTATCTGTATTTTATTGTTCTTTTATTTTTCTTGAAAGCTGCACAAACACGTTTCTTTGGATTGATTTATGTTTAGTCATGTTTTTACGCACATAGTTCATTTTTTTCTTGTTCATTAACCTGTTTATGCATTGTACTTTTTTTTCGCCCGTCCACTGTTTGTTGGCGAAAAAAAAAGGGGGGGGGGGACACAGACAGACGTTATGTGGCTTTGTGTCTGTGTTCCTGTTATCTGTACCGTATATGATACAGATAAGCTTAGCGCCTCCTCGATAAACAGGATTAGTCGACTTCCTTCTATCATATCGCGGTGCTGATGTTGCAACCAATACTTAAATGTAGGGAAGGAAGGAAGAAAGAAGCAAGCAGTGACTCTTCACGCTAGACTTGGAGCGAACGATCTCGGTGAACAAAAATACGAAGTCCATGCCTATGGTCACCTAGGGTAAACCGCAAAGCGATGAATGTGCCTTAACGCTACCGTCTTTTTTTTTTAAGACACAAAGATCTGCGATCAATAGAAAGCGGACTCGATTGAAAGGGCGCATTGTGACAAAGTGTTTAGTCTGCCCAAGCGAGGACTTTTCGACTCACCGATGCAGGCCTGTGTGTATATATATATATATATATATATATATATATATATATATATATATATATATATATATATATATATATATATATATATATATATATATATATATATATATATATATATATATATATATATATATATATAATTTTTGTTTGTTTGTTTTGATTTGTAACAACCAAGTGGAAAGGGGCTGCCTTCGCCAAGTAATGAAGAAAACAACTCTTTCATTGTTGTTGTTTTTTTTTTCATTTCAATAAAAAGAACTGCAGAAATACAGGGAGGTTAGCCAGTTCCTATACCGGCTCACTACCCTGAGCTGAAAAATAACAAAAGGGAGATATTACAACACAAGTAGAAGAAGAGAAGAGCAAGAGGAGAAAAAAAGAGCAATTGACTAAAGTCTGCCTTTAAGCCCAGTTGTGCGCAAACTGGTCTCATGGAGGACAGATCTATGTATTGCCACGGCCGGGCTTGACTGCACCTCCACGCGCTTGTTTCAAGGGAGCGCGCAGGTGCAGTCTAGCCCGGCCGTGGTCTTACTGAGTGAAAGAATCGTACATCTTTGAATAGTATCAATCCCACTTCCAGTTAGACCTCGCTTTTTTTTTCTGGTCCAGTGCTCTGCATCGATATACTGAAAGCGGCAACGTTTCTTATTCCTCTCGCTTCAGTTCGTCCTTTCTATTGAGTCACGAATACCTATAAAAGGGCGGTCAACGTTGCCGTGCGTGTTCTTAATGTATACCACGTAACACTCGAGAAGCCTACTTACCGATGTTTGTCTCGGTGTTTATGAAGAGAACACCACCTAAATTCATTTCGTGCATGGGCTTGGTTTTCACAGTCATGGGCAAAAAGCTCTGTGCCCAACTTCCATTATCAGCCTAAATATGGTTGCCGGATTTTGTGGTTAAACTTGTCGCATTCACCCAGGTAACTGGCTGTACGCTCCAAGCGTGACACTTTGTAAACTATTTTTTGAATTTGACGAACCCTTTAAAGGAAAGTGGAAGAAGACATGGCTTACCAAGTGTCCCAGTTGGAGGGCCCAGCAGGGCAAATAGGTGAAAGTATTTTAAAAATCGGGAGATCTCACGTACATGCATGGGAATCAACGTTGCGCGAAGCATACGGAGGGAAGGTGAGCGTGTTGCATTTGTTTTATTGAAAACACGTCATGAAATAACGCTAAATTTTTATGTTCAAATGTTGCACATACAGACATATGTTGAAGAGTTGCAGATGTTTATATAACCAGTAGTTTGCGCTTGTGCAACGATGCTGACTGGAACACGCGTATTAGCAACACCACAAGCGGATATGAGGCGTTGATGCTCGCGAGGATGCTGGCCCTGAACACTGCTACACAAATCAACTTCAGCGCATGGAAACTAACCACAATTGACGTAAACCCGACGTGACAACTGTATCAAAGGAGTACAAATGTAATGTTCGTAAAATTGGCAGCACTGCAACCACTATCGATGTTTAACGAACATTACCGTCTATTTGCAAATTAGTTCCAAGACCTGCCGTAGCTCTGTGGTAAAATGCTTCATTGCAACGCAGAATGCTTGGGTTCAATTCCCGCTGGAACCCTGACATTTATTCTTTGCATTCGTCCGGTCGACGCTACCGCTGTCGGGTATTTCTTAACGCTCGCGCTTTAAAATTGCGCATGTGTCTCGTCGTTCCTGAGTTGATGCGATGTGTCAATCACCTGTAGCATATACCAGCATGCCAGTGGCACATACCCGCCCGTGAGTATGTGGCACTGTCTGGTGGGAAGTGTTGGACGATGTACGCGACGGGATTGACATTCATATTAAAAGAAAAGCGGCGCACAAAAAGACGGAGACAAAGAGGAGAACCACACACAGCGCTGCCATTACTCGTGACATTACTCTTGTCTAGACCAGTGCGTCATATTCGTCATACCATCTTACCCTCTTATGCTAATTTTGGGTCACGCCAAGTTACGGGGGTGACCATGAGAGCACCCAAACGTAAGTGGCTCGATAGATAGATAGATAGATAGATAGATAGATAGATAGATAGATAGATAGATAGATAGATAGATAGATAGATAGATAGATAGATAGATAGATAGATAGATAGATAGATAGATAGATAGATAGATAGATAGATAGATAGATAGATAGATAGATAGATAGATACGCTCAAAGTCGCCGAAGTTCGCTAAGAAAATGCTTCGCATTTAAAAATATCCACCATTAGAAGAACAGCGCGAGCAGAGTGCGCGGAAGCTGCGCTCAGCGCTATTGCCGAGAACTCTGGGAACCACGGCCATCTAATATACTTCGACGGCAATTCTGTCATACACAGACATCATGAAGACAATTAAAACAAGACGCTGGCCATAATAAAAGCAAATAAAAAAGAAAACGCCAGGCTCGCGCAGCACAGTCACATCAAAAGCTAAATGGGCGGCCTTTCAGAGCCTTTGTTAAAAAACTCTTTGGGTAAGTGCTACAAGTCCACCTTTAGGGTAACCACTACGCCATAAATGAGTGGCCGGATCTGTCCCTGTCCCTACATCAGAATTTCGGGGGGACCCGCCGTGGTGGTCTAGTGGCTAAGGTACTCGGCTGCTGGCCCGCAGGTCGCGGGTTCGTATCCTGGCTGCAGCGGCTGCATTCCAGATGGAGGTGGAAATGTTGTAGGCCCATGTGCTCAGATTTGGGTGCACGTTAAAGAACCCCAGGTGGTCAAAATTTCCGGAGCAGTTCACTACGGCGTCTCTCATAATCATATGGTGGTTTTGGGACGTTAAATCCCACATATCAATCAATCAGAATTTCGAGGGGCCTATATAGGCACCCCCCTGACAATGCACTCGAGTCGAGGGCTTTTCACGGATAAGCGAGCCACTAACCCAACTCACCGTACCGGCCTCGAATTCAGGGGGGAAACAGCGCAAGTCGAAGCATTTCAAGAACTGAAACGACGCTGGCAAACGTTACCGATACTTCCGCATTTCGACGAAAATCCACACCATGCGACGCAAGCAGCGTAGGGTTAGGCGGCCTCGTGCTTGTGCAGAATACTCACGTACAGGAAAGGGTTATCTGTTCAGTCTGTCGCTATCTAAGGCAAAATGCAACAAAAACAAAAGATGTGTCTTGTCATCATCTGTACTACGTCAAAGTTCTGCCACTGCCACTACGGCAGGTCCTTCAAAACTATAAACGACACCACGCCTTGTGGTAAAGACCCTTCAGGTCGTCTCACACGATGAAGTATGAGAGTTCAATGATTACTGTATTTTACAAGTCTGGATGGGCAGACTCGCTCCCTCGATTCCATGCTGACCGGTTGTGCCCTCGCGATCTCCGACGACAGTGCAGCTCTGGCCAACTGGGCTGGTCCTACGCCAACTCCTGACGCCGGTACCCGACGACAACGACAGCGTAGCTCTGACCGACTGGATTAGCCCTACGCCATCTCCTGACGCCGACAAGAGCTGTCGCCAGTGGTGTCCCATCCTCGGACTCCTGCAATCGTGTCCATCTTTCCTGTCTTCTTATACTTCCGTCGTTCGCTGTCCCTGCGCCTCGCTCTCTCCTTCCTCTCTCTTTATCTCTTTACCTTGTAATCCTGTCCTTTTAATCCCTTCTCAAACCCGATCCCTCGTGAGCTACTGTTGAGGTGTCCTACCCTGAGAGACAGTTACGGGGTTCACTTTTCTCTTATTTTCATTTAAAATCACCCCCCCCCCCCCCCCCAGTCCGGATGAACTAATGCTCACGCAGACCTTAGTGCTAACAGAATGACTGCTTCTTGGGAATCTTAAGCTCCGACGACTTCGCTGAATGGCAGCGAGCCAACCCGGAACTTGGGGGTCAAGTAAAATAGCTCGAAGGCAGGAACACCTCGTTATTCCGAAGGTATTCAAGCGGGCATTGTTTGGCTTGGGAAAAAGTTTGCCAGAAGAAAAACTTCCTACCTTTTCGAGCGAAGTGCATTCTCTCGTGGTAGCCTGAACACAGGGACCAGAAGTCCTCCAGGCCCTGCAAGACGATCCAACAGCGCGACACCTCGGAGTTGTCCATACTCTCACGAGATTACCGAAAAATTACTGGCCATACCTTGTCGCTGACGTAGCTCACTGACGTAAGGAAATGCCGAGATTGTCATCGACAGAAGACAACACCATGACCTGCAGGCCTTCTTCAGCCGATCAAGCCAACTCGGCGACCGTTCCAGCCCCAACGTCGACTTGCGGAAATAAATGGATCGTCGTAGCTATCGACTACTTACACAATGGTGATCTCGCTCGCTACACCTAAACAAGGGCCCTTCCCAAAGGCAGTGCCAAGCCAAGTTTTCTACTTTTCTTTAGAACATTGTCCTGCGTCACGTGGGTCCACAGAAGTCCTTATCGGTGACAGAGGTACCGCCTTAATGCGGACCTAACTCAGGCGATTCTGAGATGCAGCCAGACAGGTCATCGCTGAGCCACCGCCTGCCACCCACAGACAAAGGACCTCGCTGAGCGTCTAAACAAGACCATTACCTACATGCTGGCCACGTACCATCAGCGTCCAATGAAACCCGAAGAGCGGCGGGCCTTCGCGATGGCGGGCCTTCGCGACGCCGTCCACTTTATTATCACTACGAACAAGCATGCATGTATGTGCAAAGCTGCTGAACAGGTGATGGTGGTAAAAAACATTTATTTTAGAAAAAGTCTGCTAGAGAGTGCCGACGTGGCCCATCGGCGTGCTAGAGTGGAAAGACCCTATTCCGGGACGCCAGTGGAGCTGGAAGCTGCCCGTGCGCGCTCCACCAAGGAGCGTTGTGCAGCCAAGGTAGAGCAGCCGAGCAGGTGCTCCTCCCAAGCCTCTCTAGTTGGGATAGCAAAAGGGGATGAGAAAGGGACGGGATTAACTGGGCACGATGCTACGACGTGATATGTGTCGGCGAGCACATGACAGGTCGAGCAGGTGCCATTGATTTCCGGCAAAAAGTGCCTGGCGACCGCCGGACTTATAAAGGTGTTCGTCTGCAGGCGGCGTAGCAGTCGTTCGTCCGCTTTCTCCAAACCGCGTGCGGGGTCCGGGTAGAGGCGGCGCGAAGCCCGGTAATAAGCCAAAATTTCGCGAAAGCGCGTCAGGTTGGTATTGCCAGATTCCGTCTCGGGACATGGAGGGGCAACGGCCCGGACAGGAGAAGCGCGGGCAGCGGCATTTGCCGCCTCGTTGCCGGGCAGGCCCGAGTGGCCTGGGGTCCACACTATACGAATGGGATGAGGGTTAAAGCGCCAAGAGGCTGCCTGTAGTAGGCTAGCCGCCAGCGGAGCAATGGAACCCTGAAGGTACTGAGAACAGGCCGAGCGCGAGTCCGTCAGGATGGTGCGTGAGGCAGGGTGAGAGGCGGCCAAAGCTATGGCAACCTCTTCAGCATGCGTTACTGTGTCTGCTCGAAGGGAGAGGCCATCTACGTGTTTGCCCTCTGTAATCACGGCAGCCGTGAAGTGACCCGAGGGGGAGGGACCCGAGACGTCCACGTAGAAAACACCAAGACGATCGGAGTGTCGCGTATGAAGGGCCGCGGCGCGTGCTAGTCTACGGCCAGGATGGAGGTCAGGGTTCATATTACGGGGTAGAGGTTCCACCCATAGCTTTTGACGCCAGAGCTCTGGTACCGGCTGCAGAGGGTCTTGGTCAGATATCGTGTTAAGGCCAAGTCTGTGTAGAAGACGGCGCCCTGAAGGCGTCTGCGACAGTCGATTGATTTGGTTAACGCGATGAGCTTCGCGCATCTCTGCAAAGGTGTTGTGTACCCCCAGAGCCGTGAATCGGCTGTTGGAAGTTGCAATAGGTAGGTCCAGAGCGCGTTTGTATACTGAACGAAGAACGACGTCCAGCTGGTGCTCGTGTCGACGACGCAGGCGAAGGTAAGGCAAGGCGTAGAGGACGCGACTGGTCACAAACGCGTGGGCCAATCGGAGGGACTGAGACCCGCGGAGGCCGCCGCGCTTGGTAGAAACTCGCCGTATCATGCGGCTCACCTGTTCGCTGGTGCGTCTGAGGCCTGCTATTGTGCCCTTTGGATCCAAGGACGACGTGAGGTGAAGGCCAAGAACCCGAATATTTTGCACTGACGGGACGGGCCCGGACGGAAGAAAAATTTGAGGCGGCGGTAGCGGAGAGACTGAAAGAAGAGCCGATTTAGCTGGAGAGCACTCCAGGCCGCATGAACCTGCGTAGGTGTCCACCAGAAGGGCAGCCTTTTGCAGGCGTTCTTCGATTTGCGCTAAGGAGCCGGTGTTGGTCCAGATTGTGATATCGTCCGCATATAGTGCGTGTCATATTCCCTCGACCTCGCTTAGAAGAGAGGGGAGGTTCATCATCGCCAGGTTAAAAAGCAGAGGAGACAGAACTGCCCCTTGAGGTGTACCCCGCGTGCCTAATAAGTACGGGCCGTGTTCGGTAGAATTAAGGCGAATGAAGGCGGTGCGATGTGATAGAAAGGCGCGAATGTAGTTGAAAGTCTTCTGCCCGCAGTTTGTGGTAGACAGGTTAGTGAGTATAGTGCTGTGTTTGACGTTGTCGAACGCCCCGCGGAGATCGAGAGCGAGCACGGCTTTATCGTTATGGCGCATAGTAGTCGGCTCTATGATATCGTGTTGAAGCTGGAGCAGGACGTCCTGCGCCGACAGATGCGGGCGAAAGCCAAACATAGTGTCGGCAAAGGTGCTCCTGGCCTCCAAGTAGGCGGAAAGGCGTTCGCGAACCATGGTTTCCGTGAGTTTGCCTGCGCAAGACGTAAGTGAGATGGGTCTCAGTGCCTCAATACTAACGGACTTTGCCGATTTGGGAATGAATGTCACGACCGATGTGGTCCATTCCGTTGGAAGCGGAGAACCGTCCCATATCGAATTTATAAGCTGGAGTAGCGAGAGGTGTGCTTGGTCGGGAAGATTTGCCAGGAGCGATACTGTGATTCCGTCGCGTCCAGGGGCCGTGCCGCGTCGCATTTTCGTGAGTGCAAATCGTAAATCAGAAAGCGTGTATGGGGCGTCGAGGTCGGTGTTAGGGGCGCCGGAATACGTATATGCTGGGCCTGCGGGATCAATTGTGCGGCAGATGTAGCGGTCACAAAGTTCTCGCGCGAGTTCATCCGTAGTGCCCTGAAATGCATGCAGAACACGGTGGAGCTGGCGTTGCGTTTCTCCCCTGGTGGTGGAGGGATCGAGAAGGCTTCTAAAGAGTCGCCACGCACTCTTAGAGCTCATCTGGTTTGCAGCCTTCGAACAGGTGTCTGCCCAGTTAGCATCGGAAAGTTGTGCGGAGTATGCGGCCGCCTCTGCAGTGAGCGCCTCAATGCGAGCGCGAAGTTTCCGATTAAGTTTGTTGCGTTTCCAGCGCCTTATGAGCCCGCGGCGAGCGTGCCAAAGATGTAGGAGGTGTGGATCGATTGCAGGAGTCAAATTAGAGGTTGCAAGGGTGCGAGTGTTCGCTTGTTTCATATGAAGAGCGTATGATGCCCACGCTGCATATTCGGTCGAGGAGAGGCCGGCGGGGAATGGTTGCATTCTGAACTTAGTCCAATCGGTGAGACGGGCTTGGCCCCAGTGTTGGCGCATTTTCTGCCGCGGTGTGAACGAAATGCGGAGTAAAAAGTGATCGCTGCCTAGGTTTTCGCCTAAATTTTCCCATGTAGCATCGCGGATGTGACGGGTGAGGGAGAGGTCGGGGCATGTGTCTCGCGTGACCGAGTTGCCGGAACGTGTGGGTTGTGCCGGATCGGTAAGAAGCGTCAGGCTCAGCGAGGAAATGAGCTCCTTGAGCTCTCTGCCCCGGGCCTTCTCGTAGTGGTAACCCCAGTGAGGGCTGGGGGCATTAAAGTCCCCGACAATCACCAGTGGTTGTCGGGCCGCTATACGCAGTGCCCGATGGAAGAGATGCGCAAACGAAGCCCTCGCAAGGCGAGGGGGACAGTACACGTTTAAGATGTGTATTGATGGTTGGCCCCTCCGCTGAGACAGCACTGATATCATGCAGTAGTCGTAAGGAAGATCCAGATCGAGGTCGATCTGTATCGCCGTGTAAGCTTTATGCACGAGGAGGCATGTGGTGGTGCCGCCTACATAGGAGCAGTATCCAGAAAGGGATGGAGCAGAGCCAGATTCTTGGAGCGCCAAGACGGCCGGCTGAGAGCCAAGTGAGCTGAGGAAAAGGAAAAGATGTGAACGCTTTCGCCTGTTCCCAAAGCCTCCAGGGTTCCACTGTATGATCTCAAATTTAGACGCAATGTTTGAACGGGACGTACGATTGGTAGCCATCGTGACTGTCCTAGGTTTTATATTTGGTCCTCCATGTCCCGCTCGGAATCCTCAGAGGCAGGGAGGGGCACGGAGGCCGGATTGTCTGACGGCGGGGTGGTGGTAGCCACCTTACGACGACGCCGTGGAGCTGTACCCTCACTGCTCACCGAGCAGGAGCGAGAACGCGATGCCTTGGGTTGAAACTGGATGATTGCCCAGGCTTGAATAGCCTGGGTAACCTCTACTACTATGCGTTGAACCGAGAAGCTGGTGAGGAGGTGATTAATCGAAGCTTCGACGCGCGTGAGGCGTTCCTCTACGCGCGGGGTGTGCTCTTCGCTAGGGAGAGTTTGGTTAGCGGGCAAGAGAACCTGAGGTGCCCCAGGAGTCTCAAGAGCTTCTGGAGTAGATGTAGCACCGGTTCCGAGTGCTGGAGTACACATGGCTGCTTGAACCGGCGGTTTAATGGGAGTGGACTTAGCGCGAGGACTAAGCTTGGACATAGCTGGCGTAGCCGCCTGGACAGAGGAGGCAATACCGGATGGCCTTGCAGTACACTGTTCTTGGGGTTGAAGTCGCTTATTTAAGAGTTCGAGTTGTTTAGTTAAAAGAGAATTTTGCTTTTGAAGTGCCGCAACTTGCTGGCGAAGGGCCGCAAGTTCGGGAGAAGGAGGATCGACAGAAGGGGGTGAGAGAGGCTTTGAAGCAGCTTTCCCTGCCCAACTGCTCACCTGAGGTACCGCCGCTGGTGCTTCGAGCGGTGGGAATGCTTGAGAGTCGGCGTGGAGTGGTGGAGCCGAATGATGCAGGTTTCTGCTGCTGTCTGGCTGTGACGAACATGAGGTGGTCCCTCGAGGAGATGTTGAGGGCTGCTTGCGTTTCCGATATTTTCGGTATTTTGCCGTGCAGCCACTGGTCCCAGTCTCATGGGCGCCGTGGCAGAGGAGGCACTTGGGGTGGCAGTCGTGGGCATTGAGACCTGCAGGTGCGGGGGTTCCACATTTGGCACACTGGGTTGGAGCGGCGTGAGGGCACTGAGGTGGTCGATGACCGATGGTACCGCACTTGGTGCATACAGGGACCGTTTTCTTATAGGCGCGGATATACGTCGCCACGCAGTGGTAGAAGAGGAAGCGGGGTAACTTCGTGCCCTCGAAAGTCACCACCGCCGCCGCGGAATCTCCGAGTTTGCGGACCGCAAGGATAGTACCTTGAGGCCAATACAGTTCAGACTTTATCTTTTCCGGGCTTTCAGCAGGGTTTACATTGATGACGCCCTTGCATGTATCCCCTGGTGCCTTGGCGTGGCCTCGAACGGGCAGCTGCTGATCCCCCACTTGCAGCTGAAAGTCACCGAGGAGTCGCTGTGCCATAGGCAAAATGGTGGTGCTACAGACCAAGATGTTCTGTTCCCAGATTGGCCACACTTGAATTTGCGTGGTAGTCCGGTCGCCGAGGTAGCTACGGATGGCGTCGCCCGCGCGATCGGCCCGGACAAATGTGCGTAGCTCGCAGGGAACGCGAGGTTTCAGCACTACGATGTAGTCGTCGCGAGAGAGGCGAGGAGTTTGACGCGGACGCCACTTGCGTTGCTTCGCTGGCTGCGAGGACGGAGCAGAGGTAGGCACACCGCCGGAGGGATGGCGCGCCGGCGTTCCTTGCAAGGCTGGGGAATGGTGGCCCACCGTGGCGTCTCGTTGTTGTTGAGACGCAGACTTCGATTTCGCTTGCTTTCGTTGCCACAGTTTCACCATGTCGTCGAGGTATTCATCTTCTGATGGCATAGTGTTTTCGGAGGATGAAATCTCCATGGACAGCATTTGGCTTGAGGTAGGATCATAGCCCGTAACCACGTTAGCGGCCGCCATCGCCGGGCTGAGAGCCCTTAGCGAGGCGGCGTTGTAGCCGGGAGTGAAGGACGTCCCTCAAGTTGTCAAAACTGGACCCACCTGGACGAAGGTGTTGTCTAGGCGAAGCGGAGAACTTGGCGGTGACGATAAATCCAAGTTTCAGGGGTACCAAGGTGGATGTCCGCAGAAATAGCAGACTGCTGAACAGGATGCGCGCGCCTGTCAATGGTGATAACTGGACGGCACGCACTGCACTATCGCAAAGGCTTGCCGCTCTTCGGGTTTCATATGACGCCGATAGTGCGCGCTCGTAGAACACAGGACATGGAATGTCATACTTCGGTATGTGACATTCGCATGCAAAATGGCCGGGCAGGAAACTACACGCGGATGACGTCATACAACTTGGTCTACTCGTAAGGAACCCGGCAACGACACTCGACGCCAGGCTAGTATCTAACATTAGCTACGAATAAAACCTCGACGTCAACGCATACCTTCAGTGCCCCGAGGAATTAATCCAGACAACTCACCCGTCTGCGCATCACGAGCCAGAACACTAACAAAAGCCGCCACTACAATCTTCGACGACGCCAAATGGAATGTCATACCGGTGACCGTACGTATATGGGTATGGGCAGTACACCGACAATGACTTCACGAAAAGCTTCTTCGACGATATTTCGGATATGCGGCACTAGACGCGAGCATGCGCAGTGGGGATGTAGACATCGCCGCAGACGCATGACGCGTGACATCATGGGACTAAAAAATGCGCTACATTAAAAAAAAACATCTCTTTTTTTTTTTCTGAGTTTGCCTTGCCATGCGCCTAATCCGTTGGACCAACGCGGTCCAAAATTGCGCTCAACTTTAAAAAACGCGCCGAGCAGGAAGTGATCACGTGATAGTTGTGAGGATCACGTGCCACTATTGTAGGGAGTCGACTAGGTACTTCTAGAGCCTCTAGGTACCCGTGCATCAGCCATCCAAGCAACAGCTGCAGCTGTGTTTTTACTTGCGTGTGCTTGCCCCGAGGAAGCGCACCGAGGCCGAGGGGCGCCGCGTACCTTGTCGGAGGGAGGCTCGAGACAGGTTCTCTTTCGGCAGTCGACCGAGAGCTGTCACTTCCTTGTGCACCTCGCTCTACGTCGTCATGGCGCTCAAGTTTGATGGCAAAGTAGTGGTCGTCACGGGTGCGGGCGGAGGTGAGTTGTCGAGAAGTTCGTCTGATATTTCGCGAGCCCTTGCAGCTCGTTTGGCCAGCTGATTCCAATCAAGACAAGAACTAGTCAGCGGACATGGCCTTCGCAAAGTTTCCTCGTATCGCGATGTGACGCACAAATGCATCGCAAGGTCGCATTGATGTGGTTTATCTGCGCAGATTCTGTGTTTAGACTGGCAGGACGTAGAAAAAATGATATTTTGTCTTATACTTTGAAAGTTCCACCCACCGTTTGTAGCCGGTAACATTTCCAGTAATGACCCACCGTGTTTTTAAAAGACAAACATAAAGTAATGCAACATTCCTGCTTGCTTCCTGTGCTGTCAGCGTTTTGCTACTTTCAGGAATTGATAGTGTCGGGTGGAAAGGGGAATTCCAGGTCCGCGATGTGGTTTGGGCAAATTCAAAAAAGAAATGCGTACGTAATGCTACGAAGCTCGAGAGAGCGTGGCCTGGAGGGCATTGTCCTGTTTAATGGTGACCTAGAGTACGCTCCGGAGAGCAGCGGACTTCTACTCGTGTTACTTCTTCGCTTGACCCGAAGGGCATCGCCGAAGCGAACTGTTGGACTGTTACATCGCGGAACGCCTCATTTGCTTTCAAGGCTGAATGTGGTAACTGTGGAGTAATACGATTCACGTGTTTCGCAATAAACGCGTAATTATAAATCTTTTTTAATTACGTTGAAAAGACGACAGTGTTTAATTCAGTTTATAGAGAACATTTGCTTGTGAGTAAATGGCTGTAGTTTCCTGTCATTCTCCTTCAGCATTTCTTCTTGTGTAAAAAGGACATAGTACTTTTTTCCTCCTGGATGCAAAAGGTCAGACTGCCTGCACTTTTCCTTTAGGGACAGCTAACGTTTGTTTGCACAGCAAACATTGCTTCTTTCTTGCATCTTCTGGCACTTAAACGTGTGCCTTCAGGAAGTCTTTAGGAGTGTTAAATAAACACACATACCTTGTGCGTTCTTTTAAAGCAGCCATTCCTTTGGCATAGTGACTTCCTCTTTCAGCGTTTTTTAAACCGTGAGTCGGGCTTTTCAGGCATCTCTATATCCCACTCTTTTGTATTGCAAGACTTGCGTCTGCTCACTATACCATCTCTTGCATTCATGATTGCCTGTACTGATTCGGATTATGCACTTTATGTGCATCATAAATTAAATTTATGTGTATAATTTGAAATTTTGCAGTAATGGTGTGTCTTCAGGGTAGCTCCTTGCATCTGTTGTTGTCTTACTTTCCTTACAAAGAGAAACACTAAGTGAGGCCTTTATGAGGTCTCGAACATTGTGTATGCACAGTAGTGTTTAGTTAGTGGAAAAAAATTAAATGGGAACCTTTTTTCGAAATAGGCCAAATCCAGAACTGAAACTAGCTCAAATAAGGCTCTAATAACACATACATACTCTCAACTTACCTCTAGAACAGTAATAATAAATTATTAATAGTTAGTAATTTATTACTATTTTAGATGAAAGTTGAGAGTATTTATGTGCCAATACAGTCTTATTTGAGCTAGTTTCGGTTCTGGATTTGGCACATTTAGAAAATAAGATCCACAATTGTGATCATGCTGAATCTGTTAAATAACGAAATTTGTACAGTTGAAATGAGTTTGTGGACTCAATGGCATCCTGTTCATGTAGCCTAATCACAAAAGAGGCTAATAGATTACAGATATAATGCTTGCATAAACAGTATTGCCAGTTAGCTGCAGTTCTTCCCGCATTTCATGTAGGGTGGCGAGGATACCAACCATGACAATTACGGTACCCTTACCAGTGATCTTTTAACATTGCAAGGCGAGGATACCAACCATGACAATTACGGTACCCTTACCAGTGATCTTTTAACATTGCAAGGGATAATATAGCATTATAACAATAAGAAAAAGAAGACACTGCAAGATGAAAAAATACGAGAAAGACAAGCACCACAGATACAGGGTCTTGTTTTCCCTGTGCTTTGTCTTTTGTGCTATTTTTCTTTCTTTAATAATGAATCAACTCCCTCAGGGCTATATTTTGTGTTTTCATGCACGAAGTGCTAACATTATAAGATTGTACTTTCGCTTCTGCATTGTGGAGTGTATATGCTTTTTTGTTCAGTTTGCTTCATTTCAAGTAACTACTGAAAATAAATTGTTCGTACTTAGTGTACGGACTGATGCGCACTCATAATTCGATTCTCTGTTCTTTGCGTTATTTTGACAGCCACTTGCCTTGAGACCTCAATTGGTTGTGACTAACCTTCATATATAGCCCTTTGATGAGTATTTGCTGTCTGTGTTAATAATGTTGCATCTTTATTACGTTACTCGAAAATTTGGAAGACTGGAGAATGTGCTTCTGTTATAGCTCTCTATGTTGTGAAGTAATTATAGTTACAGTATTGTGATGTCCCTGTGTCACTTCACTTTAAGAGGTAAAATATCAATTAGTGAAAAAAAGATTTCATACCGGAAGTCTTGGAAAAACGAAAGGAAGATTGTTTAATATGAGCTCCTGGTGTTATCAAAATATAAATCTGCATCTTTATAGCCCCAAACTAAAATTTTTAGAGGGACACTAAAGAGCAAAACAATTTTTCTAGTAGTTAAGTACAATTCCACAATCCCCAAAACACCACCCTTTATCGCGATAAGATGCTCAATCAGCGAGATGACGGGTGAAAAGAAAATTTTGAGATTCTCTCATAAAAAACTGTGACTTAAGAAACTTTGAAGGCATCTACTAAATGCTACGTAGCTTCCAATATACTGTAATTTTTGTGTGCCATAAACTTAGCATATGAAGTTTCAGAAAATTTTATGGAGTTAATGCCACGAAAATACTAAAAATACATTTTGAAATTATCTACATCATGCTAGACATTTTGGCATGAAGTTTAAAAAGGAAACTTCAGCTTTGATTTTCTTTGCTAATAATGAACTGATAATAGTGACACATATAGCATTAGAGTTCTAAGAGTGCAGTTGGTTAATCTAAACCAAGTCAATGTTCCTGTTTAGTGTCCCTTGAAAATCGCATTCATTTGTGAGCGCACTGTTTAACTCCGACATAACCACCGTTTGTGCTCTACAAATCGGTTAGCCACATAGCTGGTCCTTAATATGGCAGGTTACAAAGGTAGGAGTACTGTATTAAAATTTGTAGTTTGTGATGAATAACAGTTTTCCATGCATTCGGGCATTCTTGCTTCTAGGTCTGGGCCGAGAATATGCAGTTCTGTTTGCTGAGAGAGGAGCATCCGTTGTTGGTGAGTCCTTTCCCACCTTCCTTGAACATCTACGGGCATGGCCTTGGTTGCCCAATGTGCGAGGCAGCACCTCTGTTCGTCCTTTGTTTTCCAACGCCCAGCTTTGCATCACTGTTGGCTATCTTAAGGAGGAACTATCAAGAACAAAAGAATTGTTACTTTCCCTTTGCTCTGGAGAAATCCTCTCGAAGGAAGCAGACTTTTTCTTCTTTTGCCGACTTAGTCTGTCTTTTTCTTTTTCCTCTTTCCTTTCATTTTCTTCCCCTACAGTAATCCTGAAACTAATAGCCATTTGTTTAAAGCCAACTCGTGCTCAGAATATTCAGGATAATTTTTTTTCTCTATCCATTGGCCAAAGTAGCCATACTGACACCATGGAAAGTTGAAGTATTTGGGGGTAAAAGTACTTTTAGACTCTAGTCAGCCATCACTCGTATAACTTTTTTTAAATTAGCTGCATAGCAGTAGTGTAGCATATGACAGCTGGAGAAAACCTACATTGTGGGTGACCCAAATCATGTCATAATTACTAAAGAGTCACTTGCCACACAACTGGTATTATAAGTTATAATTTAAATAAGTTGTTTATTATGGTATACTGTAAAAGGTGGCCCCTGCTCTTACATTACATCATTTGTGTCCGTGCATGTTTTATGAAAGTAAGTGCTCTCATTCAAAGCATTATAAATTCTAGTGCTGTAAATTAAAAAAAAGTGTCTGTTTTCATTCACTATTACCTTAACCTTTGATTTTTTGCCATATTCGACAACAGGTGGAGACTACACACATACTTTTTGCCCTTCAGCCAAAATGAGATCTGAAATTCTAGCGGTTGCAGTGTGTGTGTTATGTGTGTGCGTGTTTTGCATATTTAAGCTGTTACGAGAACTTCCTGCAGAAGGGCCTACATTTCCTTAGCATTGCTTTAGCTTTACATTATGTAGTCACAACAGCTTAGGGGAAACTGCTGTTCTTTTTATTATCCTAACTTCGCTCCTCCGAATGGGAAATATCTAGCTCAACAGTGCGCTCTTTTTTTTTTTTTCTTTTACTGTAGACCACATATCCAAGAGGTCCGTAATTGTCACTAAATATGCTTATTTTTTATTTTTGTTTGTCATAGCCTTGTCTTGCAGCTTAATGTCATGATACTGTGAGATTGTATTAGTATTGCCACACCAGTTTTCATGTCATTGATACACACCCACACATTGCACTATAGCCTGTCAGTACTATAAGACGTGTTACATTCCATCATTGAAATAGCATGAATGAAAAAGAAGTTCAAAAATCAAAAGCTAGCAAATTGTCACTGCAATAGATACAATTACA
This sequence comes from Rhipicephalus microplus, assembly GCF_043290135.1. NCBI lineage: Eukaryota > Metazoa > Arthropoda > Arachnida > Ixodida > Ixodidae > Rhipicephalus > Rhipicephalus microplus. The sequence goes on from NC_134700.1 coordinate 215,094,930, forward strand.
AAAAAAAAATATGGCAACACTGATGTTTGTCCAAGGCTAATAAATGCCTTCTTTTTCCCTTTTTTGCATTAATGCAAGTTTTGTGGGTTTTCTTTTTACGTGACCTCAGCTCACAGTTGGACATCACTAAATAATAAACGGGGTTTGTTTTTATTGTTTATTATTTAATTTTAGTTTTTGTTTTGTATTACTGTTTCTCTACAGTTCTGAGGTGAAAGTGGAGGCCAAGCTGCATTAATTGTGTTAGTTTGCCTGATAATGTATTTTTCCTGCATTATATAGCTTCTCATAAATACTTTGAGTCTTGCATGTGACGGTATTTATTTCTTTTGCTTTTGCAGTCAATGACTTGGGAGGATCTCGTAGTGGCGAAGGGAAGTCCAGTTCTGCTGCTGACAAAGTTGTTGAAGAGATTAAAGCAAAAGGAGGCCGGGCTGTAGCTGATTACAGTAAGTTCGTACCCATTGGCTTAAGGGGAACTACAAAAAAAATTTTTAAAGGAGGAAAGAGGATCTTGCATATCATATCACTCATTCTTTCTTTCTCATTTATAGATTCTGTTGAAGAGGGGGATAAGATCATCAAGACAGCTATTGACAACTTTGGTCGTGTCGGTGAGTTTCATCATTCTCTCATTCACAGATTTTTTTGCAACCACTCAACACGCAAGATCGCCACCCAGCCCATATGCCAATGATGCAAACAGTTCCATCATTTCATTTTGTGTTGTCATCAATTTGTGCTCATTGCTAGTGACCTTCGAAATTTGTCAACTTCTTGTTTTTTTGGAAGGTTAAAGCTGTGTGATCGTGTGCTAAACTATGATATTTCCCTCCAGATATTCTTATTAACAATGCTGGCATTTTACGTGACAAGGCCTTTGTCAACATGACTCCTGAGGAATTTGGTAAGCTAGGCATATCATGTCAGTCATGTTTGTGTATACTTTTATTGCCTATAAGTTCTGTCATGAAAACATGCGGTGTTTTGCAGATCTGATTCATCGTGTGCATCTGAGGGGTTCCTTCCTTGTCACGAAGGCGGCGTGGCCATACTTTAGGAAGCAAGGCTATGGAAAGTAATTGCGTTTTCACTTCATAAGTGCTATCTAGAGTGGGTTGAAAAAAAACTGCATCGCACTCTTGTGCTTAGAAGTCTGTGTGCTCACAAGTACTCTTCAGCAGTGGTGGAAGTCATGGGGTGGTCAGAGAGAACCTGCCACCTTCTCCCCTATTAAGGTGTGGGGACAATGGTTGCGCGAATGTGATTGGGTTTAAAAGAATCACTGGTGAATATCAACACGCTCTACAAAGATTGCAGTTGTATTAATCAGGGGGCTAACACTTGTACACAAGTGGTGCTGAAAATAAAGAAAGGCTCTTTTTTTGTGCATTTGACAAAGAAAACTCAAATGAAAAAGAATTTTTATATGACAATTTATCCCAAGTGACAGATTAGCTAGAAACATGCTGGGGCCTATACCTGAGAGTAGCACTTCTAACTTGGTCAACTGTTGGCTAATCAGGTCTATGCTCTTTTTTCGTTTTAATTTATTTGCAAGCATGGTTTTAATTTGCATATTATTAAAATATGTATGTTTAAGAAAACAAAATGGCTGCCATATCATGAAGATTTGTGCGTGTGTCCCTTGAGATTTTTCTGGTTTTACTCCATGCTCTTTATTCGTTACTATATAATTAAAATAGCTAGTTAACTCAATTTCTTGTGATCTGAAAAACTATTTAATAAAGCAAATGCAAATAATTGGAAGTATCAAGAAAACGGTAAATAAATGTCTATTACATCAACGTTATGTCATTTTCTTAAGGAATATGTAAATCCAGTGATTATTTTGCTTCAGAGCGGTGCAAAAGCGGCATTTTTCGTCATTTTTTACTTGCGTTGACTTCATTCACAATAATGCCTCCATGTCTTAAGCCGACATGTGCTCTTAACACGTACCTTATTACGTACCAGCAACGTGGTTGTGGCTGGCGACCACACCTTGCTGAAAGCTTGCAGCTATTTCAGCTGTCCGTGAACGCTGCTTCGCATCGTATTCTTGCGACGACTTGTCCTTAATGCACTCTAAAAATTGTCGTCCAAGTTAACTTGGTTGTGGCCAAATATGACTGAATTAAAGGGACACTAAAGAGGAGGAATGACTTGAAATTGGCAAACTGCACTCTAAGAACTCTGTCATATGTTTCACTGTCATAAGTTAATTATTAGCGTAGAAAATCAAGCTTGATGTTTCATTTTAAATTTCACGCCAGAATCGCCGCATGTGACATAAAAAATTTCGTAATGTAATTTCGGTATTTTCGTGGCATTGGCTCGATGACATTTTCTGAAACTTCATATGCTTAGTCTGTCACTCCCACAGATTACAATAAACTTCATTTTTATAGATTGGAACCTACGTAGGACCCACTAGACGCCTTCAAAATTTCTTGAATCGCAATGCTTGGTGTGGGAATCACTAGGTGGCATCGCCAGCCACATTTTCTTCTCGCGCATTTTCTCGCTTGCTAAGCGTCGTGTCACAGTAAAAGTCATGTTTTCAGGATAATAAAATTGTACTTTACTGATTTGTGAAAAATTGTTTTGCATAGTGTCTTTTTAATAATAGTTTTACACCATTAAGCAGTGTATGCACTGGCCAGGACCAGAGTACACGTCTGAATTATTTTTCAAATTGACAAGTGTTAAATTAATCCGCTATTACTGTATAAGTATGCCGTATGAATGACAATGTACATTTACTCTGTGCATGCAGAAGATTCGCACCAAAATGGCATACTTAAAGGTATGCAGAAGCATCAAGCATGAGAGGTGATCATAATCCAGTATGTGTACTGTGTTTTGTATCGATATTCATTTCATGGTTTTTTAATTACCTGTGTATTTTTGTATGTGTCTTCTGCTGTTTTGAGGCACTCGTTAGCTTGCTGCTTATCTAAATATTGGTGGTTATTTATCTTTGAAATGCATTTTCAGAGTTATCATGACAGCTTCGGGTGCTGGAATCTATGGAAATTTTGGCCAAGCAAACTACGGTTCTGGTAAGCCTATAATTAGTCCCTGTTCACAAAAATCATGTGAATAAATTGCCTTTAAAATTAATAGACTGCAGCACACATACGTTTGAAGAGAGAACACCTGCTGATTTTTGCCAGTATATGAAATGGTGTCACGCTAGGAATTCACAGATGTTTTACCGGCTGTGAAGGCAAGTAGAAAATATGCTTAGTGTTGGACAAGGACATTTGGAGACGCCTGCAATCAATTTACTTTACGGACGTTATAGCCCGAATGTAATGTGCAAAACACTGTGTTTTGCTTATCATACTATTCAGTTCAGTTTAATACCTTAAAGACCCTTCATGGTAGTAATATACAGTGGTGGTTACATGATGAATAAGGACAAATACCAAGTAGTTTTTCATACAGTGCAGTAAATTCATTATTATATTGTGCTGTTAGAACTTAGAGCTTTATTATACGCAGTTAGTATGAAGATGTCTTGTCGAGGTTGCATAAATAAAAGTGGGCACATAGTGACAACAATTTCCGAGGGAAGCCTGTTCTAGTCTTTGGCAGTTCAAAAAAAAAAAAGGAAGATTGAAGAGTAGTTTGCGCATAAGTGTGCAGATGTGTGTACAGATGAGTTGGACTGTATGTGCCAGACATCCTAGTGCTCACATTATGTATTGTCGCTCGGCCATAGTTTCTTTTTGTAGAATATCTATTTAGTAGATTGTGTTCTCTGCACCGAATCTGAAGCATGGCAATGCTGTGTTGCAGTGTAAGAGCAACTTCAGTTTAAAGTTGCAGTTCACAGTGTTTTTGTGATTGAAATATAGTGTCTATACTATGAATATACACTAGTAGTCTCCAAGCCAATGTAGATAAGACTTTATTCATAAGGTACCCCGCGATTTCATTTATAATTGCTTTTATTAACGCTTCCATTTTCTATTTGCATCGTCATTCTTCTCGAGCTGCAGTTGCAGAAAATTGGGTAAGATGCCATATAATATAGATGCCGATTTCCAATGGGCTAAGTGCCATTCCTTATGTGCCGTACTCTTGCCCCGCCGCGGTGGTCTAGTGGCTAAGGTACTCGGCTGCTGACCCGCAGGGCGCGGGTTCAAATCCCGGCTGCGGCGGCTGCATTTCCGATGGAGGCGGAAATGTTGTAGGCCCGTGTGCTCAGATTTAGGTGCACGTTAAAGAACCCCAGGTGGTCTAAATTTCCGGAGCCCTCCACTACGGCGTCTCTCATAATCATATAGTGGTTTTGGGACGTTAAACCCCACATATCAATCAATGTGCCGTACTCCTCTGTGAGACATATTGCCACTGTCTATCCATTTGTGCCTGAAAGGGAGTTTGCTCTCAGTATATTTCACGCAGCATAAGCACAACTCGGGAAATTAAAATGGCAGAGCAGAAAACAGTCCATACGTGCATTGCTCACACGGCGTGGCTGCCCCCTAATTCGACAACTTCAGATGTCGGCAGTGAAATACTTCGTTGGGACTATAATTAAAATTTTCACTAAAGAGATACCCTAGCTGCATGGCAAATTAAGACTGGAGGGCTACTTTCTTTAGAATTTTCTCAGTACTTCGTTGCCACAGTTAAAAATTGCAGTTATGAAGGCTGGACTTCTTGTCTTCAGTGTACCAGTGTCGCAAATGTATGGTGCTTCGCACGTGTTTTGGATACATTCCTAGTTATCTGTATCTCTTCCTCACTCTTTAAGCCAAGCTTGCCTTGCTTGGACTGAGCAACACCCTGGCCATTGAAGGAAAGAAGTACAACATTGCATGCAACACCATTGTGCCGCTTGCTGGGTCCCGCCTCACTGAAGACATCTTCCCACCAGGTGAGCGTAGTTTTTAACCCTCTGTAGATTCGCCTATATTTTTGACACAGTGGTATAAAAAACGGCTTTGGTATATTGATATAAACTACAAGAAAATGCTATGAAACAAATTTCATCATGATCAAGCCAGTAGTTTACTGGAAAAAAAAAAAGTGGGAAAAACACTGTATCATGAAGGCGCCATGTCGTGGTTGTTCAAGGAGTATTTGAGATGACACAGCCGAAGAAAGTGGCTCAAAGCGTCATTTTTTAAGTTGTGAGGAGAATAGGTGTGTGACCCTTATTTTAGCAAGAGAACGCCAACGCATTTGCACTTGCGAGCCTTCATAACGCTCTATTCTATTTCTGTAGAGCTTACTTTTTCTCATGCATTAACCATTATTTTTTGCTTATTTGGCCGTCTTCGCTTTTGCTATCTAGCGTAGCTGTCGTCCCTGATTAAGCATGTGCCTACTTTTCAAGAGGTATATGATATAAAGAGAAATATTAATTTTCCACTCACTAAAATCCGCAATTGCACTGAGGTATGAGCCAGGCAATTTTGCAGGGGATTGTTCAAATGCATTTATTAGTCAAGTTTTAATGCAAATATACAAAAACACATAATGATTGGAAGCTAAAATGACCTTTCAGGGAAACCAGAAAGAGAGAAAATTATCTGGCATTTTTATTGGTAGGTTCAGTCTATAAGAAGAGTAAAGTTCAGAAGCTATCGTGAAAAATTGACCGAACTTCAATTCCATTGTAACACTACTTCCACCCTTTGAAAGCATCGTAAAAAAACTTCTGTCATGACTGCGAGGGCTTAAGTTAAAATGAGCATACTTAGCACCGCACCAAGTGCTTTGCGTGATGTGGAAGAAAATATTTTCTATGTATGGGAAAGTGAGATATATGTGTCCCACTGTCGCACAAAGGGTCAAAGAGCAACATTGACTTGGTTTAGATGGGCAAACTTCACTCTGAAAACTCTAATACTACAAGTTTGACTCTCATAAGTTTATCTATTAGTGAAAAAAATCAAGGTTGAAGTTTCATTTTTAAATTTTGTGCCTAAATTCTCGCGCGTGATGGGAAAATTTTCAAAATGTATTTGTCACATTTTCACAGCATTAGCTTGAATAAATTTTCAGAAATTTTGTAAACTAGGTCTATGGCACCCACAGATGACCATGTACTTCAGTTTTATCGCTTAGAAGTTGCGTAGGACCCAGTAGACACAGTCAAAATCTATGACGTCACAGTGTTTGGTGTGGGAATCTAAAGGTAGCATCTCCATCCATATTTCCATTTTCATCATTTTCTCGCTTACCAAGCATCATGTCACAGTAAGTGTTGTTTTCAGAATTGTGAAATCGTAATATAATACACGAAAAATTGTCTTGGACTTTAGTGTTGTTTAATTACCAATCATGCACCTTTCTAAGTTTATTGCCGGAACCCATAGCTAACACAGTGAACTGCAGCCAACACACAGAATAGAATATTACATTAAAGTTTCAAAAGCTAGTGTGTTTAGTTGTGATGAAAAACATGTGCAAAAATAAATGTTTATGTGAGGTAAAAAAAACTAAAAAAAAATCTAAGAGTAGCTAATTTGAATGTAAAGGGCAAAGCTTTCGTCTTTATATGTTTATGATAGCCATGCTAATTAGCCTTCTTTACCTTTATGAAAAATAATGTATGAATGCATTGTATGTTTGAAAGAAGTATTTGGGCTATTAAAAGAAGGATTGGGCGGAAGCATCAGCGTGCGGGGAGCTGCATCTCGAGAACCTACAATTTTGCAGATTACAGTATCCTGTTCAGCACTGATGAACCTTAAATGGCTTCATTAGGAATTGATTTTGCTGTCGAATACTTCACTGCCTTTATAATTGATGCTGTTTCGTAATGTCTATATGAAGTAAAAAATGTGGGAGGAAAACGTGTTCCGTGATAGAACAAAGAGTGCCGCAAGGCTTGAGAGAAACAAAACAAAGCATGGGTACTACTACAGGCTCTACAGCTGAAAATTTTATAAATTTCAAACACATAAAATTCCAAGGCAGGAGGATCTGTCCGCAATCTAGAAGAGAGAGCTGGCAGAGCTTTATCTCAAGTATCAACTCCTACACAGGTGAGGCTAAAGTATGTAATAAGGTTAGTAGAATCAAAGACCGACAACCATCCAGTCTCCCCCTGGTAAACATACATGGTGACTCATTGGAAGACCAAGTTAACTCCCTGTGGAAGACCACAATGGAAGACCACAATGCTGTGTGGAAGACCACAATGCTGTGTGGGCCTCTGGTGAAATCCCCCATGCATAGAAAGAGGCTATTATCATCCCTCTTCTCAAACAGTGGAAGGATCCATCATCTGCCTCTAGATATCGGGCTATAGCACTAACGAGCTGTCTGTGCAAGGTATTTGAAAAAGTGATTGACCATCGCTTGTTACATTTCCTTGAATCAAACTGCTTGACCCATATCATATGGGTTTTATGGGGGGCGATCCACAACTGACCACTTAATCCGCATTGAGTCAGATTCGCGAAGCATTTGCGCATAACCAATTCTTCCTCTCTGTTTTCCTCGGCATGGAGAAAGCCTATGATACAGCATGGCAATTTGGAATAACCAAATACCTTTTACAATGGTGCCTACGTGGTGTAATGCTGAATGTAATAGAAAGCTACCAGACAGACCAAACATTTCGTGTACGAATGAGCAACATCGTCTCACGACAGTTTGTGCAGGAGACTGGAGTGCCCCAAGGGGGGGTGCTCAGTTGCATGCTTTCCATTGTTAAGATGTATTCATTGTGCCTGTGTATCCCACCCGGTATCTTTTATTTCGTGTATGTCGATGATATACAAATAGCTTTTAGATCGTGCAATCTCCATATCTGTGAACGGCAGTTACAGCTTGGTCTGAACAAGGTGGTCAAGTGGGCAGACCAGAACGGCTTTAGATTAAATCCATAAAAGAGTACTTGCATCGTATTTCCCCCTAAAAGAGGCCTGCACCCCGTCCCTGACATTGATCTGCAGAGTCAACATCTACCTGTAGAAACGGAATATAAATTTTTTGGGATAATCATTGATGCAAAGCTAACCTTTGTGCCCTATATAGAGTATCTAAAAAACAAGTGTATGAAAACAAGGAATGTTTTAGAGGTGTTGTCAGACACTACATAGGGTAGCGACAAGAACTGCTTAATGGATGTTTATAAAAGCCTCGTCCGCTTACGACTAGAGCCATAGTCTGTCAACCTGCCTCGTCAAGCGCCTTGAGTATGCTGCACCCCATCCATCACTTAGGTATCCGGTTGTCTTTAGGTGCACTCAGGACTTTAGGTGCACCTAAACACTCAGGACTTTAGGTTGACTTTAGGTGCACTCGGTTGTCTTTAGGTGCACCCTATAGTCTATATGTAGAATCAGACTAGTGGTCACTCCGATTGCAGAGATCTTACTGATCCCTCGTTTATTTCCAAAAATTGTATGCAAATAGAGAACACCCCACACATGCTACTATAAATGATTTGTCCAGCTCTCTCATATTCCACAGCCGTGCCTCAACGAGGAAGCCATATTCACTTAGAGTGAGAGCCCTTGCTGAGGAAATAGAAGTCCTACTCTTTGAAAACAGCCTTATGGCACCTGTTACAGGCCTTCCGCTGTGGCAGTGGCAGCTTATAAACTGTGACGTATCCTTTGTTGAAGTTACAAAACAAGCCCCTGTTGTTGCATATTTTCGTATGTACTCTTTAGAACTTCGGCACAAGTACTCCTGCCCTGAATTCTATACCGATGTGTCGAAGTCGCATTCCGGCGTCTCCTACGCAGCAATTGGCCCATTTTTTTCGGACGCAGGAGTACTCCATCCTCAAACAAGCATATTCAGGGTGGAGGCTCATGCAATTTTGACAGCTGTTAAGCATATAAAGGAATCTAAAATATCTAAAGCAGTGATACATCAACTCGTTGAGTGTTGCGGAGGCTCTGAAAACTTCTATGATTCACAAAAATCCGGTCAGAATGTCGCTGTGCTCTCTCTTGTGTGCCATGTATGCGGCTGAGCAGCACGCCGTGGTTTGTTGGGCACCATGAAATAGAAGGCAATGTGCTGGCTGACCAGCTGGCGACATCGGTTTTTAGAAAAGACGGGCACTTCTTCCTCTGCTCACTAATGGTACCCGTAACGTATGTGAACCCCTATCTTCGCAATACACTGCGAAGCTACTGGCAGCACTCGTGGGATGTCCAAACTAGCAACAAACTTCACAATATCAAGCCACGATTAGGTAGCTGGCCTCCCACCACAAAATCTAGACGAACTGAAATCCTCCTGTCTAGGTTGAGAATAGGACACACCTACGGGACCCATAGTTACCTATTGACTGGTGGAGAACCGCCGACCTGTGGTAGATGAGGAGAAGCGCTGAGTGTACTTCACATGCTTCTACAGTGTCGAGAGGCAGAACCTGAAAGAAGAAAATACTTTTTTAAGCCTATCAGGAGCACATCCCCCTTCACCCCGCATTATTTTTAGGTATTGATCCATTATTTGACAAAAAATTGGTGCTATCATTTCTAGATGAAGTCAATACATTGAAAATAATTTGCTTGTGAGAATCGTAGCTCATCCTTTGCGGAATAATGTTGCTGCGAAAGTACCATGTTTTTAATTCACTAAGCCTCCGACTTCTTGCTCGCAAGGGGTCCTGTGGGGCAGCAGTGCCTAGTATGTATAGTTTTACTATATTGTTATACATCCCATGCACTATAGTGCTCTTAACCATCTGTATTCCTTTCTACTCACTCCCATTCCTTTAACCATTATATGTATTTTATGTACATTTTGTGTGCAGGCTCTTAAGGCCATTATGCAGCCACCTTACATCAACATTAATCACGCATTACACCATGTCTTGGCGCTCTTTCACCATCATTGGCCCTTACGCCATAAAACACCATATATCATCATCATATATTTACAGAATCGATGACAGAAGAAAGGGAAACACAATAGACAGTTCCAGAGGACTAGGTGGTGCGATGAAATGAGGAAATCTGCTGTCAAAAAGTAATAGTCACCTGGCTCAAGACAGGAGTAAATTTCATGTAGTTGGCGTGAATTCGAACCTGACTAGCCTACACCTTTTCTCTATATCTTGACTTCGACTCATCAGCGTTCAATTATTTGCTGCTAAGACAGGCATTTCTTGTATTTTTTATCTTTTTTTTTCTGCAGAGGTTTTTGAAAAGCTCAAGCCATCTTACGTGAGCCCAGTTGTTGTTTGGCTGTGCCACGACAGCTGCCCTGAAACTGGTGGTGTGTTTGAAGCGGCTGGAGGCTACGTAGGAAAGTGTGAGTCTGCTTTTGTACAACTTTTTGGGACATCCTATTTTATTTAGGAGCTTGCTTCTTATGCTCGAGCCTTGTCCATCCATCCAGCCGTAGTAGCCATGCTCCCTCGGGAGCAAATGACAGGGTCATAATGAACACGATGCAGCATTTGTCTTCTTGCATCAGAGGACACGCTGGGCTAGCAACGCTACGCTAGCAAAACGCGAGCTCCGATGTGAGACGCAGCCGACGCGACCGGCGTTCGTTGGCACCGTTTCAAGGCGCAGGGTGCTTGCGACTCCCGGTAGAGTCTGCCAATTTTTACGGAGTAGTGGGAGAGGTGCTGCAACAAACCTTCACTATAATAATAATAATATCATTGTCAGAGTTTAACGTCCTAAAACCTTCGCTGCCCATGATAGGGCATGTCTTTGTATGATGGTCGAGTGGATGTACGGAGGATTCTCGGTTTACCAAAATTTAACCTCCGGAGCAGGCTCCTACGTCATCATTCACTTCATGGGTATGGCATAATTTTTTTTTTCCCATGAGCCCTGAAGTTACAAAATAGAATTGTTGAAATGAAAATCTGTAATCACTGGTCAAATGTGCCAAATACAAAACTATGAAATTAGATGCAACTTTTATTCTCTCTCCCAACTTATTTTCTCAAAAACTATTACATTCTCTAAAAAGTTTTTCTCAACATACATACATATATCTTAATTAAACAGCAATTTAAAGCTCTATGTATGATACTCTCGGTGTCCCGGTGTTCAGCATGGGGATATGGAGCTTTGTCAAGCTATTTTATACAGCTTTTTTCTCTGTCCCAGCCACTTAATGTACAACTGTACGTGGTAAAATAAACTAAACTCTCTAACTAAGGTTCATTTTTTATTTTTAATGATGGATTTGCGATTTCTCATTTTTTTTACATTCTTTTAGATCAGTGGTACAGATCAGGTGGAAAAGCCTTCATCGGTGATGATTTAATCACGCCAGAAAAAGGTAAGTTTCGTAGAGGAACAGATGTTTAAAGATGGCTCCTTGAATTTGTACGTTCATGTTGCTGAATTGTTAGCAGACTGGAACATGCACAATTCATGAACTACATTTGTTTCCCTCTAGTTCGTGACAGCTGGCCGCAGATCACCGATATGTCAACTGCACAGCCAATGGCTTCCATCCACGGTATGTATTGTAGCAAGAATACTTTTTGCCATTGTTTTATTGCAATAGCAATCATATGTACAATCTTTGCTGTTCTTTGCTGTCATGTCCTGTATATGTATATTATTTATATAACAGCCACGAAGAAAAGTAATTCAGAAAAATATTTTCCGATGTGCGGAATCGAACAGGTAATCTCGCTCCACAGCACGTGGCATTAACCACTCTGCCACAAAAACGCACGTACTTCAGCATACTAACGGTGAGCAATTTATATATACCACTTACTGCTGGCAATACGCTGACCTCGAGGGAGTATCAGCATGTTCTCTTCCTTACCAGCGAGATGTTGCGAAGTGCACTGTCGGCGCTCGGCTCATGATGCGTTGGAACTGAGAACACCCAAAGGCAGTTCGCTAACTAACACAATTTCATCCTAACAGTGTATTTCCCATCATTCCCACAATAGTTGAACAATCGCACTGCTCAATTTTCCTCGAGGTTATAGTACCTGTATGAGCCTCAGCAAGCAACAGGAGCAAGAAAAAATCACCGCCCAAGCACTCCATACATATAATTAACCAGTGAAAGCCGAAACGTGTGGTCCCGGTATTCAGCAGTGGGGTGAATGGTTGAACCCGACGCTGTGCTGAAGCCTTTCACAATTATTGGTTACATGTTCATGCTTCTTAATGAGCATTAGTTAGGCACATGTTTCGCTTGGTCTATACAGTGTTTATTTCGCATGCTTCACATTGTGCCTCACATGATGACGGTCATGAAAGAGTGTGATTAGCCGTTAAAGGCTTTTGGATTGCGTTAATCGCATTGGTTGTTGTTGAACCACAGGTGGTGTGGAAGTGTTGAGTTTCATACTTATTTATCGTAATAAGTGCTATCTTTCGCATATCATGGTATCCTTTAAACCACATTGTTTTCTGTACTGCTTCTATACGAGTCTTCCATAACTTTTTAAGAGATAAATATATCTGCGGGTTTGTATGCTTTATTTCCTCGACATTTACTCATGGAAATAAATAAGTGCATAGTTAAAGAAAACGAACCAAGTGCCATTATGTCTGATTCTATATAGGTGTTGCGATAATATAGGTGTTGCGATGATATAGGTATTGCGATGCAGCTCTCTGCCTTCACTGCCCCCCCCCCCCCCCCCAAAGGAACCGTTCGTCTTCCTGAAGTCAATTGAGCAATGTATGCAGATTGTGCATGAAACCTTCGGAATGTGTTATATATATACATATATTGATTGTGTAAAGACTAATAATTTTGTTTTTGATACCGTCTTTCATTTGCTTTGTCACCATGGTAACTATTGCTTTGGGGCAACTGTGGCAAAAAGCAATTGGATGTGCTTGGACATGAGTTACGTTCTTGCTTAAAGTAGGATAGATACACGAGAGGGGACGTGCGAACGTTACTTATTTGAGTGCAGCACTTCACACAAAATCTTGCATTATGGTTCATCGGTCACTGGGCAGCTATATGCGACGTTACCGGTCCTTCGGACAATATTTGTTCGGTTATAGCGATTTCCCGCCACTTTAGCGCCCGGTCGCATGTTGTGCTGCATGCCAATGCTGTTCTCTCGCACATTCTTTTTCAGTACTGGCTATGTGCGTGCCAGTCATGTCAGAAGGTATTCACAACTGCTCGTAACATCGCTAGGATTATATTGACGTCATAAGAAACTGAGGCACCGACTTTGGTGGGTCCATACGCCCCTTCTCGATACGGCAGTGCATGCTTCATTCCTTAACGGAAAGCTTGCCAGGCTCTTCTTTATATTGAATGCTTCCATCCTGGCGATAGTGGGTTTCCCGGCCCTTCTCATATTCCTGCCAAAAAGAGCAAGGGGCAGCACAGGAAAATGAAGGTGGCTTCCACCACCGTACTCCGGAGCCACGGAACACCAACGACGCGCTGCACAGAACCAAAGAGGAATCTAGCAAGACAGAGCTTTGCTCATGGAGACAGTCCATATTCCTATGGTATTAGCGAATTTCTTTCCATTTCTCTCAATTTCAACAATTCTTTGCTCTCTTTTCCTCATTCTAAAGTATAACCCCCCCCCCCCCCCCCCTTCTGCACCGCGCCGCTGCCGATCAGATGAGCCCCGCACCGGTCACGCGCCGCCGCCAGAGGTTAAAACACCGGTGCACCACGGCTGGTAGTTTTGGTACCGGCACTCGGGTCTAGTGCGTGCATGCACCTATCTTGTGATAAAGGCATTTGGTACGTCTCTTGTGTCATGTGCTTCTGCCATAAAGATTGTGTTTAGGTTACAGGTCGCACAAAGGTTACTTCACTCACTGCAAAGGCCCCATTTGCGAAAGAGGTGAACTGTTTAAACACAGTGAAGTAACAACTGTCAGTTCACACTCATCGTGCGTATGTTTTGTGCGTTCTTTGTGTTTGAGCTGTGTGTAAAGTGTCGAGCTGTAAACGCGAGCTCAAGCTCATCCTATGTGTGCTCTTTTCGTGCATCTTTTATGCTTGAGAAGCTTCTCCAAGTTTCACGCTGCTTGCCGTTCTTTTCGGGACATCCCAATTTGTTGCTATCGCATTCATTGCTCCGCCCTTGCAGCAAAACTGTTACTTTTTTATGCATGGTGTTAGTTTTCAAATGAAAGTAAACAAAACACATAACAGTAAAACCTCGTCAAAAGCAAAATGCATCTGAAATGCAACTAGATTCTTTATGTATCCGATGATTTGTGTGTACTCGTAACACTTTTCTCTGGCAGTACTATTCCTCGTATACTACGTTATAACTGATAATTGTTATACCCGTATTCATTATATCAAGTGTTGTTGGAGGCCCGTGTGCTCAGATTTGGGTGCACGTTAAAGAACCCAGGTGGTCGAAATTTCCGGAGCCCTCCACTACGGCGTCTCTCATAATCAAATGGTGGTTTTGGGACGTTAAACCCCACAAATCAATCAATCAATCAATCATTATATCAAGTGTATGCTGCTCTTGTGCCAGCATTTGTCACAGTTATAACTTCCATGGCATTGATCTGCAGTAAATGTCTTGCATTTGTTTGGCATCAAACATCAACTTTAAACAAGTTCACCAATATTAATCAAGTAACACCACTACGTTGCTGGCACACAGAAACAGTGAAACTTCACAACCTGTGTAGGGTTTTTCAAGCTCATTATCAAGCAGGTTGGATGTGCAAGTTTATTAGATGTAATAGTTACACAAACTAATTTTTGTGGTGTATAACACTCACAAAATGGTGCACTTAATAGCTTCCTAATTGGGCACTTGCTCTAGCACAACTGAACAAAAGCTAAAGATATCTGTGAACTATTATTTTCTTTGTATATCAAATTTTCTTTCTTTTTAGCTTGTATACAGTGCTGAAAATAGCATCGCACATATTCTGTATTTCTGTTTCAGATCAGACCAAGTCTTTGATTGAAGTCCTGTCTGGCCAGGCACCGTCGCACCCCGTCGGGTCCACAGTGCCACCTCCTATTGATGACCCCACGGTGTTTGTCTACAATGCTGACACAGTCATCTTGTATGCGCTTGCAGGTGAAAGAAAACACCTTTTATCTGAGGGTCCGGCCCCAAGACGTACAATTGACTCTGTAAACTTTGTTTTCATACCCAAAAAGTTTGCAACGGGATATTTCGATGTCATGACCATCTGAGTAGTAGTGCTTGGATTAAGTTGCGTAAAACAGAATACTTTCTGATGTGCCACCATCCTAAGTATAAGTGTCCTTCTCTTTTGCTTATTCAGTGGGGCTGTCGACACAAGAGAAAGACCACCTGAAGTTTCTCTACGAGGGAGCTGAGGATTTTTCTGTGCTGCCATCGTTTGGTGTGATTCCTGCCATGCCTGCAGTGTTTGGCTCTGTTGCACAGCACGATGAGACAAGGAAGCTCAACATTGACCCTACAAAGGTGAGAATTGGATTGTTCATTATGACATCATTTCTCAGCTAATTATCTTTCATAAGTGAATTGTGCATTTTGCAAATTTTGTTGATTTGTTTCTCTGTTGGTTGTTTTTTGCTGCTCTGTGCATGCATTTATTTAGTATTCATATTGCAGATAAGTGGTTGAGTTGGACTAGGTAGTCAGCTTATACTGCATATTGACCATAAAACTATGGCCACTTAGAGGGAAAAGGAACAATGTGGTACTAACACATTGCACTCGCATTGCTTACAGCGCTCACATCACTCCTCTTCTCTCTTCAACATGAAAGTGTTGTATGCTGGGGTCCACCAATACTTCAATGACGCATTTCCGTCACGGATATGGAGATGTAAAATTAATGCTAAAAAATGAGAAAAAAAAAACATTTAAGAAAACATTCCCCCACCGGTTGTTGAACCTCCGACCCTTTGGGAAACAATGAAAACCACTCGGTGCTTTACTGACTGATCTATTGAGGCATTTGCTGGGTTCCTTACAAACGTGCCTTGTATTTTTCACAGATTCGCACTCGCTTCGTGCTCTCTGTTGGCAAAGTAGGGTGGTGCCGCTTTCTGTGAGTGCTCAAGAGAATTAATGCAGCGATGCAGTTGAAGCATGGCGTCAACATTGCGGGCTGGCGTGCAGTCTTGGAGGCCATGGTTAAAGCTTCTAGATAGCAGTGAAAAATTCTGACTTAGTGAGCATTGTAGAGTTGCCGACGCAGTTAGGTTCTTTGCCTTTCGCTTCGTGTAAGCATGTAACAGCTCATGACAACTCGTTGAAGCCGTGCAACTTCCTCATGTTTTACCATCGACTACTTTGAGTGTGGTAGTACTGACCTGTTTAATAAATAAGACTGCTGCAGAAAGCACTGCAGCCAGGAAACGATTCAACAGGCAAATGTTGTGCCTTGGTGGAGTGAAAATGAGGCCAGCAAGATGTGTAACACCGGCATGCCTTCATGGCACAAGCTACGAACCTCTGTGCCTCGCGTTGCTGAAGTGCAGTGTTTGTGAGCGCTGGCGTAGGTTTCAGGAGCGCGCCCTGCCACGGTGGTCTAGTGGCTAAGGTACTCGGCTGCTGACCCACAGTTCGCGGGATCGAATCCCGGCTGTGGCGACTGCATTTACAATGGAGGCGAAAATGTTGTAGGCCCGTGTGCTCAGATTTGGGTGCACGTTAAAGAACCCCGGGTGGTCGAAATTTCTGGAGCCCTTCACACAATGCTGTTCCTCTCCATAAGTAACGATTTTTAAAGGTGTGCATATCAAGTAGTAGTTTTTACCGTGTGCTTGTTGATGTCATCTTTGTGCGTGATTAAGAATACGCTGTGTTCAGGTATATGTTAAAAACTTCAGTTACTCCAACGGTTAAATCATGATCGTGAGTGGTAGTCGTCGTGATGGAGCCATGCCACTAGGCATCAACATGGCTGTGTCCATGTCAAACGGTGCTAAAGCGGCAATAGAAATTGTATCAACTCTCGTATATCACTACACAATGAACACTACTTCTAAGAAGACACATTTCACTTTCGTGTTATACCGATTATTATGATCGAGGGATCAGCCATGTTTTCTTCTTTCATTATCTTTCACCAAGTGATCATGATTTTATGTTCAGTACACAATGACTTGCTTGTTTAAGCAATAATTTTGAAGTTGACAATCACGTCGGAATTGCTGTAACTATTCAATTTGCCAATGTGCGAAAGGAACATGGGGATGTCAAAATGGCAGAAAAGACTCTTTGAAGACGAGGAGAGCGGCGATTTATTACAAGTGAACATTTTCAATGACAGCAGAGCTGGACATAGGATAGGGCTCATTTGATGTCCGTTTTTTTGTCCCGCTAACGTTATGCAGTTCATAAACCTGCAACTAGCCCACCGACAGATTTTATTAATGCTTTTGCTAGTGCAACCTTGGCATTTGACTTAATCTTAAGCGTGTATCTACTTATTTGTTCTACATAGATGCTTCATGGGGAGCAGTACCTTGAGCTGCTTCGTCCAATTGCACCATCTGGTGTGTTGAAGACTGAGGTCCGGGTTGTTGATGTCCTTGACAAAGGTTCTGGTGCTGTGGTAATTGCAGATGGTAAGCCTGTTCTTATTTGTGTGCATTTGGGTTGTTAAAGGAGTGGTAGCTAATGATAAGAGGCTGCTGAAGTTGCACAGATGGCACCGTCATACATATGCTTCATTAGTGTAAAATCACCTTGCACATAAATTTAGTGTTGCGGCGCTGGTCAGATTGCTGATCAGTAAGTCTTATCAAGTCTTATTAGAAGCATTCACAAGAATGTTGTGAAACGGGTCCAACCTCTTGTAGAATAAAACATTTAAAATTAGTGTGACAAATGGAGATGAGTCGCCATTCTTTCCTAAATGTCATTATATCGCCAAAATTTCAGGTACTTGCTTTCTATTTAGCATGCTAAGGTGACATGTGGCAGCCATGTGCTACGCCCATACATTTGGTTATATATGCAAAATAAAAAAATTGAAAACACTATTTGCTGGCAAATGTCTAAAAGACATGGGTTGAGTGAAAAAGCTGGATTTTGCCTGTATTGGCAAAACTCGCCGTGGTAGTCTAGTGGCGATGGCACTCAGCTGCTGACCCGCAGATCACTGGATCGAATCCCGGCCATGGTAGCCGCATTTTCGATGGACGTGAAAATGCTTGAGGCTTGTGTGCTTAGATTTAGGTGCATGTTAAAGAACCCCGGGGGGTCAAAATCTATGAAGCCCTTCACTAGGGTGTCTCTCATAATGATATCGTGGTTTTGGGACGTCAAACTCCAACAATTACCGTATTTACTCGATTCTACCGCGCCCTCGATTGTAACGCGCACCCGATTTCTACCGCGAAAAAAAAAAAAACGTAAGACATCGATTGCAACGCGCACCCGTTTTTTCTCGCTGGCCCGCATGATCACACCACTCGAAAAAACGACTCCTTTCGGGAGCGTCTTCCATTTAAATATGAGGTACGGGCGAAGCTTGTGCCCATCTGACGTGTAACAGAGCATTGCCGTCACTGTAGTTTTACCGTGGACCGATGTCAGCACGCGAACTTGCTTCGCCCCCTTCTTCTCGACGGTTGTGGTGCCAGGCATGTCGAAGTAAAGAGGCGTCTGATCGGCATTCTCGATTTGCCCAAGCAGGTAGTCGTTGTTGCGCCGCAAGTTTAGGACGAACCTCTGAAAACTGTGAAGCTTTTCATCGTACTCCTCCACAAAACTTTTCGCATATGCATGTTCCCCTTCGGAGGGAAAAGCCTTTTCTCTTCATAAAGTTAGTTAGCCAGCACCTGCTCGCTTTAAACTGGCTCCGCATTAGACCTTTTTCTAAGACTAATTGCATAGCCCGCACTTGGAGCAGTTCTGCCGTCACGGGCCGCTGTGCTGCTCGCTGCTAAAGCACATACTCGCCGAGCAGCTCTTTAATTTGCAGAAACCCACCCTGCTGTGGTCCACTGAAGCCTTTGCGTAAAGCTTTGCTGTCGAAAATCTTCTGCTTTTGTTTCCGCCGGTCCTGCACGCACGTTTCGGGAACTCCGAACGACCGCGATGCGGCCCGATTTCCGTCCGTTTCTGCACACGCGATGACTTTTCTTTTAAAAGCGGCATCGTGGTGCACTCGAGTTTTTGGAGTCGGCCATCCCACGCCGTCGATGCT
Source organism: Rhipicephalus microplus (assembly GCF_043290135.1). Lineage (NCBI taxonomy): Eukaryota > Metazoa > Arthropoda > Arachnida > Ixodida > Ixodidae > Rhipicephalus > Rhipicephalus microplus. The sequence goes on from NC_134700.1 coordinate 215,113,979, forward strand.
AATGCACTACTAGATGACGAACTCCTCAGCACACGTACGAAGGGCCGCACATGAGAAACACATAGGCAGAAATGGATGACACGCCATGCCGACGCACGTAGGGGGCGGCCATTTTAGGTTTGCCGATGGCAATAGATTGGCCGTAATTTTTTTGCTCGTACTCGATTCTAACGCGCATGCGATTTATGAACTCGCTTAACCGGAAAAAAGGTGCGCGTTAGATTCGAGTAATTACGGTATTATATATTATTCAGCAGCAAAAGAAAATTTTTAGCTTTTCATATTACCACTATATGCCACCAACATTTTGCCTATTCTTTTTTTATGGTTGACAGAAAAATTGTAAAGCTAAGATTTTCCTTAAACTGAAGAATTCTTAAGCATGAGTCACATGTAAACAGTAGTCATGTTTTGTATTTGCCTGCAAAATTTATTTACGCTTGGTGTTTGCTCTGCTATGTGAAACATTTTGCCTGAAGCAAAATGTGCAATGACATATTTTGTTTCTTTAGCAAGTTAAGCTGTTCCAAGTGTATTCACTACTTAGTGGCATATGTTATTAAGCCTATTTTTATGTAATGTCTAATAATTTTAAAAGGACAGTGTGTGGACCATAATTTTACGAGGTAGCGCCCATTATTCAACATGAGCACTCTAGATTGCACAGCAACACCAGACCGCAGTGAGTAGACTGTACGAAGATGCATGGTGTTCCTGTTTTTTAATGCAGCTGAATCAGCGATTGATAAGCGTAAGCACGTAGGCCAGTGGTACTATGTGCAAGAGTGATCAGAACTCACCGTTTTGGGCTTTTTCACTCAGTTTTATGCAAAAAATTTGTTTATTCGTTTTCGTTTTCTTTCGGTACGTGTATGCCTTTTTGATGCCTTGACCTCAGTGTACATGCCACGATTCTGATCTTGCCATGCAGCGGACACTTTTGACCAGAATGGTGAGCGTGTCATCCACTCCCAGTGGTCAACGTTCTTTGTTGGCAGTGGAAACTTTGGTGGCAAGAGAACTTCAGACAAAGCGAGGCCCTTGGCCACCATTCCAAATCGCAAACCTGATGCTGTTGTTGAGGAGAAAACGTCAATCAACCAAGCAGCGCTCTACCGACTTTGTGGTGACAAGAACCCCCTGCACATCGATCCCATGTTCTCAGCTGCTGGAGGTAAGCCATGCTTACCCTGTCTGTTGTCGAGTTTGCATCACGACGATAAGTAGGCATGCAAAGATGAAGGAACCTGCTCACGTTAGCACATATCAAAAGCAGAATCGTATTATTATTATTATTATTTGTCGATTGCACAGCATAAATGTTCCACAGGCTTCTGTCATCGCAACAGCCCTTTCTCATTGTATTTTACATTGTGACGCCTCTGTACCTGGTCAAAATGACTTGTATGTGCAGCTTGCAGGGATCTCGACAAAGTCTTAGGGCACTGATAAGTATTGTAGTTTTCTCAATTACTTGGCTTTGTATTGTTACATGTATAATAAAGAACTGTGACAGTCAGAACTGTTATTTGAAACTAGGTAGGAGCGTAGGCCTAGCCAGCGAAAGCAGCGATACCGTCCGGCGCGAGATTCTCGTGCTTAGCACTGACAATGTGTTTTCTGAGCTATGCATGACCCACTACATTCATCATTACACATGGCCTTGACATTGAAAAAGGCGGCAGTCAGCGGAATCATGATGCAACTTTTTATTTGGGCAAACATGTGCCTGAGAAACACGAAGTCAAACTATAAGCGATACACGCTTAGCACTGAGAGTAGCGAACATAGCGTCGACCATGAATAATTTGCCAGGCAGTAAATTGTGTCGACTTTTATGCATGCATTATATAAAATTCCAATGTTATCACTAGTGCCTGAGTAAGCTCTCAAATAAACTACACTGTTTATGTCCTGCATGCAATCTCGAAGAAAGATCTCAAGTAATCGCAGTGCTTCTCAAACACTGCTGTGCGGCCTGTGCCGATCATTGCTTAAAATTTTTGCGAATTCATCAAAATAAAACGCATGGCAGTATCTTCGTTCAACCTCTGCACTGACCTGTTGTAGCTTCTATCTCGGGAATTAACTTGGCCTACAAACTGATAAAAGTTACATGCAGCTTTCACTCACGATATTTGATGAGATAGTGCTGAATGTTGCTTGGTGCGAGAGCTACAAGATGCCTAGTTTTCAATAATCTGCTTTCGCCAATGACGTAACTTTTTAAGTTCTATACCACCCGATTAAGTTGGAATAAATTCTTTTCTGTGTGTAACATACTTTTTTTAATTTTAGTGATTTTATTGAAGTGTAGTGTCCAGGCTCACTATTTATTACAAGATCTTGTCAAATAACATTTTACAAGGTTTTCTACACTTATATAAATGCCTGTTTCGTGACTTTTTTGTGTGTCAAATAATTCTGGACTTATTTCATTTCCCTGTTTTCATCAACCATCCATACTGTGTATACTTTTTCGTCATGTCCTATACTGCAGTATGCTGAACTTTCTTAATAAGAACTTGATTAGTTAGCTGTTGCATGCACTATTAACATCCCTTTAGAAGCATGTATTTACTGTGTGAAGTGTGTATTGGAGCAGCCGTGTTTTGTACCGTTTATTTTTTTTTTAATTATCTGCGCGAGTGCTAACAGCTGAAATTTGTTTTCTACAGAACTCTTACTCTTACTCACCTTTCTGCAGGTTTTCCTCAGCCAATCATGCATGGGCTGTGCTCATTTGGCTATGCAACACGTCACATTCTCAAGCAGTATGCAGACAATGATGTGAGGAAGTTCAAGTCCATCAAGGTAACTGACTGACCTCTCTTTTTTGTTTTTCTTGGTATCCAGAGCCATCAATAACGTAATAGTGAACAAATTTATTTCGTAGGCTAGGTTCACAGGACCGGTTGTGCCTGGTCAGTCAATTCGAACGGAGATGTGGAAAGACGGCAGCCGTGTCATCTTCCAGTGTTCGGCAAGTCTCTACCTTTTTTCTCTCGCGCATCCTTAAAACTTTCTTGTGAAAGCATGATAGCATTAATGCATGATATCAAGGTGCTATGCAGGCAACATAATTGCATAAGATATTTCTTGTTGGATTATATGTAGCGATTGTTTAAAGCACTAAAGGTCTATTCTGTTGCATATTTCTCTTTAAATAAAGATGAGGTCAGCGAGAGAAAAGACGAATGGCAAGGGTGGTGACAGCTCGTACTTTATAAGCATCAAGATGAGAGCTGGTTGATGTACATTCATTTCTACAGTGCAAGAAAGGACTGGACAGTGTTTAGCGTTGCCTTGTAGCTTCTCTCTTTTTTTGTCCCATCCTTTTATTGTGCTGTAAAAATAAAAGTTGGTACTTACTGTACATCACTTAGATTGCCATTATTTGTATTTCATCTTGCTGGATGTGTCTTTCTTTTATAGTAAATCTGCTATGCCGTAAATTAGGCTGAATCGCCTGAATGCAGGTTCTTTTACAGCTGTTCCATAATGGCACTTGAGTTCCTTTGGTTTCTTTTTTTTTCTTTGTTTTTGCTTAGGCTTTCTTGTTGTTGTCATTTTTGTTGTTGCTACAGGCCATCAGACCATCACAAACATGTAGCTTGTGTTGTCTTTTATCGTGGTTTCTCACCTTTCCTTTAACTTTTGCTGTGTGGTAACTCTAAAATTTTGTCCGTGGTGGCAGTGCATGCTCTGTCACTCCGCATTTTAGTATACCCTGTATTCTCAATTCCTATCAAAGTTAAGTGCCATGCTCTCAACGGTAGGAACCATGATTCCTAATGTCTACGAGTGTGACATTGAGGGCAACCTCCACTAGAGAAATACTTTTGTCTGTACCATTGAACATCCTGCCTTATGTTGGGACACTGCAAATGTTAAAAATCACAAAGCCTTAAGTTATTAGGTTTCTTTTGATATGGACAGCCTGCTGTGTTAATAGTTGATGCAAGGCTACTTTTTTTTTCCATTTTCAAGTATGCTTTCAAGCTCTCTCTTTTTTTTTTTTTTTTTGAAGAGGCTTTTAGCAGAAGCCTACAAAGCTCAAGAAAAAATAATGAAGTCTTTTGCTTCCTCCTTCCTCCAGGTGCCTGAATCAAATAAACAGATCATCTCTGGTGGCTGTGTAGAGCTTCATGACATCGCACAACCACCACCCACTGCCCCTCAGCCACCTCTCGGGGCTTCACTAGAGGTACAGCTTATGCTTTGTCTGTATTACAGTGCTTCTACATATCATGACTGAATTTTGTACTACATACGTATACATATTGTATGTTGCAGTCTGAGATAGAACTCAAGTCCGACCTTGTGTTTGCTGGAATGGAAGCTCGTGTGGAGGACATGCCCGAACTGGCTTCGAAGGTCAAGGCCATCTACGAGTACAACATCCTGGTCAAGGGCAAACCAGCAGCTGTATGGAGTATGTACTTCATGATTTTGTATTGGCTGTCACTACGCATTAACTAAAGCACTTCCTGGTGTTTCAATAAACAGTCAATGCATTTACAATTGCTTAGTAAAAAATTTGCAGATATTGGTTTATCACTAAGTGTTGAATATTGTGCTATATATAGTAATTATGTAAAGTCTAAAGCCTTTAAAAACACTAACTTTGTCATTTTTGTCTAATATGAGCTGAAATAGTGAGCAATATGGTTAGAAGCATTGTACTGGAAATGTACTACGTGTCTCATGCTGTGTAAGCTACAGCATTGTGTTTATGTATTGTCCAAGTAGCAATAGAAAATTCAGGAGTTTGTACATTGCCTGAAAATGAAAATTCGTTGTTAGGGTTATCTGTTTGGAAAAGGTGCTTGGGCTTAAACATGGTTTTACATCTCAGCATTTCAAAAATTCTCCTGTTATCGCTTTGCTAATTAAATGCTGCTCTTTGAAGACTGGCATGGTCTCTTGTATCTAGAGAAATAGCAGACTCACCAGGAATGTATTTAAAAAAAAACTCTAGAATTTCTTCAATTATAAAATATGTTTCAGCTATGATAGTATTAGGTTCTACTAAGTAACTGACAGAACTTTTATGAAAAAGGGAAGGGAAAATGAGCTGCTGGACTGTTGACTCACTGTTAGGCAGATTCGTTCATTTCTGGGAAGCCTTGAATGAGAGAGTTCACCACTTGACATTCAAATCATTCCAAAGAAAAAGCTGTCTTTTGAAAGAAGTTACTTTATGGCATTATCAGCATTTGTTAATCGAATGACCCAAATTCTCGACAGCTTCAATGAATACCTATGCAGTACTTTTCTAGTCATATGCCTTTTTTTTCGACGTCCTTCTGAAAGTTCTTCAGCCCCGTTCAAATCTTAATTTTTCTCATTTTTTCTACACTTGAAAGCTTTGGATCTGAAGAATGGAAAAGGAGCTGTTTACAAGGGCTCTCCGAAAGACGGCAAAGCCAACTGTGTCATTACCATAGAGGACGAAGATATGTTCAACATGGCAGTTGGGCAGCTGGACCCTCAGAGGGTGCGTATGAGCAGAAATGTTGGTGCAGTTAATAGCTTTCTTTTCGCTTATTTCACTCCCTCTCTCTGTGTAGCGATTCGGTTCGCGTCCTTTCCACAAGAAGTGCTTTCTATTTTTTTATTATTCTTCGCATTATTTTGTTCGCCTGGATGCCCCACCCAGGCAGCCATGTTTGTTGCGCAGAATCACCAGCATTGTCAACCACTGCGAAAGTTCTTCTCGACAGAACAGGCCTGTTAAGCGGTTCATCCTGAGCTCACTTCTTTTGCACTGAGTTTATGGTAAACCAAACAAACATTCTGGTGTTGCTTAACATAAGCAAGAATTCATCTCAATACGTTCATCCTAACGGTAGTTCACTGCACTTACCGATTCTATACTTACGAGGGTTTTCTTTTTTTATTCAAGTCTATTTCCATCAGTGTGCTTTGTTAGCATTTAGTTTTCCGTTAATGTTTAGCAGCATATCTTTTTACATATATTGCATCGAAAGAATTCTGCTTTCAATGTTTCTTTCTTTGAGACTAAATTATTCTTTTCATGCCATTCCCCTTCCCCGTCCAACTAGCATCGTTCAGGATCGTAAGCCTTTATGAGCAAAATTTTAAAGAAGAGAGAGAATGAAATAAAATCAAGATAAGTCGATGTTCTCAGAAATACAAACTAATTTCAAGGTTCTTTTTTTTTTAATAGCATAACACCGGGGCACCTACTTTTCCTTCCACACTTTTTATTTGTCTTCTGACTTCTCCATGCCCTTTTTTCTGCCATTACAGGCATTTATGACAGGCAAGCTGAAAGTGAAGGGGAACCTGCTACTCATGCAGCGGTTGAGAGAACTGCTGAAGCCACCCAAAGATTCGGCTCCACCAAAACCAGCTGCAGCTCCCGCGGTAAGTCGTGTAGACCTGGAGGAGAGTACGACAAAATCTCGCTGTTTCGACTTCAACAAGCTTCGCTGCGCATGTTTTGGATTTTCGATGCCACTTCATATAGGTTTTATCAGAATAAAAAAAAGATGAGATGATTGGCAGGCAAATCAAATAGAAACCCTGCAAACACCGCTTTGAGTGCAGTCTGTAGTTTCAGTTTGTGAACTCGTAGTCGTAGCACATGTGTGCAAGCTTCAGAAATTGTGGCATTAACCTACTAATTTTGATAGCACCATTTATTGTGCTAACAATTGTATTATGACTCTGTAAAAATGTTGCCAATGCCTACATCAGCAATGTGGATCATTAGCGGCTTCTCCGCGACATTTGCGATTACCGAAAGTGCTGTAGTTTGTTGTTGGGAACCACATGTAGTATAGATATCCTCTCTCATGTTCAAGATTTCATTTTAACATGGCTGTGTTTTACAATGGTTGTATTAAATATTTGAAGAATCAAACTGCAGGTATGTTGTACGTGAGTGATTGTTTGCATGTTCAATGTTAGGTTATATATCTGAGTACGCATAGTAATTGAAATGTATGTCTGTCTGCCAATTTGTAATGTTCACTTTTGAACTGTTAATGAGTGTGCTGCTCATTGTTGAAATTGTGCAGTGGCTAGGGTGCTTGGATGTGGGATCGAACCTGCTTGCACGTGGGATCGAACCTGCGACCTTCAGGTTCGATCCCACGGCTGGGATCGAACCTGAAGGTCGCAGGTTCGATCTCAGCCGTGGCAGTTGCATTCCGATGAAGGCGAAATGGTAGAGGCTCGTGTGCTGTGCGATTTCGGTGCACGTTAAAAAACGCTAAATGGTCAAAATTTCTCAAGCCCTCTTATATGGCGTTTATCATAATTATATTGTGGTTTTGGGACGTAAAACCTCGGGTATTACCATATTTACGTGCATAATAGGCACACTTTTTTTTTTCAGAAAATCCGGCTCGAATTTTCGCATGCGTCAATTACGCGGGGTAGAATTTTCGGAAATCTACTCTGTACTCGCGCTTTAAATCTGCACATTTGTTTAGTAAAAGGCGACTTTTACTTGACTGACATTTGTCAAGTAAAAGGCGACCGCCAGCATTACGGTGCATCGTTATTTATCAGCGCCAGGCGATCTCTGACGATGACGCTCCGTGCACCTTTCTTCTGCACTGTCGTGTCCCGCGGCATATCCAAGCTAAGGGGGGTCTGACCAGCGTTGCTGATCTGGTACAAAATGAAGTCTTTCTGCTGTTGAAGCTTTATAACGAGACTGTGGAAGTCCACCACTTTGTCCTCACATGCTGTGGACAAGCACTGGCACAAGGTGGTCCGCCTTCGCAGTGAGAGGCCATGGTGCCGCATAAAACGAGTTGTCCATCCGGAGCTGGCATTGAACTCTCTTGCTTCGATGCACTGCACTCGGGCTATTCTGCGCACCTCAGTCGGTACAACATCTAATGACACAGCACAGCCGTCTTATCGCAGCTCCTGTATATGCCGGACCAGCTGCTCTGTGACGTTAGGATACCTGCCGGTCTTGGCACCGCAGAAAGCCCGTCGTGTCTTCTTCGTCGCCTTAAGTTTTTTTTTTTTTTCTTGATCCCTCCAGTACTGAATACTGGTTTCTCCAACACTGAAATGCCTGCTTGCAGCCCGGTTGTCATGCTCCAGCGCGTACTGCACTGCCATAGGTTTAAATTCAGCCGTGTAGCTTGCGTACTTCCCCATGGTAGAACCAAAGTTGAATACACGACCACAACATATGCACACCGCTTGCAAAATGGCGTTGTTTTTTTTCCTTTTTCTCTGATGGTGGTGATGGCGATCGAGCCCCCGGTGTTGTACATGTGACCTCGAAGGAGCGTGGCGATTTGGGGGGTATTTGTAATTGATTGAACAGCCTTTTTTTTTTTCTCGCTCATGGGCACTTTTTTTTTTTCAAGTTTTATTTTGACACACGTTAGTTAGGTCGTTGCAGTTCGAATTCCTTTATTTGCTCGTCAATTTGCTTTCTTCTTTTCTTCAAAGTACAGGGACCGTGTTTTAACTGTACCGCTGGGGGTAGAATCGTTTCTGATCATGGCCAAGTTTGGGGTGCTATTATGCGCGGAATTAAAAAAATCGAATTTTCCGCGACCAAACTAGGGGGTGCACCTATTATGCGAGTAAATACAGTATTATTATTAACATTTCTCAAGAATAACGGTTGACATGAGTAGGAGTAAAACTATAAACATGAGTGAAATACACTGACATTGTTCTCACTGCACTTACGATTGTTCATACTGAGGTCGCTTTGCTAATCGCCTTACTCGCTCATGTGCTCATTTCAGGCATCATCATCTGTGCCTCTAAAAAGTGATGCTATTTTTGAGTCCCTTGAGAAGAAAATTGCAAACAACCCTGATCTTGCTTCATCAGTCCAGACCGTCTTTCAATGGGACATCAAGAAGAATGGACAGCTCATCAAGCAATACAGTGAGTTATGTAGTGTCATGCCCCATTCAGTGCAAAAATCACAATGTTATAGTAGCTTCGTTTAGTGGAGTCACTCCTAAACGGAAATACATGTGACGCCTTCTTTTGTATGCCAGCACATGTTGGTTGTTAATGGTAGTCATGTACTAATGTGCAGCAAGCCGACGATTGTTTATGCCACTTAGCTGTCGGCACGTTGGACGTGTAAATTTTGTGCATACTTGCGAGAGTTCATTTCTCGTGCCTGCCACGTCATTTCCAACTGTTCGTATGTTGCGAGGAAACCTGCTTTCTGTGTGAGCACATTAAAGTGCCCAAGACTCCACCCAGTATGAAGAGTCTTAATGTATGCAAAAAGAATGTTTCTGGAAGAGTTTGGAAAAGCCATAAAGTTAGTACCGTATGTTCTCATTTGCTACAGTAATGTCCAGTTGTACAGTGCTTTCTGTTTATAATGTTACCATTTGTAATCAGTAGAGAACATGACAGTAGGTATTGTCCACTACACTGTACCACTATGAGGGAAGTACATAATGTTACCCCAGGTAATAATTGTATACAGTTACAGCTTAATCTTTGAAATAGACACTGTCATTATGAGTGGACATTGTCGAGTAATAATGGTCATTTAGCGAGTGAAGAAATTTAAGGAGAAAAAGTATTCTGGCACATGTCGTCGGGGATGTGCTGTCTTCTGCATACCTATATTTTGGCCGTTCAGTAGGCTTTGGTTGGTAAGGGATGTGTGAGCGCTCGTGGCAGAAGGAGAATTTTGATGTCAAAGTACAGTAGACTCTCAGTAAACGAAACCTATAGGGACCGGGAAAATATGTTCCATTTAAAAGGAGTTCCGTTTACAGAGAGATGAACATGGGGGGAAAATGCAAGCTCGAAACCCAGCATTGCAGAGCCAATAGTTTGGTTTAAGAGATTTCCATTTACTGGGAGTCTACTGTAACAGATTGAAACTGCACACACCAGTGCATTTCTATTTTGCCATCTGTAATCTTCATCTGCATAATCTAATGCACTTAATTGGCAGCAGTAGCTCTGGCATGTGAGTTCACTTGCAACAGTACATTTTCTGATGAAAGAACATGATGAATGTGGCATCGATGGTTAGTGAAAGGATTGTTCCTTCACATTTCCTTTGACAGCTCTGGACTTGAAAAACGGCAAGGGAGCCGTTTACCAAGGAACACCTAAACAGGGAAAGCCTGATTGCACTTTTATCATGGAGGATGAAATCCTGCATAGTATCTTCACTGGAAAGCTGGATGCTCAGAGGGTATATCTTGACCTATGTATTTCTCTCTTTGATGAATCTGTTTATTACTTGTGTTTGTGTGTGTGTGAACAAACTATAAGAAAAAAAGGATGGGTATATGTATTATTGGGATAGGAAAAGACATTTCGTGAGTCTCAGTGCAAATTTTACATCCTGCAAAGATATTCAAATCAAAATAGTTTATTTACTGTATTATTTGTACTGTAGCCACATGACAAAGGTGCCAAAAGAAAGCATAACGACATGAGTCCTTAATTGCAATCTTAAATATTTTGCATCATTGCAGTAATACGTGTGTTGTCACAGTTAAGGGCAGATGCGATTCGAAAAAAAGTTGCATTAATTTTTATCCGAGTTAAATCAAATTTTTGATATATATATATATATATATATATATATATATATATATATATATATATATATATATATATATATATATATATATATATATGTGTGTATATGTATATATATATATATATGTATATGTGTGTGTATGTGTATATGTGTATGTGTATATGTGTGTATATATGTGTGTGTATGTATATGTGTGTATATATGTGTATATATGTGTATATGTATGTATATATGTGTATATATGTGTATATGTGTGTATATATGTGTATATATGTATATATGTATGTATATATGTGTATATATGTATGTATATATGTATGTATATATGTGTGTATATGCATGCTTTTATGCTGATTTTAAGCATTTAATTAGTTATAGTAAGTTGCACAGTTTTTGCTTTATGCATGACAACATGTAGAGTACAGTTCGTTTTGGACAAACTTCTTATGCCATTAAGCATTTGTCTTTCTGAGCTATTAATGTCTCATGTTGCTCTGTATTAACTGTAGAATGCAAATAAGTATCAAGTGCTTATAAGACAATTTAATGGACAAGAAAAATTGTAATGTGAGAATTCTTAGAATCCCGAGCTCATACTAACTGCTTTCTTTAGGTTTGTAATAATTATGCAGGGGAAATCGAGTATCAAAGGAGTTACTCGCACCCTTCACATGTTGAGGAATATGTGGGCAAAATTTCATCCTATCAGGCTGTCCGAAGTACCAAAACATGATGTCCAAATTCAAAAAGTTGCCCTAAAGTGGATCTTGTAACAATACCATTTTAAAGGTATAAATGAAAGCTCATCTAAACAGAAAGAATATGTTTTTAAGAGAATATTTAGAGGTGAAGCTCCTTAGGGTGTTTGTCTGTCCATCCTCCGATGATGTATGTAGCCACTGGTGGCACATACTCGAAAGAGCGGTTCTTAGAATGTCCGCTGGATGGCTGTGTTTAGAGTTCACTAGATAGACAGACGGACTGACGGCCGCACAGACGGAGGGACGGCCGCATGTACAGACCGAAGAACAGACGTACGGACAGATGCATGGAGGGACGCACGGACGGACGGATGCACCTACGGTCACACGGAAGGACGAACACACGAACAGACGAAAGCAAGAACGAATGAGCGGACGAAAGCATGGACGGGCTGCCGATTGCTTCGCCCCACCAATCATCATTCAATCCGTGAATATGCTGTGATTTCACATTAATGTTCACGGCTGCACTGGTAGAAAGTGTGTGTGGTTCAGTATTCACCAGCGCATGCTAGTGAAAATTTCAGCACTTCTCAGTGTGCATCAGCATCACAGTCGTTAAGCCAGCGCCTCTACCAGTGCGACAAAGCTATTTATCAGTGCACCCAGCAAAATGCCTGTAAATACCAGCGTGTACCAGGGCCAAAAAATGTACTGGCATCACGCTGGGCCGTGTTTTGCAATAAGGCAAGAACGAACGGACGGGTGGAAGTACGGACGGGCTGACGGACGCTTTGCCCCAATCATTATCATTCACTCCATTGATATGCTGTCAAAATCGCAGCATGTCCACAGAGTGAATATGATAGCGGTTGCGTTAGCGTACGCAACCTCGACATCTGTAGGACTTCGCCCTAGTTTTTTTTTTATCATAAGAGCATGGCAATAATGGTGATTTCGAGCATGTGGCTTTAGTGAACTTTTCATGCAAAATGCCATGGCAAATAGTCGGGTGACAATTTCCGGGGGACTAATGAGCTTTTTTTTAGTTTTAGTAGTCACTTTGTGCTCTTTAAATGATATTGTAGCTTGCTTCATGTTTAATTGCAATCTTCAGTTTCTTTGTCATGAAAGTAGAGAAACTGAAATTATGAAAGCAAATAGAAACGAAAAACATGTAATTTCAGAAAAACTTGAGTTTTTCGAATCGCATCTCCCCTAAAACATGTTCTTTAAACAGATACCATGGCTCTTTGACTCCAGACATTGTCATTGTTATGACACCTATTGCTTTAATGTTTGATTAACCATGTACTGAAAAGGGTTACGGTACAATATAATTTTATTATCTCTAGAAACCGAGCTCTGTTCTGCTGAACATACTCTAAAGTAATGGTGTATGCATCAGTAACTTGGATGAAAACATATTTTTTTCTAAAATACAAAGTGGCATAGTTTGATATATATTAATGTTGCTTTAAAGATATTACTTGATTTTATTTCAGAATTTAGTTGTAGTTGGCAGACTTCATAGGTTAATAATAAGCTTACTCTAAACTACATTCATACCACTGTGGAAGCTCTGTAGATGTAACATGAACTAATATTTAATGTACTTACGATCTCAAAATAGAATCCTCTTGTGCAACATGTACGTTATCTGTTATTGCACTTTGTAATAACTGATTGCCCTGACAATATCCTAAACCACTGAAACGATTCTCCAAGCAACCATTGAATGACTTCGCTAAAGGAGTTTGTTGCCTCACAAGTCAACCATTGTAAAAATTTCTGGAATTCGTCAAGTTGTGCAGAGTTATAGAGATATGTCGCATGCTGGAAGTCAAGCAGGGAGAGATGACATGAGGGAAAGAAGTTGCGTCACATGCGTGTCTTGAGTTTGAGCATTGTTTTTTTGTTTCTAACTTATGGCTTACTTTCAGTGTGATTGCGAGTGCACACGCAGGCATGTGGCGACCTCCCTTGGCAGCCATTGTAACTATGCTGCTGACGATGCTCAAATCAGCCAATGGCCGTGAATTTAGGTATATGGCGCAGTCATTTGAGCACGTGACATCATTTGTAGAAAGAAGGAAGATCGATATTTTGGTGGCTGAGAATGAATTCCAGGCCACGTGCTACACTACGTTGGGCTTGCGTGTTCTCAGAAGCCTTGACGACCTATGGGCAGTGTTTTCTGACCTTTCAGAAAAAGCGTTACAGAGCCTTTTCAAGGCTCGGTTACCACACCCTGGAGAACTAGTTTGAAATTCTGCAGGCGCACATCAGTCGGCATATCAGACATTTATACATCTTTGCACTGATGGCCCAATTTCATTTGTTTGTTTATTCTCTTTGTTTTCTACTTGTGGTATACGAATTTCGTACTTTTTTGCATAAATGCATCTGCATCTCTTTGTAACCACCAAGAAGGCTACCTCACAAGAAGTGTCTATAGATTGAGTTCTCCGCATTTCTATGAGTGAAGCTTTAAATAAAGAACCGGTGTCTCTCTATAGAAGCTGAAGGCAGTGGGACTGTGCTTTGCTTGCTGAACAGGCGTTCATGACGGGCAAGATGAAGATCACAGGTAATGTGCTGGCCAGCCAAAAGCTTCAGGAGCTCTGGGAGCAGGACAAGGAAGAGAACCCCGACGATGAACTGGCTGCCATTGTCCAGTCAGCCAAGGATAACGAGGCAGCTGCGGCTGCAGCTGCTGGTGCTGATGGAGAAAGGCCACCACCTCCCAACGAGGTGAGCTGAATCTAGAATTCAATCATGGGTGATTTGCTCATTCCATTCATACCAGACCTCCCGATTGGCTCGGGTGACTCCCAAATTTTGAACAATCCTCCCTGTTGTACAGGCACGGCCATAAACTTCAACAGTGTTAGTGCCTCCTCTAAAAGAAAATAGCAGTAACTTTTGACATCAGTTTTAAAATGTTCTCACCCTATGCAAAATGCTCGGGTCACTTTTTCTGCAGTGCAATGGTGTCATGCAGGAAAGCGCATTAAGATCGGTAAGGGTGTTTTCACACGACAGACCAAATCAGTCTTTTCCACGACAGACAGCAGATTAAGTGGCCTACGTCACGGATTTTTGCTGCCTGTACCGCATCCCCGGACAAAAAATGCCAAGCTATTTTTCACATTCAGATTCATACGAAATAACGCAGCAGATTTCGCCAAGAGTGCCAATATAGGTCTGGCAACAAGCGCAGCTTTTGTTTTGTTGTTTTCCTCTCGTTTAGTTTTGTAGCCACAATTTTTCAAAGCTTTGCAGGCATTTCCTAACACAGAACGTGATTTCTGCTCTACAAGCGAGGCTCTTCAAGTTCACGCCTAGGTTAAACAACAGTCTCCGATGCAACACATATGGAGAAATGTTTCGAGTAAAAATGCACAGACGTGCTGCGCTTGTTTGGAGCAAGGTACTGTAGCATAACCTGGAGCCCTGTTTCTGCTGACATGGCTAACCACATCATGGTGTCCTGTCGTTCTATGCAAGATCCCACCAGCGACAGCAACATAAGTAGCTGTTCTCTTGACACTCGCAGCAGCCTCCTGTATTGTTCAGTGTCACTAAATAAAAGCTTGCAGTACAGTTATTGTTGAATACCCACGTGCGAGTTAACAATGTGGCCATTTTACCAACAAGACCTTTTTGCAGGAAAGAAAAGCGCTTCATTATCTAATTCTGATAAAGCAACCGCCATCGCAGCTAATTGTCACTTTCTTTCGAACTTTATCTTTGACGTGAGCTCACAACGAAGACGGAAACATAAAAACTTACAATATTTTTGCTAGCAATGAATGTGTTGTCGACTTCCAGACTGTTCATGCCATTTAGATAAAAAAAGGAACAGGCAAGCATTCGCACAATACAACTGTGACCTGCCAGATTTGGCAACACTCGCGCTACCGCAGATTACTGAGCTTATGTTCAGCCAATAGAGGCACTCGCTAAGCCTACAGCTCTCGGATTAATATGGGGCTCAGAAACAGTATCAAATTGTCATGAATACGCTGCCAGCGAAGCTTGCGGACACAAACTCAAAGCCAACGCAGTTGTCAGTTTGGGGCTAACAGCCCATGCCATGCACGACAAAGAGCTTAAAGATTCGAAGCGAACAGCTCTCGCTTCAGATAGTGCCACCATGTTTTTTCTCCGGCGCGTCTGTCTACTCACTTTGTTCGTCGTCTGGATGCGCTAGGCAGCCGACGGGTGGCGGAACGATCGTCCAAGAAAAAGATTTCAGAGGAGAAGTTTGTCGTGTGGATACACACTAAGGGGCTACTAGCCGACACAAGACAAAGACACGACGCGAGGATTTGCCAAGAGCCAAGTAGTTTTAGCAAAATACTTTGCATTGTCACGCTGCTGGGAAAGAAAAGAAAGCAGCCAACACTTTTTGAATTTTTTTAATTTAAAAGCTTTTTTGTTTTGCTTGCTCAGATCAGCTATATTTTTTTTATTTCACTACAATGAAATTTTCGCTTCAACGAATTATTTTCATGCCCCGTCAGTTTTGTTATAGCAGGGTGTGACTGTATCTATCTCTTTTACTTTTGATGAGTATGAATGGTACAATCGAGTAAAGTGCACTTGCATTTGTCGCACAGTATTCAATGCAGAAGTTTGGCCTATTTGGGGGATGTAAAACTTGCGCATCTTGCCAAGTGCAGCAGAACAGACTCAAAAGAAAGGGGCATGAGAGGTGCCTCACAAACAGGTGCAGATGGCATTTTCATCATTTTATATGAGGGAACGTTCAGTTGGTGTCTAGCTCCCATCCTGGTTTTAGGCCTCGTTCTTTGTGTTTGTTTCACTGAGCTTGCCAAGTAGCAGAAGTTTACAGCACAGTATTTTGTTGCGCGCATTTCTAACAGCGATTTTTGTTAATTTTTTTCTCAATAGCCACCAAACACGATCAAGTCAGACTTCATCTTCGGCATTTTCATTGAGTACCAGAAGCAAGAACCACAGATTGCAAGCATTGTGAAGACAGTCTTCCACTGGATAATCCTTCAGGATGGCAAGAAGGCAACAGAATGGAGTGGGTGTTGATTTGTGAACCATATTTGGAACACCTATTGTTTAACAACTGTGCACACTGCAGTGATTAAAAAAAGAACCTCTATATCGTTTTGATGCAAGGATGTGTGTTGGAGAGGACGTAAAATAGTACCTCTAGCCAGACTTGCAGCTAGGGGATGGTGCCCTAAAATCCCTCCTCGAAATTCAGACGGCGAGAGGTTGTTTTACCAAAGACAAATAATGACAATAGCCGTTTTTCAAGGCCTTCAACAAGTGGGCCTCCCCCCAAAAAAAATTCCTGGCTATGGGTCTGCCTCTAGCATGCCTGTTTGGAATATAGTGCCACATTTCTGTTCCCCAGCCACGTTTAGGTATCTGAATATTGCTAACAGTGCTCATTTTCACACTCAATACTTTACATTCTTGGCTTTCCGTAAACTCCTGGCGCAATTTGTTGGCACTGAGCTTCACAATATGGAAGGCTGTACATTGCTATGGGGTCGAGTATAACCTCTGTGGAACATGAATTTGTTAATAGCATTGGTTATTTGTATGCTTGTGCAAATAGTGAACTTTAGGTTCGAATCAAAGTAAAAAGTAATTTTGGTCGAATAATTTCGAATCAAATTTGAGTAGTAATATCGCATATTATGAAGAAAAATGGGCATGTTTGTCATGACCTAACTAATCTACACAGTATTTTTTTTATTGAAATAAGGCCTGTGCATGTCTCTCCCTTTTTCTTTTCTTTTTTTGTTAGTTCAAAGAAAGTGGGACAACTGTGAGTAGTAGCAGTATTTGGCTTTCAGTAGAATGCAAGTGACAACCTGTAAAATATGTTACACGTTAAAAGTTACTCTACCTTGGGCATATGAGCCTATATAGCAACCTTTTAAACCTGAAAAGTGATGAATCAATGTGAGGGTAATATTATTCATTTGACCTTGAATTGGGGCTTCGCGGCAGTTGGATTTCTTCTGGGTTGGATTTCTTCTGTTTTCATGGTTTAGCACTCCTTTACTGCTGTGAAACCACCTTTACAGGGGGTTACAAGTGAAGAAGAAGAACATAAACTTTATTTGTCGAATCCAGACGATTCGAGTCCGGCGTTTTTTAGTGGGCCTGGGCACCCACCGCGGATGCGGTTCCGAGACCTTGTCTCGAAGCGGCTTCCTCGGCACGCTGGACGGCCCAGAGTTGTGCTGTCAGGTTCGAGCTGAGCAGTGCGGCCTTCCAACGCGAGCGGAGGCTGGCGGTGGAAGAGTGATATGAATCGGCACTGTTCGAATTGTTTATTAGGCCCTGACACTCCCACAGCATGTGACCAAGGGTGACAACCTCGCCACATGACGTGCATCTGTTTGTAGTGTATATGTCTGGATACATGGCGTGCATAAGTCTAGGGTTTCTGTATGAATCTGTTTGTAATTGTCTGAAGTGTACCGCTTGCGTTCTGTTCAGCCTTTCGTGAGGAGATGGGTATATGCGTCTTTGTAACTGGTAATGTGTGGTGATGTTGGGAAACCTGGTCATGCGATCCTACAAGTGAACTAATGCATTTTTAAACAAATGGCATCTCGGTTTAGCACCTCTTTACTGCAATGAAACCAACTTTACAGGGGTTATATGCTGTTTAATATACATTTATTCGTTCATCTCGAATGCTTCAAAATTTTTTCAAAAGTTGTTTGTATATAACTGCATTTATTCAAAGTGGATAAATGACGAAACAATGTATGTATAATATATTTTTTGTCATGCCAAGCACTTGACGCACAGTACTTTGCTTGTCGTCCTGGGGTTCATGCATTTCTAAAATCCACAAAGCTTTGCTGATCCTGCACAATAACTGCAGGTGGCTACTGTGACAGCCATAAGGAGCATCAAGAAAATGAGAAAATGCAAACCTGCTGCCTGATAGAAGTTGTGTGCCTTACTTTGTTGGTTGCACAGTATGTAATAATTTGAGCCGCTACCATGCAAACAGGGCAGGTTTAAAGTATATCTGACAAACTGATATTGCAAAGAACATGAGTATACCACAGAAAAGGTTAGCTGTTATTGCCTTTATTGAAGTGCTAGCTCTCAGTCAGCGAGCTGATAGGTTATATTCGTATTAATTGGAAGTTGGCACTGTTTGTTCTGTTTTTATTTTCAAAGACGTCCATTTGTGTGTCGGGCTAAACACCATTGCGAACATTTAACACAATTCTAGTGCCCGAAGCCAATTGCTCAAGGCAGTTAGTCATTTGTATATGTGAAATAGGGATCATAGTTTTATAACCTCTGTTTATTGTCCAGTTTTTTGTTTGTTTCAGCATCACTTGTATGTTTCCTCTTTTCAAGATAGTGTTCGTTAAGCTTACGGCATTTCTGGTACATACCTTAATTCACAGCTGTGGACTTGAAGACTGGCAAGGGAGACTTATACAAGGGTCCTCCCAAGGGCATCAAAGCTGATGTCGCCATCACCATTGACGATGAGGACGTGATTCAGCTCATGCTTGGCAAGCTGAATCCACAGAAGGTAAAAGTGGCTATACATATTTTATTCCTATTCTCGAACTAACATTGCAAAGTGACTGTATTGAGCGTATGGTCCTGTTATTCTTTTTCCAGAAGCACATGCTGCTTGTTCACTCAGTCTAGGTGCACATAGGCAATTACATTTCCGATGGAGGCGGAAATGTTGTAGGCTCGTGTACTCAGATTTGGGTGCACGTTAAAGAACCCCAGGTGGTCAAAATTTCCGGAGCCCTCCACTACGGCGTCTCTCATAATCAAATAGTGGTTTTGGGACGTTAAACCCCACAAATCAATCAATCACATAGGCAATTAGAAACTAGAGATTTGCAGTTTCATTTGGCAGCACGAGCTGCATTGAAATTTTTCTAGCCTTAGGCACAGCAGCCATTGCTATTTATGAATAAAGCCTATTGCGTCCACAATTGGGGGCTTTTTCATCATTAGCAAAAAGTTTCAGAAGCAATAAATCTGCGTTTTCACCGAGATGCAACATGTTAGGTTTATCCAAAGCAGGGCAGCAGCAGTTCTTGATGGGGGAGGGGTGAATCAAGAGAGAAAACTTATCAAAGTAATGCAAACGGACACTTTGCCATAGTCACAGAGGCTCTTTTTTTGTGTAACGTTTGAGCACAGTGCATCCTGCATTTTAAGTGGCATTCTTTATACCTAATTGGCTGCCTTCTCATCATTGTACTCCTGTAAGCTGTGCTTCAGGAGCAATATACTTGTTTGGCTTACCTTGCTGGTTGGCTACTACAATGCCAGAGTTGAACTTTTCTGTAACTCTTGTCCCTCTCGTGGCTGCTACAGATAATCCTACAATGTGTTTAGGTAACATTAGCTACCGCTACTACTTGGTCTCAGTCTTTTCTGAAAATAGGTTTATCCTTGGAACTTGCCAATATTGTAGACATGAAGCACTGTAATGCACTGACGCATTGTCTTACGTTGTATACCTTTATTACCTTCTTGTGACTGTCAAGTCAGCCTTCCCGCTGCTACATGGTCAGCCTAATGAAGTTTTATACCGTTTTTAAACCATTACATTTGTGCCAACTGTGTGTTCTTTAAGAATTAATTCATAGGTATGGTTTCTATGAATTAACCACATGCTACACAGTTGCTTGTGTGCACAGTTAGCTATCAGTCTTTCCTACACCTATTGCTTCTCTTTGCTGTTTATCAAAAGTCAGGTGTTGTCTCATGTACAAGAAATGCCATTTGTTATTATTTTGCTGTGTAACTTTACATTGTTATCACTGACTATTGTGCTGAATGCATGTTTTAAGTCGCCCGTTTCGACATTTCTGTGAAACAGGCTTTTATGACTGGTCGTCTGAAGATCCGCGGCAACATCATGTTGACTCAGCGCTTCAACCTGTTGTGGCAAGAAATTTTGAAAAGTGGAAGAGTGGTCGAACTGAAGTTGATGAGCCCACTGCTTTCAGATGGCAAGGTAAATAATGTTCCAATATCAAAGCCACACATAAAGAAGCATGTACTAACCTGCAGGGCCACCTGTACATTGGGTATAATATGATGCTGTTGACTTATTGTCTGCAATGTTTTGCTGTTGATCGATTCTTTTTTTTTTTTAATACTGCCTTTAAAAAAAGTATAAAATGCAATCTTTTTATTGCATTCTTTTGATGCTATATTGTGAAAGAAAATTTAAACGAATTACACTTACCATATGCAAATTTAGGTGTACTTCTTCAAGTTTGATTTTTATTTGTAAGCAGGAAAACTGGTTGTAGTGGCTCATTGTGCAAGTGTCTTCTGGTGCAGATTATTCATCACACTTTAGAGTTCATAGGTTGCAGTAAGTGGCGCGGAAGCCATGTTTGTTAAGTATTGGGCTCCTAATTTAAGCTTGAAATGCATGCATATATATTTCAAATGTAAGTAGGGGCCATCATACCTCTAGCTCATTCTTATTGTATCATTTACATAACCATTTGTATTGCAAACTTTTTTTCTGTATGCCTTCAATCCCTTGTGCACATGTGCTTAAATTTGTGTGAATGTGAAAGAACCTCAAATTGTTGACATTTATGGAGCCCTCCACTGCAGTGTCTCTTGTGTTCATATTATGGCTTTGAGACATAAAATCCAACCAATCATTATTGTATCCCATTTAGCAGGTGATACTGCAGCTCTGGTGCAGATAAAGGCTGTTAGATTTCAAACACTCGGCTGCCGAAAATGTTTTTAAAACTAACCACAGCTCAGTGCAATTCATTTTTGATTCATTACTTTGAGCAGAGTCATGTCCATTAGTTAATTGATTACAAGATGTACGCTTCATCTTTCCATTTTCGTATTTTTTTCCTTTACCAGCCTCTGAGCAAGGAGCTCTGGAGTGACTGTGCCTTCTTTGTGCTCACTAAAAAGTTAGCTCACATGCCAGATCTGGCACCAAAGGTGAAAGCTATATATGAATGGAGGATTCTCAAGGATGGCAAAGAAGCTAGCAAGTGGAGTAAGTATCGGGGAGACAAAACCATGGCTTATCTGTTCGTGTGCTGCGAAAATCTCTGGATCACAGTGATCATTCTGTATTCTTATGACACTCTACGTTTGACTATCCTTCTCTTTCATTTGCCAGGTTTTCAAACGTTTTACTATAAAATAATATTTTAAATATTGCCATGATCACCTTTTTAGTTGTTTGCACTCTATAACACCACATGTGTAGTAAAAGTGTGACTTGCACAATCAATGATCAGGTAATGAACTACAGGTTTCAGCAAATGGTCACACTGATTAAACATTCTGATGCCAGGTCACAGTCAGTACTCTGCCTGGTGCTAGAAGTTATAACGTTATAACATTTCAGTCTTTGCAACTGTTTTGATTATATGCAACATTGTAACATTTTTGCATGCTGTATGCATTAACCGTATTTCTTAACATGGAAGTCCCAGGAGCAACTGCTAGCCTTTAGGAAAGAGTGATGGATGAGTTCAGATTCCCAATGAGCTGCTATGTCATGCAAAATAGGTGTATTCTGTAAGCACGCATGATAGCAAAATGTGCAATTCTCCGTTTCTTCCTCGCTGTAGCACTAGACTTGAAGAATGGCATCGGTGCTGTGTATCGTGGGAACCCCAGAGACACATCCTCTGATTGCACCGTCATCATGGATGACGACATATTTGCAAATCTTGTGGCAGGGAGGGTGACGCCCCAAGTGGTGAGTGGCGCTCTTCTCTTATCTTACTCCATGGTTTAGAGCCACAGACAGTTAGTCGGAAATCGTGTTATGGGCCATTTGCAGCCATAGGTTGGCCCGCTCAGTTATGGGCACAGCAACTCATACTAATTCGAGAGTGATGTAGCATGCTTGACTTGAATAATAAGCGTGTGGTGAAAGGCACGTCAGTATGAACGAGTACGAGTGCCTATGAGCTTGAAGAAATGGGAGCACATACATGAACAGAAGTGAGCGCCTGTTAATATCAGCTCTCGTAAAATACACAGCTAGTGCTCCCACTACGGTGAAAGATAAATGGCAAATTTGGAAGGGGGAGGCCCTTGCTTGATCGCAGATCGAAATTCGAGGTGGTGGCGGATGGGCTGCTAAGAATGAAGAATGGACACATGTGGTTCCAGTTGTATGCTTTTAATACGCCTTTATTCACTGTTTTTATTAGCCTTTGTCGGGCAAATAAGAACAGGGAATCAACATATATTTCTATTTCTATTTGCCCAAAAAAGGAGGGTGGGGCTTTGCTCAGGTAAGGACAAGGCTCCTCTAAAAACTATAATCACATGCTGTCCTTTCTTTGCTTTAATCACCATGTATGTGCAACCAAGTAGGGATAACTGCCATGAGCTCCTATTTGTCTAATTTTAGTTCTCTAATAACCTGCATGTAATTTGCTCGGACACGTTTATTTCATTGACACTATTTTTATTTCCCAGTTATCCAGCTTGCACAGTAAACTCAGCTGGTGATGCTCCTTTTGTTGAACATTTTGTTTGTTTGTTTGTTTGTTTCAGTTTCATTGCATTTCTTCTATTTCCCTTGTATTCGTTTGTTGCTTGTTGCTGCCCTCTCTATGATTACAAGTTAATGCGTACTGCCATCTGTGACCTATCGTTTGCTGCCCTAAAAAGGGAATCCATTTCACACCTTGTGGAACTGACCTGGAGAAGAAACGATTGTACGACCTACAGTTGCCCAAGCCAAAATGACTGCAGTTTGCAGTGACCTTCTCTAATTACTCAGTGCATGATATACACAAGCCACTAATTGTAATGCACCACTTGCTCACTTGTTAGTACAATGTGAGCAAGACTCATAACAGTGCCTCATTTAAGTTTCCCACTGGTATGCTTCTAAGTAGCAGAAAAAGTACAAAGTGATGAAAACAAATAAATAGTAGTAGTCAGCAAAATATCAGGAATAAAAAAATTTGAGTGTAACTTTTGTGACTGTGTGTGTGAAGGGCCTTCCTTTCATGCAAAAGTAACGTCACATTTTCTGTTTCTATTTCAGGCATTTTCAAAATTCGTGAAGGTGGAAGGCAAGAAGGAGCTCGCAGACAAACTTCATCCCCTTTTCCTTTCCGCATCAAAGCTCTGAGGGGTAACCATCGGTACTGT
Source organism: Rhipicephalus microplus (assembly GCF_043290135.1). NCBI lineage: Eukaryota > Metazoa > Arthropoda > Arachnida > Ixodida > Ixodidae > Rhipicephalus > Rhipicephalus microplus. The sequence continues at coordinate 215,137,400 of NC_134700.1, forward strand.
CTTAGTTTAATGCTCCCTTAGTGGCTAATGGGCAATATGCAATGATGGTGCACTGATATTTTTATAATGACTTTATTATAACATGTCTAATATACTTAAATGCACAGTATTGTTGCCATGCACATATAGCTTCATTAAGGTTTTTACATGTATGAATAAAGCTATATTTTCCTGTAGAGCCTCGTTTATGTTCTTGCAATTTTTTTTAATTACCACAGAGATATGCACCTGTTTCTCGAAAATGAATTTGTGTGTGACCAATGACACAGGCACTGCTGGGACCTTCGAGGAAGAAGCTGTTCTGTTCACAAGAGCCACAACAGGTCAAGGTTCAGACTGGCTTGCCTGTACACCCGCTGCTAAAAAAAACGAGTTTCATGCCGGTCTTCAAAAAGTTTGAATAGAGGTGGTGCTATGAGTCATGCATGCACTCGCAAAAGCTAGTAGAAAATCTAAAATGCCAAATTAGGACAATATCCTGCGCTCCATTCACACACTCCTTATAAATATTAATGAAGCCATAGCTCTAAGGCGGAAAACTTCCTCAAGCATTCATTTTTCTATGTGATCGAGCTCGGTTGCAGGCAGCAGCTTAGAGAAATGCAAGATGTACACCTGTAACAACAAAAATAATTATGGGTGCATAGTAGAATTTATATCGTAGTAAGCTCTGAATTAATAAAACTGACATAAATAGAATGATTTGGTAAATACAGACAATATGGGTTAATTATTATGTTAACCAATACTACCAAATAATGCATGGGTATAAGGAATGGCATAAGTCAAACATGGTCTTCTCAAATTTAGATTGTATTAATAATGAATCGGACCCTTGGGAGCTGTATGGTAAATTGAGTTCAAGCAAATTAAGTGTTGTGTGCATTGCTGTTTCTGTCGCAAGGAAAATGTTCCCTAAATAGGTAATAAGCGTTAATGATTAGATCTGCAAATTAGGATGCCACTACTGCTTTGTTCACACTATCATCGAAGGGTCTCATGAGATGATTGTCTTCTTATCTTGTCCTAGAGAGGTTGTTCAAATCATCGCTGAATTTCACGGCCAAGTCACTGATGCTGCATCGTCAAACACCCTGATATTACTTTTTCAATTAGTGTTGCATTATCTGACCAGATGACAAGAAATGTTATGCAGTTTCGGGCATGGAATTTCTCAGAATCATTGGCTATCATTTCACCCATGAACACGAACTAAGCTTGGTCAAAAATATCGGAGTAGAGCATTTTTTTTTTGTTATCCTAAGTGATATTAATACACTTTGACAGTCGTCAAATAAAATGGGGCTTTGTAAACTTTCTTCGTGGAATCAAATTCCGGCTACAGCAGCTGCATTTTCGATGGAGGCGAAAATGCTGTCGGCTTGTGTGCTCCGATTTGAGTGCACATTAAAAAACTCCAGGTGGTTGAAATTTCCGGAGCCCTCCACTACGACATCTCTCATAATCATATTGCGGTTTTGGGACGTTAGACCCCACATATCAATCGATTAAACTTACTTTCCTTCCAAATTTTGTATCAACACTTTTTTTGTAATGCCTCGAGATGAAGGCAAAAATATTGCTCAAGATTGACGGGAGCAAATAAAATTCAAAATAATAGAAGACAACGAAAATTGGCATACCCTTTGCAGTGGCATAGAGAAGGTAGCACACCATGCCCACTCATCGCCACCCCACCGCCTGATTTTTTTGTATTTTTTTGCCATTGCATACAGAGTACAAAATGACACACGACCACATCTGCCTACCCCACTCCAGATCATGGTGGTGCTCCTCAACCGCCTCCCAAAGTACATATTCTGCCTATGCCCCTGGCCCTATAGAATTTCACGCATCTAAGTACTGTGGAATGCTGTGTCCACTCAATGTGCAGTTCACATTTTGTAGTACGAGAATTATAACTATTCCGGAATCATGCTACATGTACACACATTATGGCTTTCCTCCCACAAGCCTACGACCCAGTCTTTGACGGCATTGTCGTGGCCTACAGTCACCAGCTGGATTGTTACGCTTACTACAACTGAAATCTTTAGCGACTTTAACTGATAACACAGCTTTGCAGAGTGGGCCATGTGATGGGAGTATTGGCACTGAGAGAAATAATGCTTCTTTTTCGCAGATGCACAAATTCAATACAACACTAACAAGACGGAAAAAGTTGCATTTTTGGACTGGAAATTTTTTCACCCAGAAAGACATGAACTGTGTCCAGCTAATCAGTTCTCTGCTGGAAATAATTAGTCGTATTCCATTTCAAAATGAATATTCACTGAATTTGAGGTGGATCATAGTGCTATATAGCTTAATTACCAAACTAGAAATTTTTCCAGCTGGAAAGGTTTAACAACCCAATTGGAAAATGGAACTTTTTTCACCTGGGCAATGCAATTTTCGCAAACCTGTTGTAGTGCTCCTTGTGTCAGTCGCACAGAAAATGAAGTTGTAAAGCACAAAGTACTCACCACTGTCACCAGTGGCAGATCCGTAAGATTGGGGTAGTGCGATAGCGCAATTCACAAGAGAACATACATAAACCACTGTGACCTACGAAATAGATTACTGCACCTCTGCAAGCTGCAGTGCAGGTAAACTGACTGGTTGGATGCCAAAGCGTCGTCGCACTCCTGTGGAGAGACGTGGCTTAAGAGCAACAAGTTGCGCTAGTTGGTCGATGGTTTATGTGCAAGACAAACACGACAGAGCAAGAAAAAGACAGTTCTTGTGCAGGCTCATTTTATGGACATACAGTGAGCATGAAAAGTCGAGATGAGCTCAGTGGCCAAAGATGGCCACATTACCGCTTTAATCACTATATCTCAATCTGGCTTCTATATATTGCTCCTCTTAGTCAGCAAGCAGCTCTAACCGATTGCTGATGCATCCGTGTGTTTTCTTTATCACGCAAGTCACAAAGCCAATACAAAACCCTGGTTCTTTTCTGTAGCGGGATGCACCCCTCCTTTAGTAGAACTCGCTGTGTGGCTAGTTGGTGCATTTCTTAGAATCAATGATCGATTTCACACCAAAAGTAACGACCACACTGACAGAAGAAACACATGGACAGGACAGGTGCAGACTTACAAATGTTTATTTCCTAAGCAATGCAGGCTTTTGTATCCACTTTTTGCCAACGCATGCGGAACTTGCTCGGATTGTAGTCTATCTAAACACGTATGCCATTGGACGCTTTCAAGGTATCGCACTTCTGATTCATGCAGATTGATCGAGGTTTCACTTACATGATCGCTACCCCTCTTCTGCGTAAAAAACGCCTCCAAAATTTCTCTTGTCTAGCTGTCTCCTCTTGACAGACCCTGCTTTCTGATGATGCGCATTAAAGTCGCCCAAAATCAATAGTAGACCGTTTCTTGAAATAACCTTTGTTTTCGTGAAAAGATCACCAAAGTTGATTTTGCGCTGCCTGGGGGAACTATACACATTCAGGATAAAAAGACTCTTGTCTTTGCGCTTGCGAGGCACGAGTTCGACTAAAACATGATCAATCTGTGAGTTCCCCGTCTCGTGCTGCAATGTCGTAATGTTTCTCTACGAAGTTCGTAACTTGGGTATCATTACCCGACCCGGCAAAAGATTTGTAACCTGCCAATTTTGCATTTTTCCCACACTCCTGGATCGCAATAACCTCCGGTCGATCGGCGTTAGTAAAAAAAGATTGTAAAAAAAAAACCGCATGTTTGCGCGAGAAACCCCTACAGTTCCAGTGCCAAATCGTATTGCTGTAAGGGTGCAGAGCCATCATGGTTTAGCTTGAGCGCTTGGCATAGCCATTCTATCTGCCGGTCCCTGCTAGCAAATTCAGCCTTAATTTGCTCAATAGCATTGCCTACTTGTTTCATCTGTTTTAGTACAGCTTGGAGCATACCTTGTAATGACTTTGTTTCCACCTCAAGCACTTCAATTCTCGCTACGTGATTTTCTTCAATTTCGGTTTCTTTAGCCATCTTCTTCTTTGAAGGCGGTTGGTTTGCTACCTGGGGTGTTTCCAGCGCCTTCTTTGATTTACTGGTTAGATGAGTTTTAATCTCATCAAGCTGTTTGCGTAATTCCGCATTTTGCTCCTGTAATATCCTGTTTTGCTCTTTAAGAGCATTAATCATCTCTGTATTAGCATCCTGGGAGACCTTAGTTACCCAACCCACCCAACCCACCTGTGGTCCTGTGGATTTTGACTTTTCCTGGGCACAATCACCACCATCATGGGATGCCTTGTGAGAAACTCCCGGCTTCTCCAGCGGTGGCAATCGGGGGAAGGATTCCGAGCACCCTCTCGATCTACTTCGATGCTTGGTTTTGCGCTTCGAACTATCTTGAACCCCGTCTGTCCTGCTGTGCCGCTGCGTGCCCTCTTCGGCCTTGCATCGTTCTTCTTGCTCCCGCGCTTCTTCAAGCTTCATTTCCCACTGTCGCTCCTTCACTACATAAGGTGTCCGAAAAAGTTCCTCACAAGTACCACAGGTGAAGACCAGGGACTGCTGGACGGCCGAATGACGCCACATTGTAGCATGTCGGCCACTTGCTCGGTGATTACACAACGCTCCACAGGAGATACACGGTAGGGACGCTGTCGCAGAGGCACTTGGGAACTTGTGTTAATCTGATGCACAACGGTGTGCATTCGGCCTAAGGACGTCTGCTGGCAATCGAACGAGCCGCGGAACTGGTGAAGAAGTTCTAGAAGCTTTTCACGGTGCGGTTCTTCAAGTTCGCCATCAATTGAGGGGCCAAACAAATTATTATTTTCGTGGACAATTGTATGGGCAGATGGCGTCAATGCATTAAGCTGCAAATCACTTTCACCGTCAAGGTCGAAGATGGAGGAAACGTCTAAGACTCGGAATGTTCCAATACATTCTCCGCGACGCAAGGTTGTGAGAGACGGCAAGGGATTTGTGACAAACAAATCGGTAGCACCCGCCGAAATATGTAGAACTGCAAACGGCAACGCGAGGCTCTTGCGACTTTGGAATGTTTGGGAAGGCGTAAACAACACTGCAGGCTTAGACACATCGGCACAAGATACAGGAGCAAAGGCTGCGCTAGTCGGTGGTATGTCGATGTCGTCAGCGACAAACAGCTTGTTCAACGGATATTCCGGAGACGAGGCACACAACGCAGAGAAGGCCACTTCAGCACGAGCACAGTCGATAACCGCATGATTACGAGACAGAAAATCCCAGCCCAGGATCACATCATGAGAACACGCCTGTAGCACAAGAAATTCAACGGTGTACAAAACATCTTGGATGAGAACGCGGGCGGTACAGGCAGCTGATGGTCGAATATGGTGAGCACTGGAAGTACGGAGGTACAGCCCCTTTGGCGCCGTGGTAACCTTCCAAAGCAGGCGGCAAAGTTTTAAATCAATTACTGAAACGGCAGCACCAGTGTCTACAAGCGCAAGGGTACGGTAACCATCCACAAAAACGTCGATGAGTTTTGTCGGAGAAATGCGAGGACTTGATTATTTCGACGACGACGCAGTTCGTGCCTCCGGAACTGCGGCATCTAGTTTTCCGCGTCTGAAGGGCAGGGTCGACGGCGCATAGGCGCCAGGGAGCGACGTCGGGGAGATGGAGATCGGTGACTGACTGAGGGAGGATGGTCGGGTGAAGAGGATCCTTGTTGACGTGCCGTGTTGTTAAAGCGCCGAGAGTCGTGCGACGATCTTTGCATGTTGTCACTCTGAACGAGAGGGCGGCGGCGGCACAAGCGAACCACATGTCCTGCGTAACCGCAAGAATAGCAAATCGAGCGGTTGTCTGCGATGCGCCACGGATTCGGAAACGCTGCAATCGGCCGGCTGAACGGAACTGGTGATGGCCGAACAGGGATCGGTGAGGTAGCATAAGTGTGCTGTCGAGGTGCTCTGGCTGCAACGACTTGCGCATACGTCAAGGGTGCGGCCTCCAGAGGTGGTGAAGGAGCGAAAGGCAAAGCGTCCGCTACCTCATCTTGTATGACGGGCCTTATGGCCGGGGCCATGATGATGATATATGGTGTTTTTGGCGCAAGGGCCATTTGATGGCCAAAGAGCGCCAGTTCATGGGACAAGGAATGTGGACAATGATTGTGATTAGCAGCTGTATAAGGGCCATAAAATTCCTCGCAGTAAGGCGGGTAAAATTATACAAGTAATAAAATCATGACCATGCCGTGAAAGGAGTGTGTGGTGTGAATAGGTGACAAAAGTTGGCGATAATGAAAAACGATGGTGGACATGTATGGCATTAGCACAAGTACCTCACACGTTAGTACCCTTGCGTCCAAGGGCCGTGAGGCAAGTGCTTTCCTGTGTAGCCACCGCAGCAAAAACCTCTCTGGAGAGGTTGTGCTACGGAATGCCCGGGTATATGATATGAAAATTATGAATTTCTTATAAAAACGCTAACAATGATTTATTACTAAAAAGCGGTTCCCTGCCAACGAACATTGCAGGGTGTAGAGGTATATGTTGTCGGTAGGATAATGGAAAGTGTTGTCTTCTTAGAGTGTCTAACTGTTTACATTGAATTAAAACGTGAAGAACTGTTAATGCCTCACCACATTTATCACACAATGGTGGATCACCACCGGACAAAAGATGTGTGTGTGTCGTGTATGTGTGTCCTATCTTGAGTCTTGTTAGTGTTACCTCTGTTAGACGTGATTTTGATACTGGTGGCCAATGGCCAAGGTGTGGCTTGATAACGTGTAGTTTGTTTTGTGTGTGTGTATCCCACTTGCTCTGCCAGTAGTCCCTGAGGTTTTGTTTGAGAGACGGCTTAAGATCAAGGGCCGGCATTGATATGAATGTAATGGCGGTGCTCTCATGGACGGATGCAGCAAGCTGATCCGCCCTCACGTTGCCTTGGATCTCACGGTGCCCTGGCACCCAGCACACTACAACATGTTGTTTGAGTGTGTAGAGTGTGCACAAAATGGAGTAAAGTGAGACAAGGACCGGGTTTTTTTTGTTTTTTAAGACTGTGCAGAGCCGTTACCACACTGAGGGAGTCTGTATAAATTACTGCTTTTTGTATTTGTAATTGTTTGATGTGTTTAGCTGCCATAAGTATTGCGTAAGCTTGCGCTGTGAAGATACTTGTGCGTGGATGTAGAGGGCCAGCATCCGAAAAGGATGGGCCGACAGCAGCGTAGGACACAGAGGAGTTAGTCTTGGAGGCATCTGTGAAGAACTCAGGACGTGTGTATTTGTGTTGAAGTTCCAAAAAGTATGTTCAGATATGGGCAATAGGTGCATGTTTTGTAACTTCTAGGAAAGACACATCGCATTCTATAGTCTGCCACTGCCACGGTGGCGGGTATGCTACAGGAGCCATTAAACTGTGTTCAAGTGACACTGCAGTTTCTTCAGCTAGACACTTCAGGCGAACCGAGAAGGGCTGCCTCATTGAAGGCCTGTTTTGAAACAGAGTTGAGCTCGACAAATCATTAATTGTAGAGTATCAGGGGTGCTTCATGTCTGCTTTCACCTTAAGAAAATAAACAAAGGACATGTAAGTTCTCTGCAGATGAAGCGACCACTCATTTGACTCAACATAAAGGCTTTCTACGGGGCTGGTGCGAAAAGCACCCGTAGAAAGGCGGATGCCCAAATGGTGCACGGGGTCCAGCATCTTCAAGGCATTTTGAGTAGCAGACTGATAGATAACGGCCCCATAATCTAAGCGGGTGCGAATGAGGCTTCTGTAGAGGTTCATGAGGCATTGCCTATCACTACCCCACGTAGTACGTGACAACACTTTTATAACATTCATGGCTTTTAAACATTTAGTTTTTAAATTCTTGATGTACGGTACGAAGGTCAACTTGTTGTCCAAGATTAAGCCTAAGAATTCATGCTCGGCTTTGACGGACAGACGTTGCCCGTTCAGTCGAATGTCAGGTTCCGAGTGCATGCCTCTCTTTCGAGAGAACAAAACACACGTGCTTTTTTGTGGGTTAAGTCGAAATCCGTTTTCATCTGCCCATTTGGAGACCTTATTTAAACCCACCTGAACCTGCCGCTCACACATGGCCAAGTTGCATGACTTGAAGCTAAGCTGAACGTCGTCGACATATGTACAATAGAACATATTGCGGGGAATGGACAAGTGCAAAGAATTCATTTTGATAATAAAAAGTGTGCTACTAAGCACGCCACCTTGTGGCACGCCTGTTTCCTGGACAAATGTTTGGGAGAGCACACTGCCCAGACGGACACGGAATGTCCGGTTTGACAGGTAACTTTCGATTATATGAAACATTCTCCCGCGCACACCAAGGTGGGACAGGTCTCTTAGAATTCCGAAACGCCATGTTGTATCATAAGCCTTTTCAATATCGAGAAACACGGAGAGCAAATATTGTTTATGGACGAAGGCGTCTCTGATCTGTGCCTCGATACGAACAAGGTGGTCTGTGGTGGATCTACTTTCTCGAAACCCGCACTGAAATGGGTCGAGCAAATTGTTTGTTTCAAGGATATGTACAAGTCGGCAGTTTATCATTTTTTCGAATACTTTGCACAAGCAGTTTGTAAGTGCAATAGGCCTATAACTCGAAGCTAAAGAAGGGTCCTTGCCCTCTTTCAAAATGGGAATAATTATAGCCTCTTTCCAGGAGGTAGGGATAGTGCCAGAAAACCAGATAGCATTGTACAAACAAAGTAGGGTTTTTCGTGTTTCGGCTGGTAGGTTTTTTAACATTTCATACACCACACGATCAGAACCTGGGGCAGAAGTACTGCAGGAGTTTAGAGATGTTCGGAACTCCACTAGACTGAAAGCTTGGTTATATGCCTCGTATCTAGTGGATTTGTGTTCGAGTTTCTGCTTTTCTATTCTTGTTCTGTATTTTTGGAAAGTGTCAGTATAGTGGGACGAGCTGGATACCCGTTCAAAATGTGCCCCGAGGAAGTTTGGCTGATCTTCAAAGGTATCACCTTGAGTGTTTACGAGTGGAAGTGTGTGTACTTGTTTCCCTGCTATCCTACCGACCATGTTCCAGACTTTGGCCTCTTGTGTGTATGAATTGATCCCTTACAAAAACTTCTGCCAGCTTTCTCTTCTGGCCTGCCGACGCGTTCTCCTAACTTGAGACTTTATTTTCTTGAAGTTGTCAAGATTTTCGGCTGTCGGTGAGTTCCGAAGCAGCCTCCAAGCTCTGTTTTGCTGTTTGCGCGCGTTTCGGCATTCAGAGTTCCACCATGGCACACGTCGTTTTCCAGGGTGTCCATTTGTTTGTGGGATGTATTTTGTTGCAGCATCAATCAAAAACGCTGAGAAGAAGTTGACAGCAACATCAATGTTCAAAGTACATATGTCATTCCAACCTAGACGAGCGATGATATAAAACTGTTTCCAGTCGGCTCTGTTTATGAGCCACTTGGGAACACGTGGTGGACACTCAGTTAGTGTATTTGTGCTCAAAACTACGGCGAAGTGGTCACTTCCGTACAGATTACTGACGACTTTCCACTGGAGTAGAGACACAAGAGATGGAGATACTATGCTTAGGTCTATGGAGGAGTAGGTGTTATTGGCGAGATTATAATAGGTTGGTTCTTTTCGATTTAGGAGACACGCGCTCGACGAGAGAAGGAACTGTTCGATCAGTCGACCTCGCGCGTCATACCGAGAGTCACCCCATAGCCTGCTATGTGCATTAAAGTCTCCAAGGAGAACATAAGGTTCCGGAAGTTCATCAATTAAAGAGTGTAAATCACGTTTTTGCAGCTGATAGCTAGGAGGAATGTAAATAGTGCAGATTGTGATCAGTTCATCAAAAAGAACCGCTCGAACAGCCACTGCCTCAAGGGATGTTTGGAGTTGTAAGTGTGTGCATGCAATTCCTTGATTCACTATGATGGCAACACCTCCGGATGATGTCATGGCATCATCACGGTCCTTTCGAAAAATAACGTTTTTACGAAGAAAATTTGTGTGTTTTGAATTAAGGTGTGTTTCTTGTACACACAGCACCTTTGGTGAGTGTTCGTGTAAGAGTTCTTGGATGTCGTCAAGGTTTCTGAGAAGGCCCCTGACGTTCCATTGTATAATTTGAGTGTTCATGGTGAATGTAAAATAATGCTGTGTATACGAAAAGCGAGTGGCTGTTTAGACGGAAAGTTTGAGTTCACTTAACAGGGCCGTCACCAGGCCCTGTTATTTGCTTTTTTGTTTTCTTTGTGCGCTCCAAGGAGCCACGCTGCTCTTTCGGCACCAAGGGTGCCGACGTATCCATTGCCTCCTCGGAGGCACTGGATGCCCGCACGTGCGGGCTGTTAGTTCGGATTTTGGGCCTCGCCTGGTGAGTGGAGGCCTTCAGACTCGAAGACTCTGGAGTCTCTGGTCTCTGTTTGGGAGTAGGCGGTGTAGCCTGGGCTACAGCCGCCTTTGGGGCAGGTGCCACAACCGCCGGCTCGGTATGCGCGGGCCGAAGGAGTGGCGAGGGCTGGTGCGGCGGTGCCCCCTGACGTGCCGCATCAGCGTATGTAGGTCCATAGAATGGAGCGACTCTTCGCCGTGCTTCCTTAAACGTAATGTTCTCCTTCACCTTCAATGTAATTATTTCTTTTTCTTTTTTCCAGTATGTGCAGGAGCGTGAATATGTGGCATGGTTTCCTTCGCAGTTTACACAGTGTGGCGCTTGTTTGCAGTTCTCAGACACGTGGCCTAGAACTCCACATTGTGCACAAGTCTGGCGACCACGACAGGTTTTAGAGCCATGGCCATACCTCTGGCATTGGAAGCAACGACGAGGGTTTAGTATATATGGCCTGATACCCTGTTTGAATGGAATCTGGTAGTTTACTGGATGCAAACGTGAGTATCAAGTGTTTCGTTGGTATTTCCTTATTATCTCTTCTGATGATAATTCTCTGTACATTATTGACATTTTGGCTCTTTCACCCTTCCAAAAGTTCAGTTTCGGTGAGTTCAAGTAAGTCTGCATCAGATACCACTCGGCGAGTGATGTTCATGGATCTGTGTGGTGTTACGGTGATCGGTACGTCACCAAACGTTGAGAGGCTGTCTAGCTTTACAAATTGTGATTTGTCCCGAATTTCGAGAAGAAGGTCTCCGCTAGCCATTTTGGTTACTTTGTATCCAGCACCGAGAGTTTCAGTAAGACACCTGGCAACTACGAAAGGAGATACGGTCCTGGCTTGCTTTCCGGTTTTTTCACAGTGAATGACGTGAAAGTAAGGAAAAGTTTCTATTGGCTAAATTGAAGAAATTTATGTCGTCGGCGCGTACCCGCTTTAGGCTGGTACGATCAGACAGTTGAGGGAATGCTCCATGCATGCCGGTCTTATTTTTGTTCAGCAGCGTTGGCGGCCACCCACCACGGAGCCCAACAAGGGGACGCTGCAAGTTTGCAGGTGCTGAAAGCTTGCAGGCGTCAGCCGTAGAACACTGCCATAACCCAATGCGCCTAGACCAAGGTAGACTATTTGCACAGGGTTAACCCTTGCCGCCAGGAAAATTGGAAGTAAACAGAAGAGAGAAGTAGACAGGAAAGCTAAAAAAGTAAGAAAGACGAAGATGTAGGGAGAGAGAGATAGGAAAAGGCGACTGCCGATTTCCCCTGGGTGGGTCAGCCCAGGGGTGCCGTCTACGCGAAGCCGGGGCCAAAGGGGTGTGTTGCCTCTGCCGGAGGGCCTTAAAGGTCCAATCACCCAGCGTCATCTCAACCCCCAGGATCCCCTTTTCCCCGGGCACGGCAAAGCCACGCACGGCTAGGCGTGGGAGGGAGTAGAAACTCCCCCCGTTAGCTCGGGTCCGTGGTGTCGTACACACCAAACGCCTACTTGCGCAGGCGCCCCTGCGGGGATGGCCGGGGCCAGATGATCTGCGGCCAAAGGATGCGTTTGTGCTGGCTCGGGCGCGCTCGATAAAATGGAGAGCTGCAGAGCGACCTCCTCACACACGAACTGCTATGACGTTCTGGTCTCCGAGAGTCAAGGCCGCGATCGAATCACGCTGTTCCAGAGAACGCCGTGTTTGGGCGCGTTGCTTGCGCAATTCGTCAAAACTCTGGCACAAGCTGACGAGTTCGGCAATGGTTTGTGGGTCCTTGGCTAACAACATTTGAAATGCGTCATCGCATATGCCCTTGAGGATTTGTTTGACTTTGTCGGCTTGGACCATCGCTGGGTTTACCCGCTTGCACAAGTCAACAACGTCTTCAATGTAGCTGGTAAAGGTCTCTCCTGGCTGTTGAGCGCGCTCACGAAGTCGTCGTTCTGCGCGGAGTTTTCGCACAACAGGGCGGTCAAAGACTTGCGAAAAGGAGGCCTTGAATGAATCCCAGCTGGCAATGTCGGCTTCGTGATTGCGCAACCAGAGACTAGCGACGCCGGACAAGTAAAAGCTTACATAGGTCAGCTTAGCCGCATCGTCCCACTTGTTCGCTGCGCTCACCTTGTGGTAAGTAGCCAGCCACTTCTCAACGTCTTGGCCGTCAGTGCCGCTGAAGATCGGTGGGTGACGCAGTGGCCACACGCCGAAACATGTAGAGGCGGGAACTTGCGAGGTACCTTGGGTGGAGGGTTCTTCCGGCATTGTTGGCACTGCAGGTAAGGTGCGACTTCATAGTTCCAGCTTCGAAGACTACCCCGCACCTCCACCAGATTATAAAAGGGTTTATTGAATAAAACCAACTGCCTGGTTCAAGAGGCGTCAGTCACTGTCACGAGCTCAGCTCTTCGTCGTAGTCGTCTTTCAGGTGCTCCAACTAGATACTGTCTCTCTCCCTCTTCCCCACTACATTTGCACCTTTTGTCTCCGGTCACGTGCTCCTTGCCACACAGACGGCACCTCGGCGTACATTCATAGTCCTTGGGTGGGGAGGCCACCCCACAACCTCTGCATTTTTCGTGCGGGCTGTCACATACGTCGGATCGATGTCCCAGCTCACCACACTTGTAACACATTTCATATCTCTTCTTGTAGAGAAAACATTTCATCGGCGTCCCAAAGCAGATCATCCATCTCGGCACGTAGTCGTCAACAAAGGTGATGATTACCGAAGTGGAGTTGCCCATCCTTCGCACACCAAGAATAGGACGATTCTCTTCGTGTGAGAAAGCCAGTTCCAATTCTCTATCAGAGAGTCTGATATCAAGTCGACGTACCACTCCTTTGCCACAGCTTTCAGGCGCAGCCATGTATGTCTTCACCTCGTACTCCTTGCCGTCGAGCTTTACGACTTTCAGGTCCAACATTTTCTTGGCATCATCCTCCCTGGGCGTGCTGCATATCAATGTTCCTTGCTTGTCGTTGACAACAATCCTGTCCTCCTCCCGACCTTTCTGCCATGGAATGCCTGCTGCCATCCTTACTGCTCCACCAATCACAGGTGCCGAGCATCTGGGGAGCGTCAGTCCTTCTTTGGGCCTGATAATAACCTTGTGATCCACGTTCGGAAGACGCGGTAGATGCGACGCTACTGACCGCTCCGCGAGCTTTTTTCCCGCCGCTTTATATGAGGGTCTCCCGCTTACACCATGCTTGTCGCCATTGAAGCCGGCCGGCATCGTCCTGCCTTCTTTTCCGCATCCACTGCTGGTAGACGCCGCCCTGGTGGCGCCATCGCGTTCCCGTTGTTGATTCTCCTGGAGCTCCGCCACACGTTACGACACTTTCGTCACCCAGTCCGAGCTTTCCAATTCTTCTTGATCGGCATCTCTACCATTAACAGTCACTTCCATTGTCATAGTGCCTCCGCAGACGCTCTACGAGCCGACGCCTGGAGCCTCGAACGCCGATCCGACCGCCTCGGCGCTAGGCCGAACGGTGGAGTTGGCGAGACGCACAACGTAGCCGAACACCGAAGGCGCAATAAAATCCTTTAAAATCTACTTACAGTTTTCAGAATGGTAGCCACAGGATCCTGAGCACGTCCGCAGCCACACACAGCACTTTATCAGCTGGCTGTTGTCCTTTCCGCGTGAAAAAGTGGTCATTTCACGGAGCCGTGTCTCACGCCATTGCGAGCCTCGCGCGTCTCCCGCGATTGTCGTGTTCCTTTGAAGATTTTATCGCGCGAGTTCCTTTGCAGATTTTATCGTTTGCAGTTTTTATCGCTGGTTAATACCAGCCTTCTTTTCTTGCTTCTAAACCTCCTCTCTATCACATTTTAGGCACATATATATGCACAGGAGATGGCAATAAAATTTCAGTTGTTAGTCAGTGCTCTGTCTCTACTGTCCCTCTTTTTTTTTCCCCCGAGTTTTTGCACTGCCCTTTCTATGTGAGCTAAAAAGAAGCATGCGTTGTTCAGCGTTCCAAAGGACGAAGCTCTGTTAGCGCAGTGGCGTAGATCGATCCCGCGCGCTGACAAGCTGCTTCAAGAAAACTCGGCTGTGTGCGAGCTGCAATTCGGCGAGAGGAGGAGGAGGAAAAAACCTTTATTGATGCTGGCTGTGCCAGATAGCCCTTATCCCCACCGGGCTGGTTGACATCCCTAGTCCGGGACATCATTGGCCGAGGCCGCCACCCGAGCCCGCTGCACTAGAGTTCGCTGTTCCTCTAGTGTGGAGCTATTGAGTAGGGTCGTCTCCCAGTCCTCTTTGGTGGGGTTGGGAAAGGGGGTTAATTTTGGGTTCATTTGGCAGGCCCAGACCATATGGTAAGTGTTGGCCACTTCCCCACAGTACTGGCACTGCCCACTTATTTTAGGGTCATAATATTTTAGTATGGCTGGACAGAGCAGCGTATTTGTCTGTAGGCGCCGCAGGATGCGCTCCTCCGTTTTCGAGAGTCCCTTCGCTGGTGCGGGATACAAGCGCCATTGCTCAATGTAGTATCCTTTGATTTCTCGAAACCGTGTTAAAGGTGTGGGACGTTCAGGTCTATCAGGGGAACGAGGAGTTTCCCGGGAAGTAAGCACGCGGGCCGCTGCATGTGCAGCCTCGTTACCCTGTAGACCCTGATGTCCCGGAGTCCATATAAGACGTTTTTGGGTAGGATCGCGGTTCCTGATGCTGAATTTTAAAAGTCTATTAGCCAATGGAGAGATTTCTCCTGCAAGATAGCTCTCGCAGGCTCTTCGAGAGTCTGTAACTATTTGTTTTGAGTTTGGATGGGATACTGCCAGTGCAATGGCCACCTCCTCCGCCTTACTTGAGCTTGTGGCTTTGAAAGTGAGGCCGTCCACCTGCGTTCCTTGATGTATTACCGCCGCCGTGTAGTATCCCCTAGGTGACGGCCCGGCCACATCGACGTACTAGACCCCATTACGGGAGCCAAGCCGTTGTTCAAGTGCCTCAGCGCGCGCTTGCCTTCTACCCTGGTGCGCCTCCCTGGTCATATTGCGGGGAAGCGGGGCCACCCAGAGTTTTGTTCTCCAAAGTTCAGTAATACGCACCGCGTTTTCGATTTCGCATTCGTGCCGGATCAAGAGGCGGTCCAGTAGGCGCCGCCCGGGGGCCGTCTGCGTAAGACGCGTATATTGATTTGTGAGGTGGGCTTCTTGGAGCTCTTGTATAGAGTTAAAGACTCCCAATGCAGAAAGTTTCTGATTTGAAGTGCTGATGGGTAAATCAAGTGCGCGCTTAATTACTTTCCTAAGAATAGCATCAACTCTGTTCTCTTCGTGTTTAGTCATTCGTAAGTACGGTATTGAATATAGAATCCTGCTAGTTACAAAAGCATTGGCGAGCCGAATCGCGTCCCTTCCTCGTAGCCCCTCGCGCTTGTTTGACACTCGGCGGATCATGTGCCCTACCTGTTCTCCAATGTTCCGTAGCTTGTCTAGCGTGGTGCTGTTTTTTGTTCTGTTGTGAATCAGAAGGCCAAGGATTCGTAGTTCTGAAACCTCTCGTATTGTTGATCCTGATACCATCAAGTTCAGGGTCGTCCTATCTTTAATGTTTTCTCTGATATGCAGGAATTCAGATTTGGTTGGAGCACACTGCAACCCACACTGGGCCACATAGTCCTCCACAATGGAGGCGGCCTGCTGCAGGCGGTCTTCAATTTCTCCTAAACTGCCCCGATTCGTCCAGATTATTATATCATCGGTGTATATTGCATGATATATTCCTTCCACTACTGCTAATGCTTGCGGGAGCTTCATCATGGCAATGTTGAATAGCAGCGGAGACAGGACAGCTCCTTGCGGGGTTCCCCGCGTCCCCATTTTGAATGGTCCATGTTCCTCGTTATCTATGCGAATGAACGCCAGTCTTTCAGAGAGGAAGTCTCTGATGTAGGCAAATTCTTTCTTACCGCAATGGACACTACTCAAGTTCTTCAGGATGCTTTCATGTTTAACGTTGTCGAATGCGCCTTTAAGGTCGAGTGCAAGGATTGCTCTGTCGTTGTGCGTCGAGGGAATGGGTTGGATAATGTCTCGTTTTAGTTGCAAGAGGATATCTTGCGCAGACAGGTGGGGCCTAAAGCCAAACATGGAATCTGCGAAATGCCCCTTTCTCTCGAGGTACGTGGCGAGACGGTCTCTAACCATTGTTTCCATCAATTTGCCGGCACATGAAGTTAATGATATAGGTCTGAGGTTGTCCGTGCTGATTTGCTTGCCTGGTTTGGGGATGAATGTGACAACTGCTGTTTTCCATTCAGTTGGCAGTGGTTGGCCATCCCAGATCGCGTTAATGTATTGCAATAGATGCCGATAAGAATCGTCTGACAGATTTGCTAACAGTTTTACCGTGATCAGGTCTCGGCCCGGGGCAGTGCCCCTGCGCATTTTTTTTCAGTGCTGCTTTCAGATCGCACATTTCAAAAGGGGCCTCGAGCTGACTGTTTTCTCTACCTGCGTATTCATATGCGTTCCTGTTGGGATCCGTGGTGCGACATAGGTATCTAGGACACAAATCATGAGCCAGCTGGGAGTTGGTTCCCTGAAAACTGTGCAGGGCTCGACGGAGCTGCTTTTGCGCTTCTCCTCGGGTTTGGGCGGGGTCCACGAGAGTTCGAAAAAGGCGCCATGCTTTCTTTGTATTCATTTCTTTAGCTACAACATTGCACCGTTCTATCCAGTTGGATACGTTCAGTTGTGCAGCATATTCATCCGCTTGCTTACTCAACTTGGCTATTCTAAGTTTAAGCTTGCGGTTGAATTTGTTTTTCCGCCAACGTTTAGTTAAGCTTCTGCGGGCGTCCCAAAGGTGGAGCAGGTACTTATCGACGGCGGGGGTGTCTTCCGTTGTCTTTATAGTTTTAAGACACTTGGAATTGGCTGCAAGGAGCTGTTTTGCCCATCCCGTATATCCTCCCGCCCCTGGCACAGAGGGGATCACCTGTGAGTGGAAGGCTGTCCAATCTGTCAGCTTAGCTTGGCTCCATGTTCTACGGCCTATGTTGCCGGAGAGTGTGATTCAGAGGAGACAGTGATCACTGCCGAGCGTTTCTTCAAAGTTTTCCCATGTTGCGTAGGAAATGTTCTTAGTCAGTGATAGATCCGGGCAAGTATCTCGGTTTACAGAATTCCCGATTCTAGTGGGTTTCATTGGATCTGTGAGAAGCGATAGACGAAGAGTGGATATGAGTTCTGCCAATTTCCGTCCCTTGGGGACTTCGCGGGTGTAACCCCAATGATAGCTGGGGGCGTTAAAGTCGCCCAAAATCACTAGTGGGTTCTTATCTGCTTCCTTAATCGCTTTATAAAACATTTCGTTGAAGACACATTCCCTAGATTTTGGAGAACTGTATACATTTAGAATGTACAAGCTAGGATCTCGTCTTTTATTGGGAAGGACTTTGACCATTTTGTATTCATGCGCCTCTGACAGATCAAGGTTTATCTGACAAGCGGTATACTCCTTGTGTACGAGAACACAGGTGGACGCACTTCCCTGAAATGAGTTGTAACCAGGCAATTTCGCCTGTAAGCCGGTTTCTTGTAGCGCCAAAACTGCAGGGGTAAAATATTGATTCTGCAGGAAAAGGTTAAGAGTGGCCCTCTTTTTCCTATCTTTAAACCCCCTGCAGTTCCACTGGAAAATATCAAGTTGCTGTTGTTTGGAGCTATTATTATCATGTTTAGAATTGCCTGCCATCATGAATT
This sequence comes from Rhipicephalus microplus, assembly GCF_043290135.1. Lineage (NCBI taxonomy): Eukaryota > Metazoa > Arthropoda > Arachnida > Ixodida > Ixodidae > Rhipicephalus > Rhipicephalus microplus. The sequence continues at coordinate 215,155,460 of NC_134700.1, forward strand.
TATTATTGAGGAGGTGTCATTTTCGCCACTGCATCCATTGTGGGAGCCTGGAGAGGCGTGGGGGACTCAGTTTGGTTGGTTAACGACTGGGCTATGTTGTTCTCGGATTCAGAATTTGCCAGGTTACGATGAACAATTTTGCGTCGGGGTTGTTCTGTTGTCTTAATGCTAGTTTTGAGTTGGTCCATTTGGGGTGTGAGCCAATTTTGAACGGTTTGTAGTACACTGGCTGTGAGAATTGGCAAAATGCTTTGCTTGAGGTCTTGCATAGCGGCTTGAACTGATAGGTTCAGCTGCTGCGGAATAATGTCTTGTACTGTAAGCTTGGTTTGTTCTAGGATCATTTTGCTCTGCTCCTCAAGCTTATCCTCTAGTCTGCATGCTTAGTCGACCTTCTATGTCGTTCGAAGCACCTACTACAGTTTTAGACACACTAGTGTTGCCCGATACGTCTGACTGAGTGTCCTGCTCATCATCCGAGCAGTCGGAGGTGTGCATAGCCACCGGTTCCGACGGTGGTGGAGGAGTAGCAGCCTGCGACGCCTTCAGCGCCCGATTTTCGCGTTCCAGAGTTTCAATGCGTTTTTTCATGGCTTCCAATTGTTTTAAAATTTCAGAATTGGAGGGGGAGGCAGTGGTGGTGGTGAGAGACTGAGAGGAGACCCCTACCCAATTGCTCACCTGTTTGGGCGAATTTGCCAGTGACGGGAAATCCTCGGCGCCGAAGGTAGGCGGCCTCGACTTCTGTCCGACTGGGGCTTTGATCGGCTTGGGCTTGTTATGCATGGGCTTCGCTTTTTCGTCAGTTCTGAGAGGGGCTGAGGGCTCTTCTTGCTTGTTTTTTAGTCCATGTTGCCGCTGTGTTAGAGCGGGCTTCCATGCCTTCCGGAATTTTCCGACGCACTGCGCTGAGCCGGTGAAATGGTTTTCACCGCATATAAGGCACTTGGGTTGACAGTTGTGCTTCACTGGGCCCTCCAGAGTGAGTTCCACCTTCGCACCACAGTGAATGCACCGCTGATTGTCCGGATTGGGGCACGCATCCGGTCTGTGGCCCACCGTTCCACACCGGTAACATGCCGGAACCGTTTTCTTGTAGTAGCGCACTGGCACGTTTTCAGAGCAGTAGTGAATGAATCTTGGAACGCGGCGTCCTTTGAAGGTCACCACTGCAACGTTGGATGTTCCGAGTTTTCGCACATACAAAATTTCGCCGTCGATCCACTCGAGCTTGCGTCGAAGGGATTCCGAAGTTTCATTGTCTGCGACGGTGACGACACCCTTGCAGGTTTCTCCGGCTGATTTCAAATGTCCTTGAAATGGTACCTGGCGGTCCCCGATCGTCAGCGTGATGTCCCCGATGAGCTTCGAGGCCAGGCTTTCCGTTTTCACACCTACAACAACGATGTTTTGGTCCCACACCGGCCACACGGAGATACCAGCGTTCGTGGTGCTGCTGGTGAAGCGTTGCACTGCTGTGCAAATCCCGCCTGGGCCGAACGCAGCGTGCAGATCCATGGTTATTTTTGGTTTAAGCACAATAACCAACTCGTCCGACCGGATTCGAGGCGTATGTGTTGGCTTCCATGTCACCAGCTGCCGCGGAGACTCAACGCAAGCAGCGGGTGTTGATCCTGTTTTGCGAGCCTGTGGCTGGGCGGCAATTCGGCGAGAGGTACATCTACCGGCACCTCGAGCACACTGTGATGGGCGAAACTGTCCGCATTGAAAGGCGTACACCCATGGGCGTGCTTGCCGTTCAGGGAATGGGGGGGGGGGGGGGGGGGCGTAGGTTCATTGCAAGGTGTCTCCTTCATATTAAATCAGTGTATGAGGCAGATTTTACGCCACCCTTGTAGATGACTGAAAGAGTACCCCGCAGCCTAGTCAATGTATAGAACAGATTTAGCGCCCCCGTCCCAGGTGGCCAGCCCCCTTTGCCCCCCTCGTGCTAATGCCTATGGGTAGGACCTTCGGAGAAGCTCTTTGCATTTGTAGGCGCCTTTGAAATCACTTTTAAAAGTGCTTTACATACAACGAGCTTCACAGTGACAGCTTGGAAAAGCTTGTTTCCTGCTTGGAAAAAAATATATGTCACACTGGGCTGCACACAACATTGTCCGAGCCTCACCAATCAAGTAAACAAGTTTTTTTTTTTTGCTCACCAATTTGCGTTTTAACACAAAGGTACTCCACAAAAAGCGAGCATCTTCCCGTGAAAAGAGGAAGTGCCTGAAGCTCAGGCGCACACCTAGGCTTGCAGCCCAATGTTCTGTGGGGCGCTTGGGAACTAATAAACTTTTTTTCTTGGCGATATAAAAGGACGTGCAACAAATGATTAAGAATGCATTTTTGTAAACAGATAGTGAGTCACTACTCGGAAATGTGTTCCATCTGCTGTGTGCAGAAATTAAAGGATTTCATTCAGACACCGCTCGTGGTTCTCGCCTCATGATTATGAATGACGTTTTGATTGATGGGGCTTTATTTACATATTAGTGCTTGAGAAAATGATGGTTCGCCGTGAAAAGTGTTGCAAGTAATGACTCACAACTGAGTTCATCGTTCCACTCTTCTACCACTTATCATCGATAAAATGTTTCAGCACCGTTACGCGCTCACTTTCGGCATCCTGTCGACCTGACGATATTTCAGATCAGTCATGCTACCGCGTAGGCATCCTGTTTTCCAGAAGCTAATTACCATATTTTCTCGGTCGCCATTTGAGTCGATTTACGAGCAAATAAATACATTTTAAATGTATCACGCTGCGTGCGCCCGTGGTTGACTGCCGTCTATGCGCAGCGCATCGCCGCCTTGGGTGACGTGGATGGATGGATGGATGGATGCTATGAGCGTCCCCTTTATAACGGGGTGGTGACAAGTATGCCACCAGGCTCGACAAAAAAAAAAAACCTTTTTTTCTTTTTATGTTGGCCTAATGCCTCTACTTCGATAAATTCTATCTTAATGGAAAAAAAGGTAAATTTTCAGCTTAAGTTCTCTGCCATTTACGGCACACTGTCCATATTTTATTTTTCCAATATTTATTTTTGTCCTTTCTCTCTAATTTTCTGCCACCAATACTCTAACCGTCTCTTACTTATTTCAATCGCGGGTGTGTTCAGCTTTCCATTGTTGTCCCTAAAACCCAAGGCTTCCTGTAGGCTCGTGCCCAAACGTACACCTGGGTGGATATCTCCACATTCCATCAGAACATGCTCCGCCGTTTCCTTATCTTTCCCGCAGCATGTGCATTGTTCTTCTTCTTTACTGAATCTTGCTTTATAACTACGCGTTCTAAGGCAACCCGATCTCGCTTCAAACAGTAAAGCGCTTCCCCTTGAATTATCGTAAAATGCCTCCCTCCTTATTTCATTTTTGCCCTTTCGGTAGTTACTCAAAGCCGGTTTTTTCTCCATAGCTGCCATCCAGTAAATCCTCTCCGCCTCCCTGACTTTTCCCTTAACGCTCTTTGTTGACATACGGCTTACAATACCAGCCGTATACTTACTAGTGAGTCTTCTAGTTCTTTTTCTCCACTGTGTGTCCACGCTCTTCCTATACAAATAACGGAACACCTTCTCTGCCCATCTACTCTCCTTCATATTTCTTAGCCTTTCTTCGAACCTTATTTTGCTCTGCGCTTCCCTCGCCTCAAAACCTGCCCACCCCATATCGCCCTTTACAGCCTCGTTTGTCGTCTTCCCGTGAGCACCCAACGCGAGGCGTCCCACAGTCCTTTGATTTACATCCATTCCCGCTTGCACCTCTGCCCTCATGCACACCACTGAGTTCCCAAAAGTAAGCCCTGGAACCATTACACCCTTCCACAGACCTCGAAGCACCTCATACCTATTGTATCCCCACAACGCTCTGTGCTTCATTATTGCCGCATTCCTCTTTCCTTTTGCTGCCGAGGCTTTTTCCTGTACCTCCATGTATCTATCACTCTCATTTACCCATACTCCAAGGTACTTGTATTCACTTACCCTCGGTATTTCTTGGCCTTGTATGGACACCGTCTGATCACAGGGATCATTGAATACCATCAATCCACACTTCGTTACACTGAATCCTAGTCCAAGAGCTTCACCTTCCCTTCCGCATATATTCGCCAGCTGCTGTATATCATCTCGACTGTCCGCAAATAAGACGATATCGTCCGCATAAAATAAACCTGGAAGCTTCTGCTCAATCATCATGCCGCCCTGTTTGTGTGACAGATTAAAACCAATGTTGCTACCTTCTAGCGCTTTTTCCATACTCACCATGTACAGCATGAATAACAGCGGGGACAAAGGACATCCCTGTCTCAGACCCCTGCTAACCTCAACGTTCTCTTTGCTACGCATTCCTTCCCACTCTATGCAAACTGTATTTTCTCGGTATATCTCCCTAAAAAGCTGTATACAGTCGTCGCCCATGCCCATTCCTTTCAATATATCCCACAAAATTTCCTGATTAACGTTGTCGTATGCCCCAGTGATGTCTAGAAAAGCCACGTACAAGGGCCTATTCTCTATTTTGGATATTTCTATACACTGAGTGAGAACAAACAGGTTATCGTCTAACCGCCTGTCGACTCGAAATCCGTTCTGAAGTTCTCCCAAAATATCGTTATGTTCGGCCCATGTTTCTATTTTCATTTTTACTGCTTGCATCGCCATCCTGTATAGTACCGATGTAATGGTTAGTGGTCTATACGAGCGAATCTTGTCCTTTTCTCCCTTGCCTTTATAGATTAAGTTCATTCTACTTTGTCGCCAACTGTCCGGTATTTGTCCGTCCTTTAAGCTTTTTTCTACTGCTTTTAACAATGCTTCTTTAGTGTTATGTCCTAGTTCGTTAATGAGGCTAACGGGAATCCCATCTAAACCCGCGGCAGTGCGCTTTGGAATTTTTCCTTCGGCCTTTTTCCAGTTGAAATTATCAAGTACTAGCTCTTCCTCTGTTGCTTTCTCCGCCACACTTTTACTCACCGGGGAGATCCCCTGGACGCTCTTTTGAAACGAATCGGCTGTTACCTTTTGGATGTAACCTAGCGCTTCGTACCCTTCCAATTGATTTCCTCCTTCATCTAGAATATGTTGTTGCGTTGTGACAGACTTCCTACCTAGCGCCTTTATGTGGCTCCAAAAAATCCTATGCGCGGCCTCCTTTTTTTCGTGTATCTCTGTCATCCAGCGTTCACTTTCACCTTTAATTTTTGCCTCTACCAATTTCTGTACAAGGGATTTTTTCTCTAAATATATTTCCCATATTTTTTTGACTTCGTCCTGCGGCCGCTTCTCCTTTTTTGCCTTTCTATGCTCCCGTGAGGCTTCGCGTCGCTTCTCGATCGCCTCCCGGATTTCCTTGTTCCACCAACTTTTTGGCTTCCTTTTTCCTTTCCAGCAAACAGTTTTCTTCTCTTTCCCTATCTCCTTCGTCATTAGATGTAACAGCTCACTATACTCCCAGTCCTTGCCTGGTATTTCGCCTACTTCTTCCTCGACTCTTGCGGCTATATTTATTATTTGTTTGTCATTTAAATACGAGCTGCCAGACTTTGATTCCATGCTCATATTTTCAGTTTCGTATCCCATTTGTAATGTTATTCGTTTATGATCACTACCCAAGCTGTTAATGCCTTCCTCGTCTATCCTCATTTCTGTCAGTTTGTGGTAAATTCCTTCAGTCATGAAACAATAATCAATACTTGATTGCTTGTTTCCGACTTCCCATGTGATCTGGCCGTCACATTTAGGCCCCGTGTTAACTATCTCCAGACTATGTTGCTCGCAAAGATCTAGTAATAACTTCCCATTGGTGTCTGAATATCCGTCAAGGTCATGTATGTGGGCATTCATGTCCCCTAGAAGGATGATTTCGGCCCCATTACCAAATTCCTTAATATCCGCACTCATGCAATCCACTATCTCCTGATTCTTTTCTCTGCAGTTATTCCCCGTCCACAAGTAGGCTACCCCTAGCCACGTTTCCTTTCCACCTACTGTGCCCCGAACCCAGAGGTTTCACGTGCAAACATGCAAACATGTGGCACGTGCAAACATGTGCCAGCGCCATCTGGCGGTTTCCTCTCAGGGCGTTACGCGCTAGCCAGCGCGTTCATCACACTTTCCTATTCTAGCCACTGTAATTTGCGGTTCTATTTGAAAAATAATGCACTGAAATCTCAACTAAAAGGCAAAAGAAGATTCACAAAGTCACACGAAATAAAATACCTGCCACATACCTGCCAAAAAATACCTGCCACATTTACTCAATGCGTGATGAAACTCTTCTCAAACCGGCGGTAACCCAACGTTACTAGATACTGTTTCTAGTAACGTTGGCGGTAACCTATGAATTCTTATGCATCCACCGGCGCCATGGAGTGACCGGCGCTTAGAATGGATAAATGGATTATTATGGCTGTACCCTTTAGATTGGGCGGTGGCTAACGCCACCAAGCCGTAATACTTAGTGAATCAAAAACTAGATTTATTTTTTTTCTTTACAAAGTTAGGTTGAGGACTCGTACTTGAAGGGTTTGAAGGGATGATGAGTGAAGGGTTTGGTTTTCACTCATGCCTTGACTTTAGCAACCAATTAAATAACCTCCTTCTAGTTAATTCTACCCGCTTAAAGTCTATTTTGCCCTTCCTTTCCCTAAACCCCAGTGCTTTGAAAAACTCTTCGCCATCATCCTGAACTATAGGGTGAAGCCCTTTACAGAACATAATCAAGTGTTCGGCAGCTTTCTCTTCCTCTCCACACGCACTGCATGCCTTGTTTGCTCCTTCGTATTTGGCCCGATATGTCTTGGTTCGCAATAGATAAATGTATATGGCTGTACCCTTTAGATCGGGCGGTGCGCCACTCCGGATAACTGAAGCGCTCTCTAAGTGGTGAAGTTCGGAATCTGAGCCGGCGCAGGCAGCTCTGTAGACCACTGCCAGCTGGGCAGGGCAGAAGTACAGTTGGTCGTGCTCCGCAGTCACCCCTCCCCTGAGGAACGAACCAAGTCGGTTCCGAAACGTCGGGTTTCTTCGAAACTTTTGGTTGGAGTCTAAATTATCTCCCAACTAGCACTACAGCATTTGAGAAGGCACATCACGGAAATAAAACGAAAGAAACAAAAGCTCCTTTGTCCATGAAATAATAAACTCCAGCTAAGCCTAATTATGTCAAAATAATTTAATTTTTATCAACATAACATGTGACGCCATCTAGTAGTTTATAAATAAAACTAATATTTTCGGACGGTGTTGTTGTTGTGGTAAATTGTCAATTGTCTCATAGATAGCAGCACCAGTACAAGTTAACCATTTAGTTCGTTGAAATGTTTTTACGACAGTATCGTCATTCTCTTTTTGTTATAAATCAATTACGCAAGTGCTGTTCTGAAGCGTAGCGCAGGATGAACCTGTCTTCACACTTCTCTTAACTTGTTACTTTTGTCTGTGCATCGACTATTCATTTCAACTACTTATATCACCCATCTAACATGTATGAATAACATGTGCAACACTCATTATGCAGTTGATTGCACATATCCCGCCTCAGATAATTTGTTTCGCCTAATGAGGTCAGGAGGTGCTAACTTTCGGCGCAGACTCTTGATAGAGACTCATATTGTCACAATTCTGTGACGCAACGCCTTGTGACGTAAAGTGGCAGGGGGCGCAGTGGTCGCCGTTTCAAGCGGTGTTCAGTTGCCTTTTTTTTCTCGCCTTGTTTTGGTCACTAATTCGATGGGGAAATGTCGGATTTTGAGGAATATCGAGTGAGTCCTCCTTTTCTCACTTTCGTTGCGCCTGCTACACTTGCCATATCGTTTATCTGAGGCTTTGGCAGCTTCCTACGAGTGCCTGTCGTTCGTACTCTATGAAGATTAGCAGACAGCCTGTCTGTTCAACGGATCGAGTGCATGATAGGCTTAGCTGTGGCTGCGACTGAGACTTGGAAACTATTCTTATGAGCCTTCTATAAATTTGAGGGTAACGGCTAACTGTGATAAAGACAAAGCGATTATATAGGCCAGCGGCAACGGTTTTTTGGGCAATGTGTCGCGCTTTTGCGGCCGAGCTCTTGACGCCATTCCGCCAAAGCAGGAATAAAAGAAAAAGCAACTTTCGATGTGCCCGAGTGTTTATGTTTAGCAGATACAGACGACAAGTTTAACAGTTTCACGCTGCAGTTCATGTGGGCTTACAAATCAATTGCTGGTTTCGGTCTCGCTGCTTTCTGCTTAGCTTCCGCGCTTTAGGGTTTCGTGCACGAAAAATCTAGAAGACCCCCCCCCCCCCCCCCCACCTTCCTAACTACCGCCGTGGTGAAGAGCCACGGACTGTGTTGACCTTTCTCAAGGAGTACAGGCCTCTTCGCGTTTGCGCTTGTTGCAGTACGCTTTCATCTAAATGTAGTGTCTAGGCTCCACGACGACTGTGTAAGCTGTCGAAGTCTGTACGTAAATGTTGGTTGCTTATGAAACTGTTAGCGAAGCGATCACTGCTAGGTTCGATTACTTTCGTAGTTCATGGGTCACCTAGAGTTTATTACTTTTCTAAGTGCTCACGATAAGATGCGACGTGCGTTAAGGAATAAAATTTCATTTTTCAACCGTCGGTGTTTTTGAGACATTTTCGTTCGAGTAATCACATCTTCCTTGCTGCCGCGCCGCTCGCGTTCATCTGACGCAGCCGTCGTAGCGGAAAATTTCCGGCTGCGAACCGTTAACTTGTAGCTGGGCTTCTGCTGAGCTGCGACTGGGAGTGTGGCTTAAGAACGAAACACCTGAAGCGTTTACACTATTTTGAGCTGCAGAGTGTCTCACTGCAATGTCCCGTTACGGATCCAACACGCGTACAGTTAATTTCGGCATCGCTACACCGTCGAGGCCCAGTGTGGCGGCATGTGAAGCTTCGCGATTTCGTGCCGAGAACCTGCTTACAATGTACCGTTGCTCATCGTTACGCACAATTAATTTATTAATCCTTGCGTACCGCATCATAAGTTTTTATTCTTATTAAGCTACAGAAGGCAGTGTTTTGTGTTCAGTTCGAGCATTTTTCACCCTCGCTGCTTAAAGCTAATTTGTATATTTTTGTAGTCTGGCATTGTTGAGCCTCTAGAAATGGTGTTAAAAATGGGGCACCAAACCGCCACAGGACTATTCTCAAGCGTTACGCCCGACCAGAGACGGTGTTTCTTTTATCGGCCTGCACAGTCTCGCACGTGCAGTCATCCCGATTTTTCTGCCCACAATTAATTTTTTGAAATAATTGTGGTTAATGAATTTTTCTCTTTACTGTTAAAGGACTACAAATGCACTCTTGAGGCTCCACAAAAGAGAGATTTTTAGTTTTCTTGGCATGCATTGTTTACTTCCTACACACACCGAAGCTAGAAAGCATGCATGAAATATTTCTTTAGTTTTAAAGTTTTCGTTGGCCCGTGTGCTCAGATTTGGGTGCACGTTAAAGAACCCCAGGTGGTGAAAATTTCCGGAGCCCTCCACTACGGCGTCTCTCATAATCATATGGTAGTTTTGGGACGTTAAACCCCACATATCTATCTAAAGTTTTCGTTGCCCAGCGTATGCATGTCGCACCCACTGCAGAGGACATTTATCATGATCAGTGAACAAAGTTCGGTGGACTTGTGAACTCTGTGCCCTGCATGCAGCCAAAATTGCTGTCAAGTCGTTGGGCACAACTCACTCGTTTACATGCGCCACATACAACTGACAGCAGGAGTACTGCTAGGGAATTATGATTTGCTGTCATCACGTGACTTGGACCTAAGTTAGGCTGTCTTGACACGTCACCCAAACCGACATGATCGACATGGAAACCTGTAGTGTTTTTCCAGCGTAGTACTGTTAAAAATGTATTCAATGGGTTATAAGATGCCAGGACACTACTTCTAGGGCTTTTAAAAGCTTGTTCTTATTTACAGTATAAATACTAAAATTTCTAAATTTCGTGTCACTTCTCTGTTTAGCGCTTAAAGGGATTGACCAGTGTTTTTTCGGCTATGGAATGTTTGTGTGCCAAGTTTTCTTTACCATCTAGGGTGTGAATGTTATGCTGATTAGTTCGTAGAAACTGACAAGCAATTCTCATTGTACCTGTTTTCCTTGCTGCAGCATTAAGCTTACCTGTCAGTGTGTGTAGTCATGGAGTGGTAACGAGGAGAATGCCATAAAACATTTTTCATATATTTTATCAGTATTTTTTTACCTGCAGTGACAACAAAGTTGTCTACACAAAACATGTGCTGCCAACGTTAGTTGTCTACACAAAACATGTGCTGCAAACGTTAGTGCACGGATGCACTGTGGCTCAACGTATTTGGACTGGCTGTTGCAAAAGCAGCGTAGCTCTTCACCGTTGACTCCTCCCCTACTTTGTAATGAACTTACAATTAGGCAGACGAGTTCAGTGATTGCAGACAAATTCAAGCATTAATTTCGGTGAGCCTAAAAACAACAGAGGATTATGTGTAACAGTCTGAACGACTCATTTGCGTTGCACCAAGGCTTTGCAGCAGGGGGCGTAATAATCACAGCAGTTTCTGCGATTTACAGATACAATTTAAGTATTCTAATTCTCTTTGAATTGCAAAAAGAATTATTGATTCTATCTCTATAATTCAGTCTTACCTTGCACCAGTGGCGTGACATGAAGCACATTAGAAAATGAAGCGTATTTAGTTAATGTCATCTTTTAGAATTTGATAAATGTGCATCTAATATATACATATATCTATTTCCTTGAACATGGTACAACTGCTCTACATTAGACGCACTTCATTAGAAAAATCTAGGACTGATAACTGCTTCAAAGGACTCATTTATTACCCCAAAACATGGTTTGATCTCTAGTAGCTGTGTGAAAATGGCTTCAATAGATCACATCATTGATTACTGTTACCAAAATGAAAGCTTTTTTTTAAATCAGCAGAGGGCCAAAGTTTGAAGACAGCGTAATGCTTCTCACAGAAGCGAGGTTAATGGTGTGGTATCTCTATAGCATTGTTGAAAGAAATGAACATTTCATACCATAGAAACCTCAAGCATTAAAATTTTCTGTTTATGCAAAACTTTCTGTTAACAAAAATTATCATTATTGTAATATGATGTCCACATAATAACAGGCAATATCTTTTTATACTTAAACTGCTTAAAATTGGAAGCAGTCAAGAAAAATGCCTCTAGACATGCACAGCAGATCTTATAAAATAAACAGTCTGAAGCATGCCCATTGATGCAGTTGATGTGAAGCCGGCTCAAGTTACTAGCATGAGTGCACTATGGCATCACGAGTTTTTACAGCACTTGCTCAGGGCTGGTTTGTTGTTCTTAGATGAGTGAAACTTGCATTATGTTGTGAAGATACTGCAACCCCACTCTGATAAGCTTCCCTAGTATCCCTTTGCAAAAGTTGCCAAACATAAAAAGCCCTTTGCATTGCCCTAATATGCATTGTAGTTTCTATTATTAAAAGGAAAAGTAAAATGTTAATTTTTTCCTATCACTGTTAAGCAAACTCATTTTATAAATTTAGGGCCCCTAAACAAAGTTTCTCAAAGATGCAAAATAATGCTATCAAACTAGTAAAATTCTTTCAAGAAGTATAGCATCAAGACAATTACTTAAAGTAGTGCTGACAAAAATTTATATGATGGCTGTAAAGCTTGTTTGGGCTTCTTCAGTTAATTATTTGGAGATGATCTTATAGCAGCCAGACTGTTTCAGAGAGCACTGAGTGAGGTGGGACCCTAAGAAGTTTTTCTGTGAATATAGCCGTGAACTTGAAAAAGTGCCTTCACGTAGCACCACATCGACAAATTTTTCAACAAAGGCTTCATAGGTATTGCAAAAACCTCTCTGCAGTGTTGTAAATATCATTCCCCCCCCACCACCACCAAAAAAAAAAAAATCACTGCAGCGACAGGGGCACCTGCCTTTGTACTCCCATGCAAGCCTGTGAAGGAGCTGCTCTCACTTTCCTTTGAAAAGTTTTGCTAGGAGAGAGCACTGGCAGAGATCATAACAGCCAACACAAACTCGTGATGTACGGATAGTTTACAGAAGTTGCTGATAAAATATTTGCATATGCGTCTACTCAGCACGAAGCAGCAAAATGTTTTGCCCATCAAGATGAGATTGGAGTAGCTATGCTAGTGATGGGGCCTGCCGCACTGTTGTCATTTTTTCCTATTTTGATTGGTCAGTCTGTCAAACAACAGAAGAATGGAGCTTTCCATAATGTCATGTAAAGTCAGGGAACCAAGCAGGTGTCTACTCAGTTGTTTCATATTTTGATACTCTACGCTACTTTTTTGGCTCCATTTAAGGTCATTGCATTTTGTCCGCCATGGTGGATCAGTGTTTCAATGCTCGGCTGCTGATTCGAAGGGCACTAGTTCTATTCCTGCCGCAACGGTCGTATTTTGGTGGAGGCGAAATGGTGGTGTGCAATGTATTGTGCAATGTCGTACGTTAAAAAACACCAGATGGTTGAAATTTCCGGAGCCCTCCACTATAATTGTAATGTGATTTCGGGACGTAAAACCAGGCATGTTACATGTATGAAGGACATCATATATTTTTATATTTATCTGTTTCCATTATCAAAGCGCATGGCTTTCTTTGGCTCTTTCGCCCATTTTAACAATTGGTGGATAGACACTGTCCATGAATTCAAAGGGAACATGTTATCACAAAGCTGAAATAAATCGCTCCCATTAGCAAATGCCAAATAGGCCTTTGACAGGCACGGTCAGCCTTTCAGAGCTTCGTGCTTCGGAGAAAGGGTCTGACCTCGGCCAGCTGGTTGCAGTCACAACATACTCCTGATTGGACTACAGGGTCAAGAAGGTTGGAGAGGGAGGGAGTGGGAAAAGGGGCTGAAAAAAAAATGCCAGCTGACATTGTCATTCGACGGAAGGCCTTCTCCATATCTCATATGTGGGTCATTCTTGAAGGAAATTCGATGTCAGGTTTCGAGAAACTCATAGACAGTTTTAACACAAAATGTGCTGACACATATACTAATGCATAGTGTTGGGGAGGCCCCGCCGCGGTGGTCTAGTGGCTAAGGTACTCGGCTGCTGACCCAAAGGTCGCGGGTTCGATTCCCGGCTGCGGCGGCTGCATTTCCGATAGAGGCGGAAATGTTGTAGGCCCGTGTACTCAGATTTGGGTGCACGTTAAAGAACCTCAGGTGGTCAAAATTTCCGGAGCCCTCCACTACGGCGTCTCTCATAATCAAATGGTGGTTTTGGGACGTTAAACCCCACAAATCAATCAATCAATAGTGTTGGGGAGTGTTGACTTGGTCTTATTCACTCACAGCTTTTGTGACAGTATGTGAAGAAACAATGATAAATATGTGCCATATTTCATGAGAAAATTAGGCACATGGAGGACAGTGCTTTCAGTTTTAGCATGACCTGCCAGAAATGCTTCGCTAGCAGTGGGATCTTTTTCTGCTACCAAACTCTGTTCTTTCTTCTTTTAATTAGCATAATTTATTAGCACTGATGTGAAGTGTATATTGCTATAGACTTTTGTTAAAGGGATTCCAAGACATATGTATTGCAATGTGTACGAACTCTGCTGCATGCTATTAAACACAAAGGGCATGTCAAATTTCAATGCTTGGAAATGGATATTTTAATGTGGTATTGTTTTGGCCAAGAAATGCTGCGCTTGACATATGACGTTGTGATGTCGCAGCATGGGGAAAAAATTTGCAGGCATTGTGTAGTGACAGGCCAAGTATGAAGGCATTGCTGACTAGAGAAAGCATTCATTTCTTGTTGCACTCTTTGTAACAATTATAACATTATTACACATCGATTCTCTGTACAGTGATATTGAAACCGACTGATGGGAACAATTTCCATTCTATATTGTTTACAGCATTTTCACGCTTGTCAGTGTTGAAATTGAGCTTTCTTGGTTGAACCCTCCCAGACAGTCCTGGTTGTGGCTGCTGCCATCTTGTCGAGTAAGCATGTGAACCACAGAGTTTAGTATGTAGGTGGCTTCCATTAGGCCTTGAACATAAGAAATAAAAGTGGCCTTGCAACACTTTATGAGTAACCATCAAATGGCTCCATTAAAGGAGTTTATTGCTTCACGAATTGGCGGCTGGAAGAAATTTTAGTTTGTCAAGTATGAGCAAAGTTTCAGAGACTTGATGCACAATTTGCAGAGATTTGACGTACAAGTTGCAGAAGTTTGACGCACGATTTATCTCTTCTCTTGTCTGGACTAGCAAGCTGCACACAAGCAGAATGGGATGAAATACGAGAAAGAAGTTAGTTCTGTGTGTCATGACATTGAGCAATTTTTCTTTGAACACATGGCTTACATTCAGTGTTATCACGAGCACATGCCTGTTTCAGCACAATTTAACTATGCCTCGGTAACAATTCGGCACACGATGCTCAAAATAAATCGGTCAATGGCTGTGTATTTGGGTATATGACGTGGTTATTTAAGTAATGGTGTCATTTTTAGATAGCAGGCACAGTGTATCAGGAAACAAACAAGTGTTAAAGGCATCATAGTTGAAATCAAGAAGAAATGATCATGGGCAGAGCACGTAGCGCGAAGTCAGGATAACCGATGGTCATGAAAGATTATAGACAGGATCCAAAGGAAGGCAAGCATGTGAGGGGAAGACAGGAAGTTAGGTGGGCAGACGAGAGTAGAAAGTTTGTGGGTGTAAAGTGGCAGGAGCAGGCACAGCACAGAGTTGACTAGTGGAATGTTGGAGAGGCCTTTGACCTTCAGTGGGTCTAGTCAGGCTGATGAGAATGACGATCATCATCATTTTTAGAAAAAGGCTACGATTTCAAGCTGTCTTTCATAATTGTAATTTTCTGGCCACATGCTGCACTATAATGTGATTTGAGTGTTCTCGGTCGCCTCGACTACCGATTGGCAGTGTTTCCCGACTATGCTGAAAAAGTGTTGTGAGGCCCCTTTAAGTATAAGAATTAGACATCCTTACCCCTGACCTTGGGGTCGTTTTTGCTCAATGCACATCTATCCTAATTACCTAAAGATCAAGTGTGGTCCTTGTCACATCACTACATCATCTCGCAATGCATTTGCATAAACTCCTGTTACAAATGCATGAAGTCCTGTTATTTTAGATAAGCTTCTGAGCACTGATATGAATACATACAAATATTTCATAAGAATATATGTTACGTAGATGCATTAACACTGCGGCCGCATTATCGATGAAAGCGAAAATGCTTGACCGTATGCATGGAATAAGGGGCCCAGTAAAGAGCGCCAGGTGGTAGAAATATCCGTAGCCCTCCTTTACGGTTCCTCATAATCATATGGTCGTTTTGGGATGTTGAACCCCAACGATTATTATTGCATACATGCATTATGGCACAAGGTAGTCTAGTTTACTCATTTCCCACGACTACGACATGCCTCATGGTGTTTATTGTGATACCGGCACGATATGTTTCTGACTCAAATTTCTCTCTTCGCTGTATTGTGGCATTTCCGTAGCCACTTCGTGGAGGATTTCTGTGCGCCTTGGACCCATCTCTATTTTTTTAGATGCGAAGCAGCTCTTTGACTGGCCTGCGTAACGCTGTCCGTACGAACGCGCCGCTGCTGCGCGTTGACGTCACGCTCCCCTCGCAGTGCGCGCTGACGTCACTCCCTCTACCTGCCGCCCGCAGCTGTCGCTTCGTCCGTTCGCCCGCAACACCTGCCGTGACTGCCGCTCGCTACACCGTCAACTCGT
This sequence comes from Rhipicephalus microplus, assembly GCF_043290135.1. Taxonomy (NCBI): domain Eukaryota; kingdom Metazoa; phylum Arthropoda; class Arachnida; order Ixodida; family Ixodidae; genus Rhipicephalus; species Rhipicephalus microplus. The sequence continues at coordinate 215,171,239 of NC_134700.1, forward strand.
CGGTTCACGCGCAGTATACTTGACGCTTGTCTAACGTACGCGTTGAAACATGTCTGTACGTGTCACCTACAAGACGTACGCCAGCCATCGCTTCAAAGGAATCTTACAGTGCTCACCGCAGCACCCGCGTTAGCGCTGCACAACCCGGGACACCCGTGCGCAACGCTTCTGCTTTGTGTCCCATCAGGGTTCCATTCAGGAGATGGTCCTAGTTTTTTCCATAGGCCATGGTTGAGCCATTTTACAATGGAAAAAGGCAACTAGTCGAATACTGCATCAATACTTAAAATACAAGCACGTTGCATTGTATATGCAGGTAGTGTTGCACACGTCACATTTCGATTAGTCACTTGGATGCATTGATTATGCAGAGTTCTAGACGTGCTTTTTGGTGTTATCGCTTTCAGAATACTCGTTTAAACTGCATGGAAATGGCAACATGTCAGAAACAAGCATGCACGCTGCACTTGTGTGCCTTTGTGTGCATATTAGTTCTTTGCGATGTGTTGTGTTTTTCGCACAGTTTAAACACGTCTTCTGAATCAGACCAACTAAGCCAACAGAATTATTGCACTTGCAGCTTTGGTGGAGTTGTTTGCCGAGAGATGAGCTTCTAACTAAACCGTTTACAGCTTCTCTTATGGACGAGTCCCATTATTTGGCCATTCTCTGACCGTGCACACGCTGGCAGTTTATCCTGCAAGTTGCTCAATAATGTTCCGGTGTTCTAGGAATTCATCTACAACTACGTCATTTACTTGTCTTTACGCTTTAATGAAATAATTTCATGCCGCCTCAGTAGGGTGGTTTTTGCTCGCTTGTGCTAGGAATTCATCTACAACTACGTCATTTACTTGTCTTTACGGTTTAATGAAATAATTTCATGCCGCCTCAGTAGGGTGGTTTTTGCTCGCTTTCCCTCTGCAATCTCCCTGCACGTATGTTATCGCCCGTTGTCTTTGGAAAATGCGGAACTCGTGATATGTGCGGTGTGATTCGGTTTGCGGAGCCGCTATTCCCTCTTTCGTCGGTGGGAGAAAAAGTGCTTTGCAGGGTGTTTGCTCTCCCTCGCCGCAAGCTGCGGCTATTTTTGCCGCCAAGGTCACCTTTAGCTCTCTCTCTCTCTTCGAGGGGCGCTGGTACGGCCGCCCTTTTGCTCCCCTGCATGTGCTCTTTTGCTGTCGCCAGGGTCATCGCCAGATTTGGGTTTGTTGTTCTTTTGGTGGTCACGGTAGTGTTCAAAGTTCAATCACCCTATATGTACGTTTGGACATGTGAGGTACAAAACATAGAAGACAGTACAGAACATACAAAATAGTTGCGGGGGGGGGGGGGGTCTGTAAATAGCGGCTGAACGCTAGTTCACGCAAACGTATCCGCGATTAGGCCTAGCGGCTAGTAAATAAATAAATGTAAATAGCGGCTGAACGCTAGTTCACGCAAACGTATCCGCGATTAGGCCTAGCGGCTAGTTGGTTGATCTTGCCGAAATGCGTAACCATTATTACTTCCGCACTTACTTTTTGTATAACACTGCAGATACACCACTTGTCAATATAAGCCAACGAGTTCTACTAAACTAGCCGAGGCTTAGAAAATGAAAATATAAACTATGTGTAGGAAAATATTTATTTGTGAAAAGGGAAAAAAAAGTTCATACTATCCGATAAAGGGAGGGTTAACGATAATGTACGGGTTAACGGGATAACCGATAATGTACGGGTTAACGTACGTAAATGCGCACGCGCACTTCGATCCCGCTATCACGGTACGCCCGGTAAGCCTGGTATACTATAACTGTCTATTTTACTGTCTCAGGCAACGAGAGGTCCGTAATGTTACACTGACGTCTGTTAGTTCCTATTAATATTGTGTCTGATAAAGAAAAATGAGGCCTTAAATGTTCGCTTTTTTTTTACTTCGGTGTAGCATACGTGCGTTATGATTTTTCCAAAATAATCTGTTTTTTTGGCCGGGAACAGCAGCACGTGTTCCGATCGTCGAAGTAGTTTCGCTGTAATGGGATTGTCCGGAGAGCTGTCGCGTGACTGCATGCGTGCAGCTTCCGTTCTTGCATGCACGGCCGCAACGCAAGAGGCGAGTGACGCCTCCAGGGGCTTACCCCCGTATTCAGAAACGCTCCTCGACTCGAATTCCATCCTTCACTCGAGTTAGTTGAGCACTACGCCGCTGCTCGACTGAAATTGACGCTGAGCTTCTCAAGAATCACTGCAGAATATTGCTGATATGCAGTGACATGTTCGGCCAAGAGACGGTGCTTCCATCGACTTTTTCGAGTCGTGGAGAGCGCTTGAGTGAAGGAGCGTTTGTGAATACGGGGCTTAGTCTGCACGGCGGTCGGAGGCTCCTCCGAATCATTGTGTTCCGTTCACACAACCGCCCCGCATCAGCCTTCCGCGTTGCAAAACGTAGTTCCCAAAGAGACACCGACGTTGCTCAAAGTTCGCCCTGTGCGAAGGTTCTTCTGAGATGGGTGGCAGAACTGCGCAGTCACGAGACGAGACGAAGGCTGTTTGTTGGTTCTCTGCCCCGTTGTCTGCGCTGTACCGCCACAATGTTCGTCTCTAGCGCACTCGTTATCTAGCTACACCTTCCGACTGCACTCCTTGATTGTGCAACGGCTTAACCCGGCTTTTTCACATTACGTACGAAACTATCTCCATCCATGGACGGGCTGCATTTTGATGGGACCACTTAGTACTGAAACTTCGTTCCGCGATGTCTCGGATCCGATGCTCTGTGCTTACTCCGGTATCCGTTTTGCATAGTTCGGGTTTGAGATGGCAATAATTAATTTTTGGGTGCTGTTACGAAGCGCGCCTCCGATGACGTTACGAAGAGCGCCACGAAATCCCTCCGCTGTCACCATTGTTACGAAAGACGGCGATGCCAACACGGTCCCGAAGGCGCCACAGCTCCGATCTTTGCCGACACGGTCACCAGCCGTTTGGTAGCATAGGTTTCTCAGCTCGCAACTGCTTCTGCGCAGAGCTGATAGACGAGCGGACGAGACGACGGTGAGTTAACAAGGTTTATGTACAGCAAAGAAATAGAGGCGTTACAAATTCGGCACAGGGGCCGACAGTTTAGAGACTCGGAAGAGCCGAGCTCTCTTCACTGTCACACAAGTCAACTGCTCGCGACGCGCCGCAGGGCTTTTTTTTATATGCACCGGGTGGATTCTTTGAGTAACCAAATGTCCAACCAGAAGCGCCGCTGGCCGTGAGGTCAGAATCATCCAATGGGGTCGCCGCTGGGCCGCGTCATTCTCATCAAATCCGGAGCCACTGCACGTGGCTGCACCCAAGGACGAGTGACGCCGCCACGCATTGCGTAAGACTCGCCAGACAGGAAGGCGCCGATTGCTTCGACGGGCCCATGGGAAGAGGTGACTCACTGTGCGTGCGCGGCAGAAAGGCACCGCCGCGTGATGACGCCGTTGAGTTGTTCGCGTCAGGCGGGCTCGCGTGCTGGCCTTGACTCAGATTGCCTTTTTCAGAGGCATGAACGTTCGGTGTGAACTCGCAGGCATAACAGCACCCCCGCCGCCAGACAACGCGCCGGAAAGACGAGCTGCTTCCACGTGGCTCGGATGTCAGGCGCGCTCGTTCGCCAGGTCCCTCCTGGTTCGCCTCCAGGGCCATGGGGAGAATGCAGCTCCAGACTCATTTCCGGGAACACATCCCATTCTTCCCATCCCAAATATAAATAAGTGGCTGCTGATTGGAGATGAAAAATAAGGTGCTTCTTTCTGTCTCGCGTATCGGGGACATGGCTTACATGAATACGATTCTGTATGAGGTGTGACGTCCCCGCAAACACGGACTGAACCCCGGTCCTTTCAAGATGTTTTCGCTTGTTTCTTAAACCAAGCATAAAAAAGGAAAAGAAAACCTTCGGTGTAACGAATAGGCATTCCGGAGTGGAGTACCTGGAAGGATTATTTCTACTGTTCTCACGGGCCCCCCAGCGCAAACACGAGGACCGGGCGGCGCCTTGTTGTCTACAGACAGTGTGAGAGTGTACGGTGGCAACAATCCGCGCGCACCCTTCAGATTTGTGGCATGGGGGAGCAGCAGAGCACCTTTTGTTGGTTCGGGGAATACGACCCTACTGCAGTGCCTGTGCCGGGTCCGGCCTGAATTTCCGTCAGCCTCCGTGGCTCCAGGGCTCATTACTGCGTTCTGCGCGGATGGCCACCCGCGGCGCTGAATGACGAAGAAGTGGCGGCTGCGGAGAATTTCGCGTGAGACATCGAGCTGCATGGAGACGTCGAGACTCGTTCTGGACATCGGCTCATCAAGTACCAGAGACCGGGGCAATTGGTTCGGCCGAAAACATTTTGGCACAACACTGCAAACTCCGGACGTTGGCCATTACAGACGATGCACTTTGTCGGAAGCATCGGGACCATTGTTTGCCCGTAATTCACATGTGTTTGGACGGCTCGCCCATCTTTCTCCCTGAGGCTTGAGTTTGAACATTGTTGCTTGCTCGGCTTTGTTTGGGAGAAGGTTTTCTACTGGTGTGGGCCGCGGGGGCGGCCGTCGAAGATGATACACTCCGACTGACAGAGAAATGTGTCGTGTCAACAGTGGCAATTGGTTAGGTGCCACGGAGGGGCGGAGTCGGGTCCTACAAAAAGGGACTACGAGACAATACGAGGAGGGTCAGAGATACGATGCGATGAGCTCGAGATGGTAGAGAGACGGAATGGAAAAGGAAGATAACGGTGCGAAGAGATAGCGATGAGAGGCGATGAGATGAAGACTAAGGCAGGGATGGTATGACGAGGAATGAAAGTTAGAGATGGGAAACGAGGAAGCGAGTGATTGCGGGACGTTATGAAAGAAGGCCAAGATGGAAATCGCTGAGAGAGACGACGAAGACGATGAAGACCGACAACATGGACGATTCGTGAGACAGACTTAATGCACCTTATTTAGACGAGCTTTGCAGGAAAGGAAGTGGCGTGTTGAGACATTGCGTGGCTTTATTCATTGATAACCTCATCATTTGTGTCGTCGTGTGTCTCCTTTATATATCCATATCCTTGTATTGTTGCAGTTACTTTCTTTATGTGCCTGCCCTGTGTCGAATGTCGCGAGTGTCTAAATCATGTGTTATAAATTTTGTGTCGTGGTTGATGTACGCGGGTATACGATGTTTGCAGTTAGTAATAAATTAAATGAATCAGGGAACAGAAACAGGTCGGAGCGTCTCTTACTTCCCGACCCCAGCACGAATCCCTGTATGTGAGGAGTGATCGAGACACATAGCCAAGAGGGAACCGGATAGCCAGAGGGGTTGAGTGTTCTTTCCTCTCTTTGGCAATCAGTAACGTAGCAAGGACGTCTCAGAGGGCACTGCTCCTCCTTTCCCGGTCCTTTTGCCACTAAAGGCCTCCCAACACCACAAAAGCTTGATAAAAGAATTACTGTGGGGTTGTTGTGGCGCACCTGTTAGCCTACGCATTGTTAACCAGACATGTGGTGTTCGGGGGACGCACTGCAACTGGTGCTAGGAAATGCGTGTCGCAGAATCGTACCGGTAGCACCACTGTTAGGGCTGGGGTTGCTTGGCCGGTGCGAAAACGGGTGGTTTTTGTTCCAGGAGCAGTCATGAGGACGAGTCGGAAGACAGAAAATACACTATACAAAGTATGTCCGTGTTGATGGTCTCAACTCTCAAATAACGGGTAGGACATTCTTCTGTGCGCCAGATTGAATGGGAACAATGGGACCCACCCCCAAGTTCTCCTCTCCACGTGGTGGCAAAAGCCCATCAATCGTGCACCACTAGCTGGTACATTATTATGGCCACGCCTGGGCCTCCAGGAGTGAATACCCCGGGTGGTCATTGACGTAGGACCACGAGGTGGGTCATTGACCGCTCTGGTGATCCTGTTGGGGATTCGGTGGCTCGCTGTCCGCCCCTGTCGCCCCTGGACGGGGCAAGTCCGGTCTGACGAAATTGCATGACGTCAGACACGTAGCACTGCACGTGCGCGGGGCTTTATTATTTACACCTCTCAGAAATGCTGCTTTGCGTAGAACGGTGACTGCCGATAGTGACCGGCAAAGTAGCGGCACAATACTCGAAAGGAGGAGCGCTAGAATTCTGGAGAGGCCCCGCCCAGATAATCGAAGTGCGACAGCTGATCACCTCCGCGAGTAACGAAATATATCGCGCCGTGCACTCGGCAATGTTCACCGAAGGCGGCCTCACAGGCCGTCCGACTCATGATGTCAGTCTGGAGTGCCCGCCCATTGAGGCTTGTATGCATCTGCCTTTGAAGAGAGAAATGCCGCTGACCGCATTTCCGGCACTGTTTGAATTGTCTGTTTGGCCCTGACACTCCCACAGCATGGGACAAAGGGTGGCAACCTCGTCACATGGCGTGCATGTGTTTGTAGTGTAAATGTCTAGATACATGGCGTGCAATGGGTCTGGGGTTTCGGTATGGATCTGTTAGTAATTGTCTGAAAGTGTACCACTTGCGTTCTGTTCAGCCTTCAGTGAGGGGATGGGTATATGCGTCTCTGTAACTGGTAGTGTGTGGTGATATCGTGAAACCTAGTCATACGATCCTCCAACGCCCACACGTTTGCATTACCTAAGGTTGCTTTTTAAATGCGAATCATTTCTTAGCGAACATCGGTGACCTTGAGCATGTCTGTCTGTCTGTCTCTGTCTGTCTGTGTCTATCTATCTATCTATCTATCTATCTATCTATCTATCTATCTATCTATAATCTATCTATCTATCTATCCGCCTACGACCTTTAGCTCTCCTGGCCCTTTGGATTATGGTATTGACACCAAACTTGGTGTGGCATAACATGAACATCATGACATGTATGTCATGAATGTAATGATTGACATTTAATCGTCCTGCTGCTCTTGCGATGGTTTCGTTCACATTGTATGTAGCAAAACTGGCATGGTATGGCATGATTGCATGGCGAACACAAGCGACATACCCTGCGGCGGCTGCATTTCCGATGGAGGCGGAAGTGTTGTAGGCCCGTGTGCTCAGATTTGGGTGCATGTTAAAGAACCCCAGGTGGTCGAAATTTCCGGAGCCCTCCACAACGGCGTCTCTCATAATCATATAGTGGTTTTGGGACGTTAAACCGCACATATCAATCAATCAAAACAAGCGTCATACCCTAACATGAAAATCATGAGATCCATGTCATGTAACAACATGACTACATGCCATGCTCATGATGCGCTGGTGGCCGTTTCGCTAGATTCAATTATACCAAATTTGGTATTACGGGACGTGAATGGATGACGAAGGTATGATGCTGGTGCAAACATGATAAACATGAGATGCATGTCATGTAAGAACGTGACTACATGCCACAGTCAAGGCGTCAATGCACTTCAACGTGACTCTGCGCGTGTGCGCACCGGCGTTCGTTTCGTTGCGTCATGCCGGCGTTGCCACGCCAGGTGCCGCTCCTGTCTTATACTCGAAGGCGCGCGCTGCGTTGCTTTGACGCATGCGCGTTTCATTGCATCCAATGTCCCCCCGTCACGAAAAGAGGCAGACGCAGTGGTGTCTGGGTAACGCATCTGCTGCACGAAATGCAGCATGTCGCATTTCGTGCTGGTTGCCGTCAGGCCACGCCGGTCGCGCCTGGCGTCAGACTATGGAGTGCTCGCATTTCGCCAACGTAGTGTTTCTGTGCCCAGCGTGCGCGCGCGTCAATGCTACATTGGTGTATATTGAACCCTTCATGATGCGCTCGCGGACGTTTCGCTAGCTCCACATATATTAAATTTGGCATCACGTGACTTGAATAGGTGGCGAAAGTAAACGGCACATCCGAACATGATAAATCATCACACCGAAGTCGTGTACGGCATAATTTGCCTCCTTCTCGTAACGTTGTGGAGCAATCGCGCGGTCTTGTTCAAGTTGTACTTTCCTGGTCATCAAAAGCATGTGCGTTTCCAAACGCTGTTTGTGTGCTCCCCAGATCCAGCTTGCCGACCTGAGTGCAACACCTATCATCAGCGAATGCGCGAAAGCCAGCGCATTTAAATAAAGAACCGCTTCATACAAATTTTGGAAATGATATCACTTATCTGCGTATCCGTTGTGCCCGAAGAAATATTAACTGTACAAGGCGTGCGAGAATCACATTCAAATACCGGGATGCATTCCATAGAGAAGCATGGAGACCGCGCTCTCCGCGTGTCTCAAACCCCTGTCATGCTTGGGGAGAACAGTTATCAATTTTCACTGAGGAGCAGCGTGCCTGTGTCATTAAACGAATTTCCCGTGAAGGGCTGGTTGTTATAGGCACCGTTCAGTCGAGTTATACAGTCTGACTGCAGCGCCAGAATACATAGCCTAGCGTATAAACAAAGCAACCTTGAGACGGGCTCTGGTGAAAATGGAACGCGACGCGCGCATCTCGCGCCCTGCATCTGTCGGTAGATTGTGGCCGGGAACCAAGGGGGACGCGCACTCGCGTCTATTTTTTCTGCGTGCCCCTAATGGCGAATGGCAAAGACTTCGAGATCGGACAGCAGTGTGAGCAACGCAGCTCCCTCTGGGCAGTGTCTTTGTCACACACTTCGAGTGAGGCCCCGCCGATCCAACACCGACGTGCGGCAGACTCGCAGGCTTCCACTTTACGCTTCGGCCTGCGGCGCCTGAAAGGCCTCGAAGTGGCACATTTCAAATTTATTTGTGGGTTGGTCAACCCGTGCGGGGTTGCACGTGTGGTGATGAATGAGCCTGATCGACGCACTCATAAGCAGACACGGAGATTTTATGCGAAACGAACTAGTATTTAATTCAAACAAGGGCAAAGACAGGAGTTAACAAAAATAACAAAGGAGGAAACTGATACCGCGATAGAAAGAACAGCTATATAACAAAATATGCTAAAAAACACTACAAAAGATACAGACTAAAGACAAATATGCGGAACATTAATAAAACAACAACAAGATGGAACTACAGGAGAGACAAAGAAAATTTACGAGAGAAAAAAAAAAAAACTCAGGCTCGCGCTTCTGAGCTTTGACGTGCGACGCAGCGCACACTACAAGTATTTAAAAAAGGGCTGGTTATAATAAATTAACTATTTAAAAAAATGTCACAATAAAAAGTTCCATACGGACCAGGCCAGCTCTTGGTGCACGTAGGGGAGTTGACGGGTGCCGCTGAAGGTCTCGCTGGCTTGGTAGACGACGAGGGTGCCCGGAATTGCAGCCGTCCCAATATGTTGCGCGGGTCACTCCATGCTCGCCGCCTACGCGAGACTCGCGACACCGGCGACCGCACTTCTTGCTGGCTGTACGTCAACTGCCTATTCCGATGCAGTCGGAACTTTTTTCTGGCGCGTACACGTGCTCCCGTCCCATATGGGGGTAATTTCCCTTTTTTTAGACCGCCCGTGCCCCTTTCAATACAGGTGCAGGGAAGACGAGCCGGCGCCACGCTGGGTCGTTAGTCGCCGGATGTTGTCCTCCCAACACAAAGGCGCCCTTCCTTGGAAGATGGGGCCCGCGGACGATCCGAAAATTGGAGTCGTTTGTGACAGTCTTTCTGTCTTCAAGCGGTATTGCACTGCCGGCAGCGGTCGTGACGCCCGTTGCTGTTACTTCATCTGGTCGATCGCGTCTCGCGAGTGTCCCGACCTAAACTGCATCTTACACCGTGGCCTGTGCCCGTAGAGAGGATCGATCAGAATGGAACGCGCGTCTCCTTTCTTTTCTGAGTGGGCTCAGCAACGCTACGCTAGCAAAGCGCGACCGACGCGACCGGCGTCCGTTGGCGCGCGCTGGCACCATGCCAGGACGTGGGCGGATTGACGAACGCGATGCGCGCGCGTCTCCCTACCTGCGTCAGTGGACGCATTGTGGCCGTGTCACGTGGGGGACGCATGTTCGGGTCGGCTTTCTTTCTGCATACGGCCAATAGCAGTGAACGCGGCAAGGAACAGTGCGCTAAACGCAGCTCTCTCTGGCCAGAACCGCGGTCGAATTTAACTCGATCCCGAAAGGGCTCGATCGCGTGAAATTTGAGATTTGCCGTTAGGCGTCCCTTGTCGCACGTGAGCGTGCATGCCGATGTGGGCGCGTCGCTCATCCAACGAGCTGGGCGCAAGGAACGTGGACGTGCGCAACATGGATACCTACGATCTCCATTGTTATAAGGTAAGCCGCCGGTGGCCGCTCTCTGTATCGAAGTCGTTGTATTTCACTCTCTCTGCAGAACGTGCGGCGCGAGATGCAGGTAGTGTCAGTAGTGAGAAGTGTGTGACAAGCATTACGGGACGTGTTAGGTTTAGTGGCGCGTCCGCAGTAGCTCTGCGGTTGCGGCAGCCAGCCAGGTTTTGAAATAACGTACCGCAAGCCCTTGCGGTGTGGTCGCTGCCACTGCGCATGCCTCGTAACGCGAAACGCCGTTCACGATTCTCCGTCCGCTGAAAATCTGAAATGGCGTGTGGCCAGCAAGGCCCGCAATGCGGTGGATGAGCGTGCGGCAGCGTCTGCGGGGTAAACGCTGTTATCAAAAAACTCATTTGGCGCTCATACGCAGACGCTACGCGTGCTAACGCTATCGGGGAGTTTTATGGAGATTTGGATTAGCGTTAGCAGGTGTTGTGGGGGCCATATGAGTTTATATAGGCATCGCACACTGACCAGAGTGAGCTGCGTTGCTCACGCTGCCTCGTTTCAAAGTTTACGACATTCGCTGTTAGGAGCGCGTAGAAAATAGACGCATGGTTGCGTCCCCCGTGTATTGAGGCGTGGCCTCCGCGATCGGCAGCCGATCGCGGAGGCCACGATTGAGGCCACATTCCGCGGACAGATTGGATTGGAACTTTTATTTCCGCCGACAGATGCAAGGCTCGAAACGCGCGCGTTGCGTTCCCTTTTCATTGAGGCCGTCTCGAGGTTGCTTCTTTTTTTTTTTTACCGCTAGGCTGTGTATTCTGGCGCTGCAGTCAAATTGGAAAACTCGACTGAACGGTGCCTATAGTTCAGTTGTTTTGAAAATGGCTGTAACCGCTCTCATGGCCCCATTTGCGCTGTTGGTGTGCAGGCCAAGGACCCAATATGGTCTCATCACCTACTGCGAAATCGTTCAGTAGAAGAAATCAGTGTTTGTCGTTCACATGTGTATGTTTGGCAATCACAAAATATGTGCTCAAGTGTTTCTGACACATCGCAGTGTTCACGATTGGGACCCGTGTCACTACGGCCGATGATTCGTCTTGGTGTGGCGTACACATTACGCACATGCATAAATCAGTGGATCGATGAGTGTGTACCATATTCTCCCGACGCTGTTTACTATACATATTGTTACGCGAGTAACGAGTATATAGTGCAGTATATATAGAGCTAGCACATAGTCCCATTATATACGATTCGACCTATTTAACCGCGGGCTCTTGGATGTAGATGTGCGTCCGCCGCGGAGGAGCAGTGGTTGTGCACGGTGATTGATTGCTGACCCAAAGGTGGCGGGTTCGATCCCGGCAACTGCGTTCACATCAATATGGGTGCAAAATGCCAGAGACCCGTGTACACAGTGTGGCCCCGCCGCGGTGGTCTAGTGGCTAAGCTACTCGCCTGCTGACCCGCAGGTCGCGGGATCCAGTCCCGGCTGCGGCAGCTGCATTTTCGATGGAGGTGGGAATGTTGTAGGCCCGTGTGCTCAGATTTGGCTGCACGTGAAAGAACCCCATGTGGTCAAAATTTGCGGAGCCCTCCACTACGGCGTCTCTCATAATCATACGGTGGTTTGGGACGTTAAACCGCACATATCAATCAACATTTGGCAGACGGCGTCCGCAAAGCTGTTGCGGACGCTCAACTAAATCTGTCAGTTGTCACCAAGCTAGCGAATAGGTGCTACAAGACACAAGGACGTGGATGCAAACACGGCGTTTAGGCAAAATGGCTAACACCACGCCGAACAACTTCTTTGACCTTCTTCGAGAGGCTGACCACTATATTTGCCAGCCTACCTCGCGCCAGTATGTTTAATTGTGGTGACGTGTTTAAACAGAAGTCTTTTTCGAGCTTGTGCGTGGCTGGAGGGGAGGAGAAGCGGGGTTTCAGAAAAGGGGTTGTTTGGCGAGTCACTGCCCACTCTCTTGTCGCCAGCTTGGCTTAAAGGGACACTAAACCAGCCAGAGGCCGAAGTATAGATTCGGCTTTGCAGTTGCGTACGAGCGTGCAGTGAACGCCGGTGGACTCCCACGCGTTTCCTCGTTTCGCTCTTTCCTCTGCGTGTGAGGTGGAAACAGCGCGTGCATCTGCTGGCCGAAAACGGGCCTTGTTTGCCGCCCAATGACAGCGTCTCTTGTACGCGGCGTCATTTGTATTTTACTCGGTTCACGCCATGCCGGCTGCAATCGATAGAAGGAAGGCACGGAGATGAATGAGCGCGCGAGCGTCCGTCGGTGGTTTAGTGACTCTTTAACGTACCGAACTGCATCGTTCACGAAGTTAATCACGTCTTGAGTAAACAATTGCTGGGGAGCAGTGCCTGCTTTTTATAGCCCTTGCGTTGCTGGGCGAAAAGTAAACGCGTTCTAGCCTCCCATTGGCCCCCACCTGACGCGGGGGAAGCGTTAACGCCCCCCCCCCCCCCCTCTTCCGCGCCCGTCGGTCGATGGGGGCTTTCCTCGGCAAAATCGCCGGTTGCCGACCTTGAGCGCGGGAAATTTGGCTCGAGGCCAGCCGGGAGAGATGCGAGGCACGCCGGCTTTCGCCCAAGTGACCGACGGCGCACGTCCGCAGCTGCTCGTGTTTTTTTTTTTTTGTTGTTCGGTTTTGGCCTCTACGAGCGTCACTCGTGTCGGGAACAGTTGCACACACGGCTCGCTGATAACGCAGTGCTCCTCGCGAAGCACTTTTATCTGGAAGTACGCAGAGCCGGGCCCACACCGAAATCGCTTTTGCGGCTGGGGATCTTTCAGTTTGGACGAGAATTAGAGAACTTGGTCGTGATTTCCGGAGCCGTCTTCTACGGCGTAACAGGACTCAGTGTTGCCAGGTCAGAGGAGGTGGTGTAGCCGAAAGGGAGAGAAAGTGTACCTCACATGTAGCCAAAGACAAAGAAGAGTTAAAAAAAATATTTGTAGCCAAATGTAGTCATTCGGAGTTGCAGTTTTTTTATTTGTAGTTGCATTTCCACATTCGACTAACGCAATTTTTTTTTGTACAACCCGTCCTTACTGTTTAAACAGCTTGTGTTCAAAAACGAGAAAGTATCTATGTTCAGGCACCTACTTAATCGATCACCGCTCTTTCATTTGAAAATCAATCTGGAGAAAAAAAAGTGAGTCTAAGCATTTTTCGGAAAGTTACTTTCAGTTGCTAGGGGTTCTAGAGGACAAGTTGTCACCAATTTTGTATACTTTACACATAAAGCAAAACAGAGTCGAGGATTATTATTATTATTATTATTATTATTTTTTTACTGTCGTAGACATTTTTATGACCATAGCTACCAGCCTCTTCCGCAATTATGCGCTGGAACTCAGTCTAGCCCGACAAATAAAAAAAAAAATCTGCCCATTTGTACATGTCTCAAGTAATGTTGTTGTGGCAGTGAAAGATAGACCATTGGATATTGTAGATAGTTACGATAGTCGAGGTTTTACGTCCAAAAACAACGCGATTATGAAAGACGCCATGGTAGAGCTCTGGAAATATGGACCGCCTGGAGTTTTTTAACGTTCATCTTACCACGGCAGTTTCTGCATCTGGAAGGATGATTTTGATGAGTGGGTCGTGACATGGTTGGTGTGTAGGGCGGGAGAATGGAGACGATCGTGCTTGGTCACAGTGTGCCATGTAATGTGATAAGCATCAATGCCACAAAACACCTGTGCTTCAAGAATGTAGCTACAGGTATCGAATACCTCCCAACGACTCCCCTGTAAAATAAAAAAATAATAAAACGAAGCAAATTGTGGATGTGAGACATTCACAATTTGCTATGTGGCTATAGACCCCTTGCTACTTCTGAAAAAAGCTCGTAAAATTGCTGTGTGACATGGGCACAACTCCACCTCCATGGAACTCGCTAAAGTTGTGGCCATGTAACAGGGGTATTGTAGCACCTCTATGATCTGACACTCTTTCATTCACCATGCATATTGCCGCAGTCATTGCACTCTTCATTTATGATGTTTCTTTTTGTCTCGTTGCAGCAAATGATAATGAACTTCCGAGTGTCGGAGCTCCAGGTGCTGCTGGGCTTTGCCGGCCGGAATAAATCTGGCAAGAAGCAAGAGCTCCAGCTTCGGGCTCTGGATCTGCTGCGCGCCTCCCATATGACATCCATCTTGGTGAAGATAAGAGAACTGCACAAGTTAGTGCAACCCTCCGTCTCTTCTCCTCGACGAGCACGGTCCTGGCAACCCGCGAGTGACACAGGGTAGGCGAGTGTGTGGGTGCCACTTGCACCTGTCGCAACCATACAGTTTGCTCACCACTCACTGTATGGGTAATTTGTTCGATTCGCCTGCACCTCTGCCAGTCATTTGACAGCAGGGCTTGAGAAGTCTGGAAATTGTGCAGCCTGATATAAGCGAGGAGGGACACACTCGAGGAACGAAGCAAGTGCGACACGCGGATGTTTGCGCCCGTCTTAAAGGGATGGTGCCACCAAATTTGTGGCCTATGCGTACTTTGCTGCCAGCGTTTCTAATAGCTCCAGGAAGCATGATAAATGTACCATGAGCCATGTATTCATATGTAACAGTATAGGTGGCTTGGTCACGTAACCACACAAGGCTGTGACGCACGTGCTGGGTATCGTCTGCTCTCGCTAACTCGTGCCACACAAGCATCAGCAAAACAAATGCGCCGACAATTGCCATGGCTAGCTGCAGCAGCTGTGACGTAGAAACAGATGGTCATGTCCGTCACGTCACTACAAATCTGTTGCGACGTCATTACAATTTTTGTTGCTCCTCCTGTAGAGCTACGTCAGTGCTGGAACGTTAGCCATGAGTCTCAATAGGGAGAAGGAAAATTGAGGTACACTTTGGAAGCGAACTAAAATATATTCTGAACGTTTGCTATGTCTGACCCTTTGTGTGGAGTGCCTTTGCATACATAGAAACCTACAGCCGGCTTGTTATAGCCTCGAAATTTGATGGCACTACCCCTTTAAGTTGCTGGCCGTGCGTGCTATAGTCTGGAAACTAGTCAAAGCTGAGATATTCACTCAACAAGAGTTGTTGGAGTCTTTCCTTTTCAGAAGCTCCGATTTTCAGTTTGGATTAAAGTATTGTTAACCATGCCCAATGCAGTTCAAAATTTTTTTGTGCATATACTGTGATTATGAAAATGAAAGGAGGAGTAACCCAATACCTCGAAAGTTTAGCTTTATTTCTAGAAGAAAACGAAGTGTCCACTTATATGGACACTGGGAACACCAGTTACACTTTGCCAATGATTCTTTCAGCACATTTGTCATAGCATTCATCTTCGCTAGCTGACAGCTCTGCTTCAGTGCTTTCATCATCATCATCACTGCTGATTTATGGCCAACATGTTCATCACATCATGTTCAAATTGAGTGGTTTGTCATCAGCAAAATTCACAAGGTTGTTGCTTACAGATGACTTTTCTTCACTACATCAGCATTGTTCTTCATCATTTTCGCAGCTTATTGTCAGCACTTTCATCATTTCCAAATTGAATGTTTTTTCGTCATCAACTTTCAAGAGGCCAATTAGTAGATGGCTCTGCTTCAACACTTTCATCTTCATATTTTATTGTTGCAGTCAACAATGCTTTCATCATCACAACAGTCATCATCAATCAAGGTGATTTTGCTTTCTGACTGATCATCATTGGCACGTCCTATTGATATTATCAATGCATTTATCCTGATCAGGTTGAGTGTTTTTGTCATCAGCAACATGCAAGAAAACTTAGTTTGTGGATGATTGCTTCGCTGCTTCAATCATTGGAGCTCTCTAAATCTGAACATTTGCTTCAACGTCGCAACTAAAATATTGTGGCACAGCATGTCTTCCTCACTTAGTTAACATTTGGAATAAAGCAGATGAAGCCAAAACAAAGCTAAAATTTTCATTAGGCTCCATTACAATTATACTAGCAGGCAGCTTTCAACTTTTAAAAAGAATAACCTAGCTTATGGTCGCTCACCGTACAATGAGTGTTATATAAAAACAAAATTAGAGTTTTTGTTTTGAGATAAGTCATCATCATCAGCACTTTTTGAAACTGGTTTAGGTGGTGCAGGTGAATCGAACAAACCTAGTGTGTTCCGAGCGCATAGATACGTGCGACGAGCCATCACAGTTTTAAGCTGCACTTTGCTAGCTCTTTCCAGCGGCATTTTCGTTGAAGTATATGATAGTAAATATCTTGACATTTGAGAGGCGAGTTCTCTCGCCATCGCAGAGTCCATGTATGTGTACAGCATTGTCCCGTCACGCTCACATTGGAAGTTTGTTTTGTAGCTTTTCGGTGTTGATAACTAAGCATGCATAAATGGCTGTGGAAGCTGTTGTAACAAAGTGTCATGGTGTTTCAACCTTGTAGTCATGCTAGTGAGAGAAAGGGGCCCTGTCTGGAACTTTGTGTTGCAATATCCGAGCACTGCTTCATCTCCTGAGATTTTGGCTCACGCGCTCACCTGGTAAAGGATCTCAATGTGTCTGGTATGTGGGCATAAGCAGTAGCCTATTACCAAACTGTTGTAGCTAGACTCCTTGTTCTAACCTTTTGCCTATAGACACGGGTCCAGTGTTTCTTTAGTGTTGTCAAACTAAAGAAATGTCAGCATGTCATGATCATAATGTACTAATAATCTACACCAGCAGCTTCAGTCACTGCAATAACAAAAGAAAAGTCTTTTTCGCCACAAAGTAGGAGCAATGAACGCAATAGCAACAAATTTGGGTTCTTACACATAACGCTATACCTAACTTTTTTATCGCCTGACCTGACGTTACTCAACAAAACGCATATGTGGTACCCTGCTTATAAAAGACACCTCATGTAAAAGACCAGAATTTCTTCCCGATGCATGTCTTAGGGGCTTCAACTGTAGTGGTTCTGGGTTTTTCTTATTGATCTCTATGCCGGAGATGGTGCCATCGATCTGCTTACACCCATTTGCATCTTAGATGATTCAATAATCCGCAAACTCCAGAAAGTTTACAGTACAGGCCTCGGCCTTGTCTGCAGTATTGCAAAGGAGGTCGGGTGGCTCTCTGCTAATGTTAGCAGAAGTTGTGGCGCTTTGCAGCATGCTGTTGTTATTGTGAAGAAGCGCACCTTAATAAAGAGCGACTTATTGTGAACTGCAGAGCACATATAGTGTACGGGATGCTGAAAAAATGTCGCTCAAATTTGCACTCGCGAGGCGAAATATACCGCCAACATATGTCTGCACGCTCGCACCGGCGGCCAGCGATCCTGCGGAAACGCCGAATGAAGTTTCGTTGGCGATTGCCTTATGTATTTGCGGGTTCGACATTTATTATTAATATTACTATTATTATGGCATGTCTTTGCACCTGTACTTCGTTCATTCACCGCTTCCACTAATCTCCCGTCTATGTTCACCCCATCAACCCCCCCCGCCCCACCCACCCATCTAGTTTTTTCGAGAGGGCTTTATCTAAGTGATCTCACTTGCTTCAGTTTTTCTTAACCTATGGTCGTGACAGATTTATAGCAGGCAGGCAGGCCATGTTGCCGTTCCGTTCACACACTGCGCGACTGACTGCTTTATCCTCGCTATGAACGCGAAAATACGCAGTCGCTGCTACCGTTTAGTTTGATTTTTTTGTTGTTGTTCCGTCTTGAAAGCAGTGCGTGCCCTTTCCATGTCCATGCCATTATTTGCGAATGTGCACGTAAACAATCGCGTATGCATTGTCTGGCGAGAGTTCAGGCATTGCTAAACGGCGGGCGGGAAGGGAAGTAAGCCTACGAACCTGTCTGCGCCTCTAAGATAAGCGAAGTCGCCCCCCCCCCTACCCTCCCAGGTTTTCACTGAACGAAAAGCTTATAATTGGGCAGGAGATCAATAGCTATTACGGGAGAAAAAAGACTCGAGCGCCAGGTGGATAGATCATTTCACGTGGGTAAATGCTAGTCTTTTTGTACGTCTGCCTTTTTTGTTTCGTGATCAGAGCTAGATTGATGGTCTTAATTTTTTTTAGTGCATTTTGCTGGAGGGAATGGCAACAAAACTCTGTTGGGAGTCGGCCTCGTCCTCCCCGCCTCATGGACAGTAACATTAGCAGAAGAGAGTAGCAGACCAACAGGTACTTGTTCGATCTGCCGGCAGCGTCTGCTCTCGGTGACTTCACTAGGTCACCCTGGTTTCGTCACTATGAGCGCCAGGGATATCGAAAACCCGGTTAGAAGCACGGGATTGTTTTATTGTTATCAGCATTATTACTGTCCGCCGCAGTGGATCAGTGGCTTTGGTGCTCGGCGACTGACCCGAAGATCGCGGGCTCGATCCCGGTCGGGGCAGTCGCATTTCGTCAAAGGCGACGTGGTAGAGGCTGTGTACTGTGCAATGTCTGTGTAATGTCCGTGCACGTTAAATAACACCAGATAGTCAAAATTTTGGGAGCCTTTCACAACGGCTTCTCTCATAATCATATCGGGGTGTAGGGACCTAAGACACCTGATATTATTATTATTATTTTGTGGCGCCGTGGAACGCTGTCGCGTTTGGCATTGTTCATGATGATGGCATTCTGAATTCAATCAACGCGTGTGTTTACTTTGAAAAATATTTAAAAAATCTCCGATATCCGAAACCACATCTGATATCAAAAAATATCGGTGATTTTGGAGCACCTTAGGACACCCGCCCAGACAATAACAAGCAATGTCAAGGAGATCGTGTGTGTGCGTGTACTTTTTTAGACACCCTGGAACTATGTAACGGGTGCCATGAATGGAGAGTGTGGAGAAATTCAAAGCAGCAACCTCTACACTGCATGTTGTAGACGTCTGCTGCTTTACAAGCTTGTGATTTCATAGAACCACGTCTTGCGGGGCGCGATTGCCTTGCAGGTGCGATGTGGAATGACTGCAGTATTCTGCTCCGTGGTGCTTGCGTAATAACCCACAGGAAAAGGTGCCCTGTTGCAATCTTCTTCATATACGTGGTAACACGGCGAAGCCGCCACCACGTGCTCTGGCGGCATGTTTTGCAAGCCTGTCTTTGCACTCTCCCATTCTCCAACCCGGTGTGAAGCAATCACACAGACCGAGTCAATGTTGGATGGGTGTTTCCCTTAGCGCAACCATGCTTTTCAGTGTATACATTTACTACCTGTACGTCGAATTAATTGATTGACAATTATCAACCTCCGTCCTTTTCTCGCGACCATACGATATGCATTTGCTTCAATGAAGGCAACACAGAGGGACGTCGTATGGAGGATCGCTTGTCTGCACTGTTGGATTTCGGGCAAGTGACAGTCAGACGTTTAGCTGAACCACGCCCATGGCATTGCATATACCGTTCGCTTGGGGACGAAGCTGTAGGGATGAATGGATGAGCTGTCTAAAACGAAGAGAGCGTGGTTAGCTGGCGCTGAGCCATGTCCTACGGGGGTTGTTAAAGATGATACCATCGTTTCCCTTTCGAGGGTATACTACATATGTCTCATAAGAGCACACGAGCGAAGTTCTTGGAATGTCCCAATAATAATAATAATAATAATAATAATAATAATAATAATAATAATAATAATACGATTTCCTTAAATTGCCGGCTAGCGAAACTGGGTGTTACACATAAAAAAATTTACAGAAAAATTACTAGTGTGCACGTGCATGCCTAAATATTTCCACCCAAATAACTTGACCACATAATAGCAGTACCACCTATTCTTTCCATATAAACAGGCCTCCTTGCCTTTTTCTTTCATTTCTCTCTTCCTCACCGCATGCTGGAGAGCTTACAGTGAGACTGGACATTTTCGCAGTAATTTCTTTAAAAAAAATTGTGTCCGTACGCCTTTACTGAAATATGTGGGGTTGGACCTGCTGGACGCACCGTGTACGAGAAAGGCATTATCTGGAGGAGTTCTCGTTTGGAAAATATTCTTCCAGGAAAATAGTCTGCCTTTTCCCAAGAGACGCTGACCCTCTCAAAGTGCAAGGCTTCCAGGAAAGTAGTCTGCCTTTTCCCCAGAGACGCTGACTCTCTCAAAGTGCAAGGCTTGTAGGCTGTGTAAAAGTTAAGTAAGGGTGAATCAAGCAGAAAGATGAAGCGGGAACGACCGAGACAGACGGACACACTACAGGCAGCTGCTTCGAAAGTACCGTGGATCGTCCAAACTATTCCTCGGACAAACGACCTAACCATTTGAGAACCGGTCTAAATGAGCACGGCAGGGTCACGGCGTATCCTCGGGGTTCCTTTTACCAAAAAAAAATAATAATAAATAAATAAATAAATAAAATAAAATAAAATAAAAAGTTGGTCAGACAGCTCTGGACGTGAAATTTTCCGCTTTCTGCCGACGAAAGTTGTTGACCTTGTGAAAATCGATCTTGGATTCCTAGTATCAACAAATGTTAACACAACATTGCCGCAATATTGAAGAAATTGTTTCAACTTGTGGCCACATTGCATGCCAGACGGGTCTTCCAAGTGGTCGTAATCACTTGCTCAGCTTGGCGTTCGGTTTCGGTGAAGTTTACCCTGGTTGCTTGATTAGGGTGGGGACATTGCATTGTTTTATCAAGTTCATTTTTGAACTATGGTACGCTAGTACTGTACTACTCTTTTCGCTCGTGATTGGCGTTGAGCTTAACCGAGTTCCACTGAAAATGTGTCACTGGAGCCGTGGGTCCCTCCTTAGCAATGCGTAAGTGAGGCAACAATGAGGCGTGCCAACCCCGTTCTAATTCTGAAAAAAAAAAAAAAAGACACAGTTTTGCCGCAAGGACGTATCAGTGAATGCGATAGGAATAACTTGGTATGTATCGCTCAAAATGGCTAGCAGATCGAAACGTGCAGCGGGCTGCTCACGCACAAATGATGCATGAAAACAACGCACACAGGACGAGAGCTAACATCGTTTACGGTTCGACGTTTAACGAGCTGTTTAAACAAAAATGACACACGAAACGTAATCAGAGGTACAGATATGAGTGCGAACTAACGAGTGTCCCAGTTCTTACTTAGCTGTGTTTGAAAAGCGCGCTCTTTTCGCAAACGGAGCCTGCGCAGCAAGGGAAGTTCACCTTTATAGCCCAAGCAACTAACGCAATCATTCCAGTGGAAGCCCAACACGCAGGATTTCCCCCTCCGACGGATAAGCACAAGTGCACAAGCGCCTAACTCTCCCGCATCCATGCGTGGGGCAAAGTATGCGTGGGAGATAAGCGCGTGTCGGTTGGGGCATCCGGTTGGGGCATCGGGAGGAGCTGGGTGGCCAGCGCGGGCGGCTTTTTTTCGTCTTGAGTTTGGCAGCTTGGGCTAGTTGGTATGGCACGACGATAGCTATAATGCGAGAACAGAACGACGCCGCCGAGACAAGGACACCAGTGCTATAAACCAGCCGATACTGTCCATATAATTGCTATCGCAATAAAAAGTACAATATAAGTTGTTTCGGGGTGCCTTCACTAGCGGGAGCGGAAAAAAACGCAACGAGGAGGAAAGAAGCGATATGGTAATATTGTATACCGTATTACCATAGCTTACTGAAAGCTTATTCTTCGGTGTCATGCTTGACCCCATGCTAATCGTCTAAAACTGCAGTTTGTGTTTGGTGGTATGTTAGATCTATGGGTTCTAAGCGCGTCTCACTTTTTAGGGGATTGCGGTAGTGGAAAAAATGGCAGCATATCCACAGAGTGAATGATTGGGAGTGGGGCGAAGCATTCGTCCGTTCATTCATTCTTGCTTGCGTCCATCCATGCGTGCGTCTGTGTGGCCGCCCGTGCGTCCATCCACCCGTCCGTGCGTGCGCCTGTTCGTGCGTCGGCACATCCATCTGTGCGTCCTTCCCTGTGTTGGTCCATGCATCCGCCCCTGCGTCCGTCCATGCGTCCATCCGTGCATGCAGCCATCCGTGCGTCCGTTCATGAATCTGTCTGTGTGTCCGTTTGTCCATCTATTCAACACTCCAAGTACCACCCGCATCTTTTCATCATATATTCTCGATATTGAAGCACCACCATTCAGCGGACATTCCAAGGACTAAACGAGAGGTGGCACGCGCACACTTTCTTACGGCTTGCGCTTCTTGTTTACGTCCCACCTTTAACCACCTCTAGTTCATGGTATATACTAGTTCACTGTATTCATGGCACTGCGGCCCAACGCTCGCTAGACCTTTCTAAAACGAAAGAGGTTACGCCCAGCGGGTATAATGTAGCAACCCTTTCTTGTCAGATAGTGCTCAATGTACATGCCAATGGCTACCAAGGGGGAATGAGAGACAGGAGAATTCTGCTTTTAGTTAACGCGCATGCTGCGAATTTTTTATTGTTCAACAACGCACAGGAGAAATCTCCCACTGGCACAACCTTGCAGGTCAAAAATCGTAAGACGGTTTACACACTACGACTACCAGGGACGAACGGGTGCCGGTATAAGAAGCTTCGCCCCTAAAAGAGAGTAAAATGAAGAGACCGCCTTTTCGAGATAAGTACTGGCAGCAACGAACCATCGCTGGATGCTGGGAATCCCCATCGCGTTAAAAAAATCCGGCGGGACCACGACGGCGTTTCCGCGCTCTTTCACTACCTTCACCCCTGCGATTAGACAGAGAAAAATGCATCTATTTAAAAAAAAATGTTCATCGCGGGTGGGAAATCGATCCCTTCAGCGAGCGTCGAGTCTAGAGCTAGTAGGCGCGCGGTGCGGAGACGTCCAGGTCTACTCGGAGCTGATTTAACTCGTAAGCTGTCGACCAACCTACGCGTATGATTTTTGGGCGAAATTTTCCCGCTACGCTGAAAGCCGGTTCGCCTCGCTATGGTGGCGTCGGGGTGGAATAGAAATGAGATGTGTCGACGCGTGTGTTTCTTGCTTCCGCGAAGCCGATAGCCGGACAGTGTTCGTTTATTTTTTTCCCGTAATGGGACACTAGCATGGGCGTCAGCAAGAAGGGGGGTGAAGAAGGGGCAGTCAATGAACAAAATATTTGAGCAGTCGAGGGAACTGTGGGGGATTGATGCCTCGACTATAGAGATGTGCTCGGGCTCTGGGCAGCCCGACGTCTTTTCACCTCGGGCTGGGCTTTCTTGTTGAATTACCGGGCCGGGCTGTGGCCGGATGAAAAGCCCGAATCAAGCCAAAAATATAGATGATGTGCCGAAATTCTCATTTTTCGTATATGTGCTTTCTTTGGGGAGAAACCGGAATGAAGTTGGCGAATACTAGCGCACTGAATCGCTAAGCGCCTGCTACGACTCAGAAATTCTTGAGTTTTGGAAAGGGAAAGAAAGACTATCCGAAACTTGCCAAAATCGCAAGAAATATCTTGGCGATTCCAGCTCAACAAGCGCCAGCAGCGAGCGCAACTTCTCTGATGCAGGATACGTAATGCAGGAACGATGTACTCGATCGAAGCCCGAATCTATGGACAATCTTTTGTTTTTGCATGATAATTTATGAATGGTTCTGCACTCAGTCTTGAATTGTATCAATAATTGAAAAAAAAGAAGCTACAGGGATGGACAGCATGCTTTTTAATAAATCCGTTTTAATTTTTTTGTTGCCATGGGCTTCATTTCGTGGTGCACGGGCCGCGAAATTGCGGCCCGTGCACTTCTCTAGCCTCGACCCCTCCCAGAACTTTTTTCCTTCTTCTGCGCTGTAGGAATCAACTAGCACGTTGGTTTCCATGAGTGTCCGGAGAGGGGTGCAAGTGGGGGATTGATGTCTCGACCCGTTCCAGAATTTCGGATATTTTTCTGTGCTGTAGCAATGTGCGTTGGTTAGCACTCTTCATGGTCCGCGTATCTGTGTGAAATGGTCTTGAGGATTGTTAGCCAACTTCGCACGTTGTTCTTGTAGGTCATGTTATGGCAAGCCCGCAGCCAAAGGGGTGCCCTGCTCCCTGCTAAAATATTTTCTGCTTATGGGCCTGTGTCATGTCAGTACCCTACTGCACAAAGTTCTGCGGACACCTTCGCTGCTCCTTCCTTACTGCTGTGGGTGACTTCTTGTACAGATTTTTCACTTATGGTAGTGAGCATCCCTTTGACGCTTGCTTCTGTGTAGTACATTTGAGCACAAATGTGTTCCTCAAACAGCTTCCGTCAAAGGTGTAGGATTGGTGCTGGTCGCTGATGTTTCTCCGTGAATCCCTCATCGTGGGCAACGGACCTTGGTTTGGCAACTTTTTCTCGTAAATCGCTTCATGTTTCGCATATTTGTCTGCTATTGACTGTCGATACAACCAAACTGGGTTTTACGAAGAAATCTCCTTTCGCCGGTGGGTTCAGCGTTGTCGTCAACCCAAACGAACGAACTATATGCCACCTAACCCCACTAACAGAAGTTATTCTTGTGGTGTTTTCCTTCTAAATTTCTCACAGATGTGTTTTACTTGGAGCTACAACGCTGTCGCTCGTCGTACCATCTAGGCGCCTAGTTATGGCCTTAGTTTTGTTTTTGATGAGGCAGCTCGCCGCGCCCATGCAGAGAACAACAGGCTTGGCATTCCGTAGTGCTCTGTGGGGCCAAATGGGCGCTAGGGGCGGCGGTGGTTACTTTTGTTCGTTCATGGTTGATGCTTCAGGTAGCACTGATCAGCTCCTCGCAACTTTCATCGCACGGCCCACAAAGACTGCATGCGTTCTCCACGTCTTTGCGTATAGGCGGCTTCACATGACCGTCCAGCGGGCCTGCATCGCCCGACACTGCAGTTTCTGAGCCAGGAGGGGGTGGCACACCGGGCCCTCGCCCCCCTTCCCCTCCCACTATTTTTTTCGCCGTGGTATACGGAGCATAAGATGGACCACTTCCCACTGTCCGGCCCCCCTTTTCAGATCAAGGTGCTCCACACCTCGAAAAAAAAAAATTCTGTAACGCTGGACATGGAGCCTGCTCGTGTCATCCACAGGCTGCCCTCGGGAGCTTTTTGCACGACGCAATGTGGTGAGCAGCAAATGCGATTCTGTGGTAGCTTTTCAGTGTCGATTTCTCGATTTTACGAACCTCCCGATCACTGGATCTTGGTCATCGCTTCGGGAAATAATGTTCGTACGGTATTTACCCGTATGACCGTTGGCATTTCGAACTACGCGCCGACACGATGCAAGGTAGCTTCGTGAGTTCCGAAATGCTGCTGCGCATTTTTTTCCACTTTTTGTAAGCGCCTGACGACCGCTCGAGTAGTCGGCGCCTAATCGTGTCAAACCGGTTCCTGTCTGCTTCCTCGTTCTCATGACGCGGTGAATGACGTGTGAGGGTCGAGGAGAGGGGGAAATGGCAGGAGGTCGACCAGATCAAGAAGAGGCGTCCGCCTGAATGAACTACGTGACCAGCTGCTCGACGTGAGCCGTGCGTGCTGGACTGCGCCCGCAAAGTTATTCAAAAAGTCCCCCTGCGTCTTCCTGCAAGATTGGCGACCCGGTACTATACCGCTTTTGGCCGGCACAACCTCGGGGTTACCCAGGAGAAAAGGCAGCTTGGCCCTTTCTGTTCTCTCTCTCTCTCTCTTCTTTTACGGTGGCAGGTAACTGGTGCACTGCATTTGGCAGCGGCGTACAGAACGTAGTACGTTCGATACTTCCGCCGTTCGTATTTTAGGAATGTTCTTAATGCGCCGCGCGATGTTTCGCCGCCAATGAGATTCTGGGCCGCCTTTACTCTAAGACACCCTAAACTCCACCCCTTGACACCACACTCACTTCACTAGATCATTCACTTCAGGTTACTACAGGTTACTACCAGTCTCCGGGGTGATGCTGCATCGCGTGAATCATTGGTGAAGTTAAAATTGTTTGGGTTTCGGACGATAATAGAGGTTTTTAGCAAGCTACTGAAACTCGTTACGGAAATATGACGTGGTTTCTTTCCGTATGCGCGCATACAATGGTCGCGCATGCGCACTCGTCACCCGGAAAGCGTCAGCCGCTCGGAGGGATACCGGATCAGTCTCGGCTGCCTTCGGGATTGGGCGACGTGCTAACGCGGGTGTTCTTGCAGATGGCCCGGAATGCGGAAGCCGTTGCAGGAAATATATAATAAATCCAGGCTTATTGCATAATTTTCGCCTGTAATCCGTTAATTGGGTGGGCGCGGCGTTCTCGTGACTAGTGAATTTCTGGATTGGAGCTTTTTTTATGGTATCTGTCACATTTGGCTGGTCGAAATTTAGCTGGTTCTATGCTCCAGCTCGGAACGTTCCTTCGGCGCGCTCTGAACTTCGATCTCTGAGTGCGACCGATGACCTGGCGAGTTTTGGTCATGGACGTCGCTCCTGCAGCGTCCGTTGTCGGGTGATGTCGTCCGCTGCAGACCCTCGGCGCCCGTTTTGCTTGTCGCGGAAGACGTCCCGACGTGTCTTCTCACGCGCTCCTATTGCAGCTCTGGCTACGTGTTCGGGTCGGACCGGGCATTTTTAAATGCGAATGGTAGGGCGCCCGTCGGTGTCCGCGCGCTGGCAGGCGTTATCTATCCGCTCTCAAGCTGCGCGCGCTTATCGTCGCCCCTAGCAACCGCGCGCTCTGCGCCGTGCTCCCTGTGTCGTCTGGAGAGAAGGTAGGTGGTGATTGGAGGAGAGGAAAGACGCCTAATTTCTGCAGCCAGTTAGGGAGCACGGCGCAGTGTCTTGTGGGGGGTGGGAAGAGGGGAGGAAAAAAAGGGAAGATAGAAGTTGAGAGCTCTCAGTCAGAGGAAGGGGCAACTGTCACAGCTAACACTGCAGCCAGTAGTGTACGAGAGTCCGCTCGAACTTCTCGAAGTGAGGGGGGCATTTCTGCCCCCTCAGTTGAGTCCCAGGTGCAGTGCTTCGCCGCTCGCTCTCTCCTTTCCCGCGCTCCACTCTCCCGTCCGCTCGCTTTTAGGTAAATGGATTGATTGATATGTGGGGTTTAACGTCCCGAAACCACAACATGATTATGAGAGACGTCGTGGTGGAGGGCTCCGGAAATTTTGACTACCTGGGATTCTTTAACGTGCACCCAAATCTGAGCATACGGGCCTACAGCAAGTTCGCCTGCATCGAAAATGCAGCCGCCGAGGCTGGGATTTGATCTCGCGACCTGCGGGTCAGCAGCCGAGTACCTTAGCCGCTAGACCATCGCGGCGGGGCTATATAGCGCGCGCCTCACTCTCGGCCGCTTGCTGGCTGATGAATGTGTAAATAAATGGTTATGCGGTACAAATACTCGTCTGTTAATTAATTTACGCCATTAAAATTACTACGCCGTGTGCTCTCGGCGCTAGAAATGCACCCTCATTTCTTCACGAATCCCTTCGGGGTGGTGGGGACAAGTGTTTCTTGGGTTGTTCGTTGTAGCCGTAGGGTTTCCTACAGTGCTATTTAGGAACTCGATTGTTGTCGCCGGCAGTGGTGTAAATTCAGAACAATCGCAATGGGGGACACAAGTGAGACCGTGACGGCCAATTAAATCATGCTTTGAGAAAAAAAAAAAAAAAGAAGCACGGCGCCCAAGCTCTAGCAGTTTCACTGTTCTATTCAGTCTTCTTTGAATCGGTTGAGCGGGCTTTTGCTATATTTATAGTCTCGCACAGCTGAAATGTATTGAACGCAGGTACACGCTAATAAATAATCACCTTTTAAAGAAAGATTAATATGCTACGCTTAAAAGTAATTGAGATATGCAATGTTATAAAGCTAAATGTCAAGGGGGGCGCACTTGTAAGGGGGGGGGGGGGCGGTTCGGTATCCCCTGTCTTCCCCATGATTCACGCTAATGCCTATCAGAGTCGGAGCGTGGCAGCGACAAGCAGAATGTGTAATCAGTGTTGGTCCAATCAAAGTGCCCGAACTTATGTGTTCCACTGTGGAAAACTTTTTTTTTTTTTTGGCTGGGGAATTCAGTGAACCCTCTGTTGATTGGTGTCTTGATTCTGTCTGCACAATTGCATTGGCGTTGTTCATTCACACTGTTCTAAAGTTCTTATGTCATCTGAGTTTTATTGGCGCGCTAAATCAAAGTTGCGCAGCACTGTCCTGATGCGTATCTATCCCGCTTAAGAAAAGAAAATCGAGCACAGTATCCAGTAGTTATGGTGCCTTACTGCTGACTCGCAGGTCGTGGGATCGAATCCCGGCTGCGGCATTTTTAAAAATGATGCGAAAATGCGAGACGCCCGTTTGCTTAGTTTCGGGCGCACGTTGAAGAACCAACCCTAGGTGGCCAAAATTTCGGGAGCCCCACGCTAAAGCGTCTTTCACTGAGGCTTCCGGTTTTGGGACGTAAAAGCGCAACAATTGACATTGAGCACACAGGGAAAGCTGAAGGGATCTTGTGTCGCTTGGTTTGTGCTAGGTGAATCCAGGAATATCAGTGGCGAAATAGGTGCTGTTTTGAACTGAAGATACGGCCAGAGGTCGCACCCAATAGAGAGAAAGCATTCTATCACATAATTCAGAGAACCAACTGAGTCGGGACGAAGTAACCAATCATAACCCAGCGAGGTTAATATGCGTTATCATACTTGGTTTAATCTTAATGGTTTTATGCGAGACATCCTTTGTGGCTTTGCTAAGCTGAAACGTGCATCTTTGGAATCGCGCCTGTTTTGTGCCGTTGAATGAAGAGAAAGCACGAGGATTGCGAAACGCTTTGAATTTTCGGAGCCGCTGCAGCGTCCTTTTCCACAATGAACACCAGCGCAGGCACGTCAGCTGTATGTGCAAAACTGGCCATGACGCTGTCGCCGCGACAAATGCGAATTTTGGCGCTGTTAATGAATGCCACATTCAAGCAAAGTCTATAGAGATAACGCGGGCCAACTCCCAATCAGTGCTCTGTTTAAATTTCTCGTGGTGTTCTGCCGAGGTGTACGAAACGGCGTTGCTTCTGGTGGTGTCGTCTTGATGCCACTTTTGAAAGGTTGTTCACGCCAATGCGTAACACGTAGTACTTTCTCGTAGCCTACCTGCATGCATCTTGGTCGCGTTCGTTCCCGAGTCGGTTGCTGTCAAGATATTAGCCTTTCTCCTGCATTTGTTGTTTGTCATCAAACATAAGGTGTTGTCGAGATTCGACGAAGAGAACCGCTTCTAGCTTTTTTTCTTTCCTAGAAAGCTACGTACACCATGCGTATTTGCAAATGCAATGGTTACGAACTCGGTCGTAAAAATCTGTTCATTCATTGCGACATTAGAGAGTTTTAGAATAGCGCACCGCGAGCCCTTGCGGTGCGGTCGCTGCCACTGCGCATGCTTCGTAACGCGAGTCCGCGTTCGCGCGCAGAAAATCCGAAATAGCGTGCGGCGATCGCGGCCCGCAAACACTGGATTGAGGCTACGGTGTTGCTGCGCTACGGTGTCGCTGCGATCGTGCGTTGCGGTTTGCAGCAGGGCAAACGCTTTTATAAAACTTATATGGCGCCCGCAACGCCCGTAGCGCTTGCAAACGGTATTCTAAAGCTCCCTATTATTGCTGTTAACCGCCTATAAGTATCGAGCGTCGCCGCTTTGAAACGCGTCGACGTGATCTAAGTAGAGGGATCTTTTTTTTTTTTTTTCTCCGTTCGCCTTCATGCTGTCAACATGGAGATGGTATTTTGAATTATTTTCTTTTGCATAGCGACGTGGCACCAGCGCCAACTAATACACAAGGAGTCCAACTTGCGTGTACAAGCGCGAGCTTAGTTCAATTACCATCCCTTATCATCCGGCGACTGCCGCGCGCGAGGAGAACTGCGTCCTCCGTGAGAGATTCTGCGCGAGTCACGAAGGCTGCCTTTCGTTATGATGATGCGCCGCCAGGCGGCCTCAGGCGCCTTGTGGTTCCGCGTTGCGCGCGTGGGTCGCGGCTGCTGCCGTTTGAAACGCTAGTGGAATTTTTCGCGTTCGCCCGTGTTCGAAGTTAACTGCGCGGCACCGATGCACGGCTCGCCCAATTCTTTGTTTCGATTAAAATCTACAGGTTGCACGTGCGCTGCTTACATTGCTTGCGGCCCCCGATGACGCTCGTTTGGTGATCCATGGAACGCGGCGAAATGGAGGTGGTGGTGCGCGGTTTTCGACTCGGCGTTCCGTCGCAAGCAGCTTGTGCGCCTCCCAACAAGTGCCCGTATCTCGACTGGAAAACGCGGGGACAAGAAGAAACTCAGTCGCTCTTTGCACGGCGTGCGATAATCGTTTGAATTCGCCGAACCGCTTCTGGAGTGCTTGCAGCGACGACCAACAGGCTGACTGAGCTTCTTAGGCCTAGTGTCGAGTACGGCGGCGACGAGTACGGTGATGAGCGACAAGGACGGCCCTCTTCGTGGCCATGAGTACTCTAGGAGAGTCTTGCTCTACGGTACGCCTTCTCCGGCACAGTGCAACCACTACTTGAGCGACAGACTGTGTCACGAGTGCGAAGTCTCGAGACGTAGCGCCGAGTTGTTCCAAGAGGCGCGCAAATCAAACAGTCGTCATCGAATCCATCCCGCGTGCGCGATTGGCTCCCACCGGCAGAGTGCGTCGAGTGCCAGAGTATGTCGTGCTGCCGATTTGCCAGATTGGTGAGTGACAACTAGCGCGTGCGTTGACAATAATATTGTACACGTTCCTCTACCACTGAACCGAAAGCCCGTTCATCGTTCGTTCCCAATTTTAGAGCGAGCTTCCGTTGCAAGTTCCTGTAATGCGAAAGTAACGAGTTACAGTTACATTGCGGAGATTGAAACGTGTCGTCGTTACATTAACGTTACATTCGAACTTTTTAAAATATAAAGATGTAGTGTCGGATAATCCTGAAGCGAAATAAAGTTACCAGCTTCGAGTTGTAATCAATATACGTAAATTATGTGAATTTGACATTGCCGACTGCAGATTATGCGTAGGTAAATAAACGCTTCGAGTTGAATTTTTTAGAGTCAGCCGGCCATGCTACAAGCATGTCGACTGCAGCCTGTGTGCTCGTCAATTTCAAGTCCCACACATGCCGCTCTTTCCACATCTGTCCTCAAAGGTGCAGTCAGGATACTGCGATTTAGGTATTCAAATAGAAATACCTCCACCCATGCAAGAATTTAAATATCTTGTACAAGTGACCGCATCGAAAGGGACTATACTTAAGTTTAATCATTGCTGATTCAATGCTTCAGTGTGAGTGAAAAATAATGTCCAGAATATACTTTTGCAACTTTGTGTAGTAGTCTGTCCCTCTGTAGTCATTCTCTCGCTTTTTTTTTCTTCTTTTCTTACTACTTCTATATTTTTTTCTTTCTCCCTGTGTCTTTTTTTGTATTGATTCTCCCCATCGAGATTCTCACATTCATACTTAGAGGGAAGTGTGGTGCCGCCGTCTATGCGAACTTCTTGAGGGTGGAGTGCTGGGAATGGCGTTGTATGCATCTGCAAGGCTTGTGTTGGCTGTAGTCGAGTGAGGCTTTTGCTCAAAAGCGAATTTGACTGCATAAATAAAGCTTCTTTAAAACGAAACATTTATAAGCGGGTCCCATTCACGTGTATTATATTCTAAAATAAAAGTTCACTCACCTTGATGGCACAACCAAACGGCGAAAGAAACGGGCGACATGAAAGTGGTAGAGGGAACGCTCGCTTTGTTGTCTGCCTGCCATGTTTAGCGGCCGTTAATTACTTCTTACGCTAAGTTTCTGTGCAATGACAATAATAAATAGCTTGTTAAGTGCTCTTTTAGTAAGAAATCAATCATTTCAACGTGAAGCCAGATGCGTTTTCGAGGTATACAAATCAGAGTCAAGTTCAAAGCTCTCATATCCTGTCATTTTCTTGCATCCAGCAGCTCACTAGCGGCAGATTTTCCTCTAGATAAGTTTGTGAGAAACTCTATGGCCGGTATTCACAAACCAACCTCTGCCTTACCTCACGTTTTCCTCACCTTCCTGTACTGTACACATGCGCTGTAAAGGCACACAAATGATAACAGGGCGAGAGATGAGGACAAGACTGGTTCATGAATACTGGCCCAATTTGTTCATCATGTGCAATAAAAGTTCAAAATCGATAAGGAAAACTCGAGGAAAGGGTGAGGTTGGTTTGTGAATACGAGCATATGATTCCCCTCCCCCCTCCCCGTTCTTCCGCCTCACCCTGACTATCCTTTCCCAATGTCTTGCACGCACTGCCAGCGTGCACGCATATTGCAGAGAAACTCATAACCAATGATTTCCTCCAGCATCCCACATTTGCCATTGCCTTCTCTTGGAATCCAGTCAGTTACCCTCAAGGATGAATGGTTATCCTGGCTACGCGCTGTGTGCCTGGCCTATGTCCGTTTCTTATCCTAAATTTCAACTATGGTATTCTTAATCTTCGTTTGTTCTCGGACCCGCTGTGCTCTGTTCCCGTCTCCGATGGTTACACCTATCGTTTTCCTTTCCATCGCTTGCTGCGTCGTCCTCAATATAAGTTGAACCCCTTTGTGAGCCTCCAGGTAGCTAAGAGATATATAAAAGCAAATGGAAAGTCGGCCAGAATGATATTTGCATTAGTGAGGTGCTTATACATTCTTAATGACTTTTTAGTGTATGATTGTAAAAGGCCATTACTTGATATAATTTCGCTAGAGAGAAATGGTGATTTTTTAGCGCTATGTGTTCGGCTGCAATACGAACAAAATGAAATTATCAGTTCAAAGTGTCATTCCTATCTATGATAAAGGAATGCCATGAAAGCAAAAAGCAAACTTGATAGCCCAGTGGTTACAGCATTTGCCTTCGGATAGTAGATAAACAGTTTCAAAGCTTGCCTGGCGCAAATTTTTTTCACGAGAAATTTCTTCTTTCTCTTTCTGAGGGTCTCGCATACACACAAGGTCACGAAAGCTCTCTTGTGCTTCTTGAGGACCACTGGACTTCATAAGCGCTTGTTAACGGACAACGCGAGGGCTGCGTATCCTCTAGCTATTTATTTATCTCTTTCTTACTTGTCATTTCTTTTTATCCCTTTACTTTTTATTAATACCCCTTTCCCATATCTCAAGTGTAGCGTAGCTAACGACACCAAAGCTTGGTTAACCTACCTGCCTTTTCTCACCATTTTACTCGCTACTTGTTCTCCCGCCCATTGAAGTTATTGCATCCCATGCTGCCCAAATTAGCTAACAAATTCTGAAAGTGAAGCAGAAGAAGATGAAGAAAGCAAACCTCTAGCTTAGCAGGTGTGCTGTAAAAAATCGGCTGTCCTTTCGGCACGCTGTTAGTCTTGGCATTGGCTGCTTCCCTGCTCCTTCGGGGGGCCTTGGAAGTGAAAATCAAGATGCAGCATAGTCATGTGCCTGATGCGGTTGCCATCTGCCCTGTTCTGCATGATATGCAGCAAGCGTGTGTTTGCTTGTTGAAAGCCGTGAAACACTTATAGAAGGAACGCTGTTCCTGCGCTGCCATTCTGTCGTAGATGTAACATGTTACTGTTGAGGTTACGCAGATCCCTAGTGGAACTGTGGTGTTCCTCTGTTCCTCCCAAAAGAACTAGTCCCTTGGTATGCCGTAGCGTACAACACTAACGGCAAGTGCTCTGAATCTTCGTTAGCGAGAAATTTCAGCCGTGACCCATGGAAATTTTGTCGGGCCAGGCCACTTCAAATGACACACAGTGCACTGATTTCCAGGTTTCGAGTTCTTCTCGGTGTGGGTGGGGAAGAGGCGGGGGGGGAGTTTGCTTTTGCCTCAGAGATCAGTGGTGAGAGAACACTGTTTGTAGCGGTGGAGCAATGTTTTGGTTGGGATCCGTCGAAATAGCGTCGACGTTTATTTTGGGAATGGCCACTGTTGCGCACTTTATGAAGTGAATTAGATCGAAAATGTTCTTAAATGACATAAAGTGCATGCGTTTCGTCAACAATCATGAAAAGGTAATAAAAGATATTCACATTTCATTTTCAAAATTGTGCATCATCAGCCACAATGAACGGCAGCAAGCAATCTCACTGGCTGTGCCGTTCGGAGAGAGAAAACCGCAGATGCTTGGCAGCCCCTGCGAAACAGAACCTCCATTACCAGCAGATGTGGACGCATTTTTTTCCGTGTGTGGTCTTGGCAGGTAAAAAAAAAAAACCTTAAAGGGGAGGGCTTCTTGAAGGCGTCTTTACACTGCCATGCAAATCTAGATACAGAAATGGCTCTGAGCAAGTGCAAAACATAGGAATTAATTACAAAATATCTTAATTTGTTAATAAAGTTAATTTTTTATGGCGCATTTACTGTATTTACTTTTACAGTGAAAGGTGCGATGAGATTACAATGCTTTAGTTGTTCCCCACCGCCGCCGGTGGGGACAACTACCACTGACCCTGGCTGTCCTCGAAACTCCTGTTCACAGAAACCCTGCAAGCGTAATGTTGAGAAGGAAGTGCATTACATACAGAATGCAATTTGTATAACCAGGCCGCACACAATATGAATTGCATTATGAGTAGGTCATTAAAGGCTTCACACCAATTATAAAGGGCTCAGCTATAATTTTTTGTCATAAGCCACCAAATAAATAATGGAGCCGTGGGAACTTTGCAAGCATACTTATATTAGTAGACCCAAAACAATTTGCAACGGATTCTACAAATGGCACTCTTTCACCTTTCATTGTGACAGTGCTGTGCTTCCCGGGCAGGCCTAGGGTTTTTTTTTTTCTCCAAGGTGTAGTTTCGCTTAGGGGTACATTTTCTAGGCTCTTGAGGGCTTTCATTAAATGCAACATAAGTGAAAACTTTTGCACAAGTGCTCCAATAAATTGTCGAATTTGCGTCTACCCGTTGAAGTTATGCGGTGTCTTTTGGCCTTGAGTTTTCCATCATGTGCGGAGCCTTGGGTTACCGAATTGGGAGGGTTCAGAGAACCAATATGTTGTTTGAAAACATTCAATCCAAGCAGAAAAATGTGCGCGATTTATGGTGAACCCGGTTCACTGGGAAGAACAAGCAGATGTCGGAAGTTGTGAGGAGTGGGGTGTCAGCATGGGAGAGTGGAGTTCTCTATTTACAGCTGGAGTAAACATCCCAGTGTTCTCTGTTGAATAGCGGTAAAGCGGGTTGTTCTTGTGCTGATCTTTGGATTGTACGTGTTCTAATGTCTCCATTTGTGGTAAAGGCGAGAAGGCGGGGCTGTGGCTTTACCTTTTGATTCAACTATTGAGATCTGCTGCACAATTTCTGCAAACCTTACTCGTATAAAGGACGTGACATTCATTAGGACCAAAACAGATCACACTGTTGCTGCAATTTCTGCTACATTTGCCTGCTCAAGCAAAATAAACACAGAGGAGGAAAGGTAGATGTGTGTAAGTTGCATAACTTCGTTCGCTGCTTTTAAAGCAAGAGCAGTTTGTACTGTGACTGACCGCTCTCTCCGCGCAGCAAAACTGATCATGCTTTGTCACCAGCTGATAGTGCTGCTGGTCTTGTTTAATCACTGAACCACGGCAGCCCTGAGAAGAGCCCCTGTGTGCCTTGGAGTGTTTCTGCTATTCCAGTGGAATCTACCATAAAACAAACTTTATCACAGCTGAACATCACCTTCCACTGTTCTCTTAGAGGACCTATGACAGCGAAGAATCTATTGCATATAGTGTAGGATAGAGTAAAAAGCGATATGCACGGTTTTAGCAATTTTAACTTCTTACAGAAAAACCAAGAAAATTTGAGGCTTTGCATTGAAAACCATTTTTTTTTCCGTATAAAGCTTACAACCGCTGAAGTAAGCCTTTATGCTTTTGAAATGTATAAAGGGACTGTGCCTCACTTTTATGACTTGCAGATAAGGCCAATAGCCCACCTTGCTATTGTTGCCATTTGATTCAAGTGCCGATCATGTTCAGATAGTGCTTCGGAAAATTCTTGGAAAAAAATTTATGTGGTAGTGGTGGTGGTTTTCAAACTAGCCTTCTCAGGCGCAGGTTCCCGTCCTCAACCGCGGGCACCAGCTCTCATGCGACAGTAGACACAGCCGACCCAAGGCTCTGCGCTGCCACGCCCAGCAGTGGCCTCAAGGGTCCTGCCTCCTACATGCCTTCCAGTGCAGCCACCCGGGCAAGCAGCCTGATGGCGGGCCACCACGGGGTGGGAGGTGGGGCAGGTCCACCACCCTTGCATTCTGGGGACTACTCGTCCAAGCTTCACCACATTGCGCCGCCTCCACCACCACTTATGGGTCCTGGTGGCGCGGCGGTAGGTCTTGGCGCACACTCGTATCCCGTCCATCCAGATGTGCGGTTCAAGAAGCTGCCGTTCTATGACATTCTGGCTGAACTCCACCGACCCGCAAGTCTGAGTGAGTACAGCTTAAGCCTGGTATTTTTATTAGAGCAGTATCCTCTGAAGTGGTGTGGTGAACTGGGCGGGTTGGTTGAAAGGCGAGGTTATTGAAGAACAGTGCTAAAGAAACTGGACCTGGAAAGCAAAGAGTGCAATGGTATACTTCTTAACGAGTTTACCATAAAAAAAATTTTGCCCTGATCACAAGCATGTGCACATGCTTATTGTAAAATCGTGAGAACGTACAAAGCTTAGAAAGCTGTGTTATTTTTGACAATGAGCAAATACATATTCTTGTTATCAGGTTTGAAAAACAATATCTTTCTTCCAATGATCGAATTGGTAAGTACAGCTCTGTGTGTGTCTTACTTTTTCTTGGTCCAGTTTTTTGTGCTGTTGTTCAGCTACCATCATCTCACTTTTTTTAGAGTGCAGTCGCCTTAGTTGGACACGGCACTGGAACCATTTGTGCCCACAGATAAATGTCTTTGGTGCAAGGTGTAGACTGTTACAAAGTTTATTAATGCAAACATTGAAACGTAAGTTGAAAAGCTACAGGGGATGATCTGCGGAAAACATGTTCTATAATATTACTTCATGTCTGTGGCTTCTAAAGCCACAACACCTTGTTCTGTATGAGGCTGCCACAGTACATCGGTTAATGAAGTCTGGCTCAGAAACTATGAGGAAATGACAACTTTCACAAAGAAAAAAAAATGGGGGGGGGGGGGTGAAACAGCAAATACTTGTGTGCAAATTGCCTTGCCACACGGGCTGTGTGTACTGTGTTTTTAGATTGGCATATATTGTTTAAATGTGTCATTTTCACATAGTCTTTTCACTGTGTTCTTTCTTCCATTCTTCTAGTTTAACTTTAGTTGTGTGACTATAGTCAGCTCATGGGTGGTATTTTCTAAAGAACTGTAGCTGACCCACAACCATTTGCATGGAGGGAACTAGGGAATGTCCCACTGCTTCTGTGCCATCTTGTGATTGCCTGTAATACCTAGAGTTGTGTGTAAGGGCTGTCACAGTTGGCACTAGCTGACCATATGTGCGTTCTTCAATGTTTCTTCCAAGAAGCAGATTACCGTATTTATTCGTATAATCCTTGCACTTTTTTTGGCGGAAAACCGATGCGAAGTTGGGGTGTGCGGTAATCACGCGGCGAAAACTTTCCACGAAAACGTACATTGCGAAAAAAAAAAAAAGTGGCCGCAAATCGGGATTCTTATACCAGCAACTAACAGCAAGCTTTGAGAAGTACCAATTAAAACTTACCTCAACAATAAAAGCACAGGTTCAACACAAGGCAGGATTTATTTGAGATGCAAAAACTGCAAGCATAGTCGAGAATTAGAATACCATACGCAAAGCTTATGGGTGATGCGGGCGTAGTGGCAGCATTTGTCGCTCAACAGGAGCCCTGAAAAGGTAAGCGTAGGACGTCAGTATTGGGCTGATGGCTATTTTACAGAATCGTCCACAGTTTCCTTCTGAAGAAATAAAGTTTACCATCAATCCCAGTTTTAGGCACACGGCAGGCCCAAACGCGTTTTGGTGGCTTTCAGCTACCGTCACCAGTAGTGAACACAAAACTCGTAGACTTCAAAGGGCCTACTGGCGGCCCTGTTGCCGTTGTTTAGTGTATGATCTATCACTTTCAACTTGAAAGCAGCCGTGTAGCTTCAGTATTGTCCCATAACCTGACAAGACTATCGACACAACATACAAAACACGCTGCAATGCGCACATGCCACTTTGGCTTGGCTTGGATTGAATTTCCGTGCAATAATAGTACGCTTGATGCTTAAAAGATGGCGCCAGACGGTGCGCACTATCATCATCAGGGGCTGGTACGAGCAGGCGACATTATTGTGGCAGTCTCCGGGGGTGCGATAATTACTCATAAAAAAAAAGAAATCGTATTTTTGTTGGGCAATGTGGGGGGTGCGATAATTACGCAGTAAGTACGCTACATTTTTCTAGAACTTGCATTACTCAACTCAACTCGGCTGTTTCTTCATTCCATCTGTTTTTCAGTGCCTAACAACAACACAAGGTTTCAGGAGAACAGCTTTGTGTTTCATTTCACACCACAGCAAGTAAACGACATAAACTCTTCTAGGTAAGTTTAATTTGCGTGGTGAAAAGCCACAGTACTATCGTGAATGCTTTTGTTCTCACTTCGCGTCATAACTCGAAAGTTGTTTGTTTGCCTGTACCCTAGTGGTCGCAGTTAGTTCTTATTTGTGCTTGCGTAGTAGTCGGACTGATTGCCACAGTTGCATGATTGTCTGACGACCTCGATTCGTCCTACTTGCCTATGAATATTGTCACAAAAAGCCATTGCTTAGCGCAGCGATAATTAATTAGTGTGGTCTACCTTGGATTATACAAAATGGGTGCTACCGTGGTTGGCTTTTAAGCTTATGGCTAGGGGCATGTGAATGTTCAAAATTTTGTATATTTTTTTTTTCAGTATTGTGTAGACCACATATAACGTAACTCCTTGTAGTGTAGAAAACCGTTACAGTGCAGTTCTTTTTTCGACTCCCATCCACCCTCCCATGGAGCCCCATGTAGACGCATACTGATTATTGTGCAGTCCCCCAAGATGACAGACTGGTTATTATAATTCAGTTGTCAAAAAATCTTTCACAATTGCGGTGCACATCTGAAAGGAAGCCCGCTAGCTGTGTCTGTGGAGAGCAAGCGATGAGTTAATTACAGAGCAGGAGGGGATGTGGAGTGAACCAAAGTAGGGGGAAAAGAAGAAAACGAAAAGGAAAAACAGACCATGGCACGCAGCGTGGGCTTGCAAAGAGTGGTTGTCTCAGTGACGGGGATTGTCATATTTAACCCTTTGTGGTCCAAAACATTTACCCACTTTCCGCCTCAACCAGTCCAAAACTATATCGCCAGTTTCTGGCATCATGAAGCTAACACGAACTGTGGCAGAAAAACTGACCGGTTATTTATTTTTGCTCCTGCATTCAGCAGGCAACTTCCTTGGTAATATTTGGGGCAGCGTATGATACCTCTCAAAGCATTCTCTGGTACTGGCTGGCGTTGCTACTTCAGGTTTTGCAGAAGAACAAAGGTGTTCTCAGCACTGTCGTCACTGTCTGGTGGAGGGTCGTAATTCTCTCCCTCAATAAAGTTGTCCTTGCTTTCGCTAAAAGGACCACTGTACATCGCACGTGGTGAAAGCGTGAGCATTCTTCTCATCGAGCCACGCCTGAGTAGGTACGGTCTAGGCTCCGTGCTGAACATAGGGCTGCACCCTAGTGTAAAGACAAGTAAACCTCAACAGAGTAAGCTCCCTCATTCCTCAATATATAGTGCTTCATGCGTTTTAAAAATACGTGTGACTTCTAGTAAAAAAACCGTGAAATACTATAAACCACGAAACACCCTTGTTGGGCGGTGCCCGAAAGCGGACTGCTGCGGCCGTGTTGCGTTGTCGAGTGCTAATTGACAACTAATTGACGTTGCCAGTGTAAAGGCTTAACCCTTTACACTGGCAACGACGCGGATAAATGTCGCTAGCGTGGCTTCGGCCGCGAGAGGCTCAAATAGCATGTGTGATCACGCCCTTATAAGTTGCGCTTAACAGTTTCTTCCCAGAAAAAGTGTTGTTATTGTGCCTGCTACAGATATCGTGTTTGCTACATCTTCTGTGCATTTATAACCTTTTATAGCTTCGTGACGCGAGCTTCCGCCTTTTCTGCCAGTGCACTGTCCTGGGTGAGCTTGGCGAGTTTTCATTGTTGTTGATCTGGCCACAAATGCGAACTTAGTGTATGATGCATGCTGTTCTTGGTTCAGAGCTTGAGTGCGGTCGTTTTGATGCTGGATCTTCATGGCTTGGACAAACTTTCTGCAACAGCATACCGAACGGCAGACTAGGCCTGATCGGCATTGGTTGCATTTTAGTAGCGGTCGTGTGCAATCTAAGTTGCGGTTTGGTACGGAATCAACGAACCTTTTTGTGGTGGCTGCACTTGACAAGAAGGGATAGATATGGTTAATGAAAACGGGGGTGGAACATCTGTCATACTCATGTCGTTCTTGTTGGCAAATGGGGATTTGCGATTTGGTTGCGACGTCTTGAAATCGGGTGCGTGCTCCAGAAATCGAACGATTGGAGTCTTCAGAGTGTGAAATTCTGAACGGGATTAGACATTCAGTGTAATAATGCGCATAATATAGGCGGTCTGAGAAGCAGTCGGCAAGTTTGTGCGACAGTGCTTTCTCTTGTTAGTCCTTTCGCCTGTCCCTAGTTGCAGTTGTCAAATGTTTTGCAGATTTTAACAATCACATTGCTGCACTGCATACCTCACTTGGGTGTTTGATGTCTGTCAGTTTGCCTCCTATGACGGTAGTACTTTGATGTGTAGGTCTGATATCGATCGACCAGGAGATTGTGGCACTGTTACATTAGAATCTCAATGATGGATTACAGTTGATGCAAATTTGGCGATGATGCGAATTTCAAGGTTGCTTCGGATATACTGCATTATATAAAATGCACCATGGTTTGGTGTTTTAAGAAGGGTTTCCCAGCCACAGTGGATGATACAAACACGCGATTGACTGCTGCACATGAACGGCGCAGCGCAGCTTGTCTGTGGGAGGAAGGCTTGTTGACACTTGGCATCGAAGGTGGTTTCCCTCGTTTCGACGAATGCGTCTCTCATGATCATATAGTGGTTTTGAGACGTTAAACCCCACATATCAATCAATCAATCGTTTCGACGAATGCTTTCGTCGCTGTAAAACCATGCCGCGCGTCCGAGGGGAAGAAATCGGTTTGAGACTAAATTTTTCACCACGCGAAGCATATCGCTTTTTGCTTCACGAGTTTGGCTACACCGGCTTCACT
This sequence comes from Rhipicephalus microplus, assembly GCF_043290135.1. Classification (NCBI taxonomy): domain Eukaryota; kingdom Metazoa; phylum Arthropoda; class Arachnida; order Ixodida; family Ixodidae; genus Rhipicephalus; species Rhipicephalus microplus. The sequence goes on from NC_134700.1 coordinate 215,212,549, forward strand.
AACTCTCAAACCAAGTGATGTGAACAACTAGCTGCGAGTTCAACATGGCGGCAGAGGCGTCTGCAGTGGTAGCGGTGGCTCTCGTGTCAGTGCAATCGCGAACTACCTGCACAGCATGACTAAGCTCACGACTTTGACAAGGGCGCGTTCATGGATGGTTTGGATTACGATTGTTGCGAACGCCGGAAGTAGAAGGTGAAACAGCAGTGAGTCGGCCTGCCCTAACGTGTCTCGCTTTTGCACTGCTGGCTGAACCGTCTCCATCCGTCGCTGCCACCATGCTGCCACTGCAGGTGCTTCCTTCCGCTCGTGTCGTTCCTGCTGGCGTATCTTCCGAAACAATGTTCGTACAGGTGTAAACTGTTTCTTTTCAGCGTTTACATGCGCAGGTAGAACTCGATATGAATTTTAATGCTCAGGAGACGGACAAAATGGAATGAGTTCTAAAGCAACAAAGGCGGCGAAAGTGGCATGTATACGAGGGGCAAAAGGAATGTGAATATTTTCTAAGGGCGCAGACGTCGTTTTGCGGTTGCTTTGGCGTTTGCACTTGAATTTCCCTCGACTGTTTTTTTTGTTGTTGTTGACTTCGTAGGGCGTTTTTCCGGCCGCTTATGGGGGGACGCGGCTTTGAGATCGCGAAAAATGGCAAAAAAAATCGATTTTTTTGAAAATGAAGTTTTCAGTTTCTGAAACCCTTTTGTATGTGATTCCAAAATATCTACACTGAAAGCCGTGCAGAAGTGCTTCGGAAAATTCGTTTGACCCACCTAGCTAGCGAAACTTTTTCTGGAAATCGCGAGAAAACAGCGATTTTCAAAAAATTATAGCTTCGCGATGGTGGGGCCGGGAGCCGGCTTCTTGGGCTCATTGGAAAGAGCATTTTTCCATGTTTAACTTTCCAGCCTCAGCTGGCTCCTCCCGTTAAAAACAAGTGCACAAAAAGCAAATGTTTGAAGGTCGTTTCGAGGCCCTTGATTAGCTGTGGCCGCGATGTTGCCTCAGCTCACCTTGTCATTGGCCCGATGCTCGCTCCGGGAGATCGTCGTCTGCTGCTTGTGCGTCGCGAGGACATGGCGCTCGAAAATCGCTACTTCGTGATGTCTTCACGGCTCGATGATCATTCAAGATATAATTACGCTTTAGTTAAGAGCGGTAAGTGGATACGCGATCAGGTCACTACGTGCGGGCGCGCAGTCTACGAGCACGGCGCGTCATCGGAGTCGGCTTTAGCCCTAACTCTGCTTACAGCGAGACTGCGGGCAGGAACGACGCCCTAGCGCACTCTTGGCAACGTGCTTCTTTGTAAGGAATGAAGCACATCACTCGCTAGCTCCTGTGAACCACGTACGGGCATTTTACGCATCGGCAGCAGACCACACAGTCGGGCTCGTCATCCCCCCTCCCCCCCTCACTATCAAGGATTGCTCGGAACAGCGGCTAGCGATTTCGTGCGTCGTCACTCGAAAATGCGAAGCCAAGCGCAGTGCGCACCGTTTCTTTACACATTTCGCGCACCGTCTCCAAACGCCGCTGGCAAGTGCATTACGTGCTAGCTGCACTGTCCATGCGGCCGCGCACTCCACGGTCATATGGAGAGCTGTCAACAAGCTTTTGTGATGCGATTTAGGCGTGCTTGGAGCCGTACTTGATAACCCCACGATTATCTGTGAACTTCCGAGGCAATGAAAGCATTGTAGATTATACTTTCCACGACCGGCTGTATGATTATGCGTTTCACGGGCTAGAGTGGCAAAAGAGCATGTATGAATCAGGGGCACGAATTTTCGTATGCCCTTCGCGTCATTAATTATACTGCTAAAAATTTCTTTGCCACCAGTCTTCTGCCCATAACTTTGTTATTTGGAAAGAAGGCATAGGCCGTCATGGTGTGATCCAATTTTCTAATGCAATAAACCTCTCTTCAAATAAAGAAGTGTTCAGTGATTTTTTGGTAATCAAGTACTTAATTATGCTAATTACAATTTCAGCACAAGACATGTATAATCATTTCAGTGTATGGTTTTATTAAATTATAATCTTTTCTGTCATGCCTATCACACCACTCCTTCATACAAAGAACTTGGTTTGAAATCCATACTTGTTCTTTGTCAGTCATGAAAAAGAGGTTATGGGGAAGAAAAAAAAACAATTAAGGTACACTGGTCAGAGACCAGATGCCTGCATAGTCAAATATCACAAGACAGACCTGAGATCAAAATTTTTAGGTGTCTTAGAGACTTGAAGAAAAGTTGAAACTTTCAAACACATTTTTCTCAATACTGTTTTTTTTTTTTTACATTATGCTCAGCCCCTCCACGAGGTTCAATGAAGAAATAATTTGTTTCTCGTGAAGTATTTGCGTTATCGCCTCAAAAATTTTATGGAAGCACTGTGATGTCATTGTTAGTGTCTGTGCCAATTTTCATCAATATCCAACGAGAAACAAGCAAGTTCATCGAAAAAAGCCTTTCGAAAATTTTGACGGGTTTCTCACAAGTTTGTTTTGGACATTATGCATTGCTCGTGGAAAGTGTAGCACGGAAATGACTGTATGGATTTTGATGCATTTTTTTTTCTGAATCCCAAAACATTTCTTGAGGATCTGACAATCTTATAATTCTTGTTTATGGCTCAGTTTTTTTTCTAGAAGATGACTTCTACATGACATTGTTACTGACAATGGGTGTAGGCAGCCGTGACGATCTCTATAAAAAAAAAAAAAAACAAGAGAAGTGATGAAAAAAATTCTGAGATTGTCATACCCAATAGTCTTCTTTTGAGTAAAGATCAACACCATTTTCAGATTTCTGGCAGGTTTTGTTACTGTGCTAGGCTTTCCACGAGCAGACCATATACGTCAAACCACGTAGCATAATGTAACCTGAGAACTACTCTAGGCATCATGATGAAACTGCATATTTCCATATTCAAGACACTTATGAGAGTGCATGCCAAATTTCATTGCTCTAGGTCAACAAACAAAAAAGTTTTTTTCAACGCCACCTCCCCCCTTAAGTGGCTAAGCGAGTGAATTTCTATTGTTTTGCCGCTTTCGATGCCAAATGCGAATGCCCTGCCAGCAGCATGAGTGGGGAAGCCATGGCACTTTATTGAGGGGCGGTGAAGGCAGGAAAGTGCAAAAGAGCTTTTTTTAGCAAGTAGTAGTTGACCCCAATAAAGCTTTTTAGCTTCATCATCAGCTTTAACTTGTTTTTTGGTTCATACGAATGCGGAATGATACGAATATTTTGCGTGCTCTCTTCGAATTTGTATCATCGAGATTCTACTGTACGAGCACACAGCACAACTTGTTTTGAAAAAAGATAGCCATAATGCACAAAAGCTTTAACATCTCCATGTTGTAACAGTGATAAAAGTTTTTCTGAAAGATCTGGAATGGGGAAAAATAAAGAAGATAGCAGAGGAAGTTTTATTTCTACGGCCACCCAGAAATTATGCCTGTAAAACTTTTTTTGCGTTTGCTCGGATATCTCTGTTGCTTAGACTTGTGTTCTCTGCCGCGAGCTGCATCCAAGTCTCAAAACGAGAGTGCATGAAACACTTATACATCATCGGATTGCACTGCTGAGGGTGCACAAGCTTGTTGAAGAGCTTAGTGTACTGACGCTTATTGCAATAAGATGCGAATACCACTGTGCCTGTCACATAATCCTAGGACTAATCAAGGCATGCATATACTGTTCAAAAACTTCATTTTGTTTAGGGTGCACTGAATTTATTGCGAGTAACAGACGCTTCCAGCCATGCTGGTTGAACTCTCTTGAAACTCGGGGGCAACTACAAGAGTTGGTGATGGTGCATTTAGCATTTTACAACTTGTAGTTCAAATGAGCCTTTTCTGTTTATGGTATTTGTTTGAATTTAGTTTAATTTAAAAGCTGTGTTGTGCATTAGTACTGCACCTGTGCAAAAGCTTGTGCCTGCACAGTACCAAACTGGTACAGAAAAGGATGCAAAAAAAAAAAAAATATCTATGCTTACTTGACAGCTACCCCTTGGGGCCCAAGCAAGAATTCAGTGTGCAAGTGCAGCTGAGATTCTGTCTGCTGGAAACGAGCTGTGAGCAAGATGACAACTATCCTCCCAGCATGTGCGTGAAAGTCAACTCTAAGGTAAGTGCATTTAACTTTCTCTAACCGAGCATGCAAATTTGTCCAATCGACCTGGGCGCTCATGTAAAAAATGTTATTTCTTAGAGCTATATCCGACTTGTAGTTGCAATACAAGCTAGATTAGGTCTGCGCTGAATACTCTGATACATATGCAATAAAGGATGCCATGGTGTACTTAGAGTCAAACAGGTTCATCATTGGTGGCAAGTCCACCCTACATTTGGAAAGCTTAATGCATGTCCCCTTTGTTCTTTGTGTTTGAATTCAAGATTAGCTTGTATGCAGGACCAGAAGGGAGACAAGGGTCTCTGAGTCGAAAAAATTGTGAGAAAATCTGTTTTTTGAAAGTGGCTTCCCGCATTGTAGATAATTATTTAGGCTGCAACACAATTTATGTAAGCATCGTGAGCTACATTATGAGAGAAGGGCGCAATAAATGGGCCTTCTTTCAAGCCGTGTTGCCGCTGAACGCATGCTATTGCGACCGGGTATCGGAAAGAACTACTTTTCTTCTTGAAGTTCCCGCTGCGATTTCATTCGTACACCTAATAGCTGTGTAGTAATACCATGGTGAAAAAAGTCCCAGCACGCAACTCCATTGGCCTATTCTGTGCACGCTACTAAATTCAGCACTGTGGTTGGTGCAGCTGGTTGGTGTCGTCTGCTGCCGCACGTCGACGCGCTCGAGAAGCATGGCATGACGCAATTTTCAACATTGCTTAGGTGCAGCAATGTCCAAATATCGTAAATTTGCCATGCGAAATAAGTTTGGCAAAAATAACGCAAGAGAGCACATAACAACTTCGAAAAGTGCATCGATCTTGCCGAAAAACCCGGCGACGACTATTTGCCTGCAGCCTCAAGCGAAGGCTCCGAGATGGACAGTAGCAAGCCTCGCGAGAGCGAGCTAAGCTTAACGATGTCGCCTGTTGATGGAGAAACGCCGTTTATCAAGACACTGGGATGGTTCCGCAAGCTGAATTGCTTCAACGGCAGAAACAAGCAAAGGATAAAGAAACATCGGCAACAAAAAGGAAATTGCATATGTCTGCAAGAGTCAACGACGGTGCGGACATGGAGCCTCGCTTCTTAATTGTCAGTGAAGAAGCTGTGAGCGCCAATTCGTCGTGCATAAAGTGCACTCCGTGTGGTGGCTCCGCAACTTTCGATACAGACGAGCGAAAATATGGCCTTGCCATCAAGCTTCTAGGCATTTGCGAAAAGTGCGACAATGTTTTTTCCGAGTGGAGCTCTCCGCGCGCATATGGACGGCACGACGCTGAGTCCCTTCGTTGTAAATATTTTGTCCACTCAAGCAATGGTGAGCAGTGGGAATCGGCAGATGGCAATGAATGATATTTTTGCTGCAATGAAAATATCGCACCACAGCTTTCTTACTAAAACTTTGCAGAATTATCTGAAGCAGGTGCTGGAGGTCTCGACCGCAAAACTGAAGGGCGAGTGCGCGGCATCTGTGAAATCGCTATACAGTGGCCTAAATAACGCTAATTTTGGCAATGTAGTGGTACTGTCGAACTCCGCTGCAACGAGCACCCCTTCAACGAAATTTCCGCTACAACGAAAAATTCAAGATTCCCCGTCAGTAGTCCATAGGAGTCAATGCATAAATATTGTCGCCACAATGAACACATCTTCTTCGATGATCCTGCTTCAACGAAATTTTACGATGCAATTGCAGGCTCAGATACTTATTGCTATGCAGTAAACCCATTCTTTAATATTTAGTTGCATTTTGAGAGCCTGAAAATGTGTCAACGAAGTCTAAAACACGCGTTCGCACCACTAGAAACCGCCGCAGTTCAAGCATGGGCACTACCATTGCTAGATAGCGATGGCAGTGAGACTGCCCTACTTTTGCTACTGGCTTATTTTTTAGTTGAAGACGATCCGAAGCTGAAGCTCAGTCGCTCAGTTTATGGTTTTCTTCACGCAGCTGCTGGGTGCAATCGCGGAACAGTGTCTTTTCCGATTCCGATGCTTATCAATATGTTTGTGCTTCGCCAGTGTGGTAACAAATCAAAGCGGCTGTTCGTCCGCATTATCAACAAAATCAGCTAGCCGTGAGTTATGGATAAGAATGGCATGGCATAAAATAACGCAAAAGTCGCCGCTCCACACTTTACGGCGGACAGCTGCAGGTGTTAATGTGTTAATGCAACTGTTTGGTTCGTTCACGAAGGCAGTTTTAGGCATTGTTTAAGCGTGCTTTTCATCATGGCCTCACTATGCATGGGTGAGAATGACGTCGTGACACTGCTGGGAAAGAATAGGAAGCAGCGGACATTTTTTTTCTTTAGTTTAGAGAATAAACTTTTTTGTCTTGTTAGCTCAGATCAGCTTTTTTTTTTTTTTTATTCCACTACAACCAAATTTTTGCTTCAACGAAATTTTTTCTCTGCCCTGTCAGTTTCGTTGTAGCGGGGTTCGACTGTATCCTGCTATGGCACGTGGATCACACGCGACCATACATTGCACATAGGAATCGGCACAGTCATCGAACTGTTTTCAGGACTTGTGCTCGACTGTGTTGTGTTGAGCAACTTCTGTGCTGGTAATGCGCTCGGCCCAAAGCCTGACGACTCAGATTGTGAAAATTTAACTGCAAACTATCTGCCAGAAAAATGCGGGTAAAAAAAACCGGAGAGGTGGAAGTTGAAGCAGCGCTATCTTCTCAGAGGTCACTTCAGGTGCACCAACTGAGGTACACCACAATTCTCTCAGGACGGTGATAGCCAATAATTTCTAGCACTCAAGCAGGCCCAATACTTATAAATGAAGATTGCAATAATCATGCGCAAAAACGCATAGGCACGGCCCTGCGTACACTCATTGCAAAACGAAAGGGCTCGACTACACAAGCTTTAGGAGGAAAAGATAAATTTACCAGTGACTTGATCACCAAACTTAGTACGTACTATGAATAGACATTGAAGTCGAACAAAGAGAACATCAAGTACATGTGGAAAGCTGTTATGGAAACCTATCGCCACATAATGTCCAATGACAACGTTTTTGTCCACAGTCTTTGCCCATCAGTTCCCAGCTCCTGGTGCCGTCAGAAGGTTGATGCCATCAAAAGTCGGAACTGAATGAGTCTTCCAAGACACAGATATAATTTGCCTTTGCGTGTTTTCAATGTCCTTCGCCCAGTGTATGAGCGCCTTTCAGAGGAAAAAATTGTCCAATACAATAACGAATGCTTGCTCCAAGAGAAAACAGCCTGCCTCGCTTTTTGCTTTCGAAGCTGCTGTGGCTGAGGCAGTGACAAAATTTAATTCAGGGAATGCAAGAACTTTATCTGCCATACTACAGGAGCTGCATTTGAGTTAAGGCCTGCCAAACAGCCAGAGAATGGCTGAGAAAGACAACAGGCGTGGAGCAGCATCAGCGCACAAGCATGCATCTCCAGAAAATCTGCAACAAACTTTCAATAAGCGCCATCTGGTAGCTTGCGGCAGGGAGACATCTATGGTGGCTACTAATCACTAAGCTAGGTAATCTTCCATTTTTTTCTTGTTACGTCTGGATAAATGAGAGCCTTGTTTATTTTTGTTGATTTTCTTCATTCCTGAATTCTTGATTCTTCGCAATCATTTGGGAGTGATTTCTCGGTAACCAGAACACCTAGAACTATCATTCTTGTGGCAGTGCAGAGCCACACAAGGGTAGGAGCACATTTTTGAATTTCTGCGTCAGTGTTTCATTATTGTTCATTTATTCAAGCAGCTAGTAACATTCTGAGTAGTAAGATTTTATGAGCTTTATAATTGCTAATTAATAGTCATATAAAAGAAGTATTCCTATCCTTGCGAAGCTTATTTTTTCTAGTATCTAGCCATGTGTCTAAACCAAGATTTTGAATAGTAGATTTTAAACCATTGTTCACAGAAACTGCTATTTATCAGTCGAATAATTGGTATACAGTCGAACCTCGATATATCGAATGGAGCGGCGATTGCGGAATAAATAGTTCGATATATCCAGAATTCGATATACAAAAAATCACGAAAAAAATTCGTCAACAGCTTGCTGAAAACGACCAACGAACCGTTCAAGCGTGGTGCAGTAAATACTCACTTGAAGATTCAAACATAGTATTTATTGTGTTGGTTTAAAATATTGAAAAATAGTAGCCTGCTTTTTGTTGGCCATGGCGTGTTTGACGACTGCGTCCTCAATATAGTCCAGGCGATCCATAAGTGATAGGCCGGTGCCTTCAATCGCGCCGCAGTGGCGGCGCACAAGGGCCCAGGCAGCTACGACCTCAGCTGATGTCGGGAGCGGGGCACCATCAGCGTTTGCGGGATCCACCTCGGCAGAGTCTTCATTTGGCTGCTCAGCAGTAGCTTCGGCGACAATCCCCACATTCGTGAGCTCCGCCGTTCGGAGTTAGGCCTGTCGCGCACCACAGCGCGCGACAGGCCCAACTCCGAACAGTGCGCGACAGGCCTAACTCCGAATGCACGAACACTGCGAGCACAACGACCGATGCCTGCCGATGCCACGGGGGAGGAGCTTGCAACAAGTGCGCAATGTGCCGTTGATACCATAGAGACTGCAACGACTGCAAGCTGCAAGGCTGCGGCGTGAGTCCGGGTGTAAAGCGCGCACATGGCGCGCCCATGCTGGCTCGCCTGACTGCTTTCCCTTTCCCGGCGGCAGCGCGGGCCGCGTCCGAGACAGTCGTCTGCGTCCTTTCCCTCCTATACTTTCCTCCTCAATCTTTACCTCCCACTCACCCTTTCCCCGCACGAAGCCGTGTACGTGCCTTCGTATTGAAAGAAAATAACAGCTCCACGCTTTTCTGTTCACTTTCCTCATTCAAGAACCTCTACCGCAAGGCTGTGGCGCGCGTACGCTGCTACGTTAAAGTGGTGCTCTCGGCGCCATCGATGTGTGCAGCATTCGTAAACGCCCGCCGCTCTACCGCTGCTTTCGAGAGTTGCGGGAAAGCTCGTTGCCTGTCAATGGAGCGCGGGCGGTTTGGGGTGGCCGAGTTCGATATATCCATTATATGTCAAACTTTGTTCGAAATAAAAAATCAATAATACATGCGATTTCCCGTGTGATATAGGAACCGTTCGATATAGGCAATAATTCGATATATCTGTGTTCGATATATTGAGGTTTGACTGTATTTAGAAACTAGGCACATATTTGGAATTGGCAAGAAAAACTGAACACCACTGTGCAATACCGTAATTACTCGAATCGAACCCGCATCTTTTTTCCGGTTAAGCGAGTTCATAAATTGCATGCGCGTTAGAACCGAGTACGAAAAAAAAAACTGAATACGGTCATTTTATTGCCATCGGCATATCCAAAATGGCCGCCCCTTACGTGCGTCGGCATGGCGCGTCGGCCATTTATGCCTATGTGTTTCCCATGTGCGGCACTTCGTACGTGTGCTGAGGAGTTCGTCATCTATTAGTGCATTAGCATCGACGGCGTGGAAAGGCTGACTCCAAAAACTCGAGTGCACCACGATGCCGCTTTTAAAAGAAAAGTCATCGCGTGTGCAGAAACGGACGGAAATCGAGCCGCATTGCGGTCGTTCGGAGTTCCCGAAACGTGCGTGCGGGACCGGCGGAAACAAAAGCAAAAGATTGTCGACAGCAAAGCTTCACGCAAAGGCTTCAGTGGACCACAGCAGGGTCGGTTTCCGCAAATTAAAGAGCTGCTCGGCGAGTATGTGCTTGAGCAGCGAGCGGCACAGCGGCCCGTGACGACACAACTGCTCCAAGTGCGGACTATGCAATTAGTCTTAGAAAAAAGTCTAATGCGGAGCCAGTTTGAAGCGAGCAGAAGCTGGGTAACTAACTTTATGAAGAGGAAAGGCTTTTCCCTTCGAAGGCGAACGGGCATATGCCAAAAGCTGCCGGAGGAGTATGAAGAAAAGCTTCACAGTTTTCAGAGGTTCGTCCTAAACTTGGGGCACAACAACGGCTATCTGCTTGGGCGAATCGGGAATGCCGATCAGACGCCTCTTTACTTGGACATGCCTGGCACCACAACCGTCGAGAAGAAGGGAGCAAAGCAAGTTCGCGTGCTGACATCGGTTCACGGTAAAACTACAGTGACGGCAATGCTCTGTTACACGTCAGATGGGTACAAGCTTCCCCCGTACCTCATATTTAAATGGAAGACGCTCCCAAAAGGAGTCGTTTTTTCGAGTGCTGTGATCGTGCGGGCCAACGAGAAAAATGGGTGCGCGTTGCAATTGATGTCTTACTTTTTTTTTTCGTCGTCGAAACTGGGTGCACGTTACAATCGATGGCGCGGTAGAATCGAGTAAATACGGTATCATTAAATTTGGTGAGGGAAATTGCAAGATACAAAAAAGACCCATTTTTTCTCTAGAAGAACCCCAGCTTTTCCCTAGTTTCGTTTGTTTCTTTTGTTTCTTAAAATTTGTGGTGATGTGTGCACCATATCTGTTGGTTGGGTCAATTGTTTTGCATTGATAAAATGATAAAAACAACAGACATGTTCATTCTGAATCTTCTTGGGTGACTAGTTTTAACAGCTAGTGGGCAGCTGGCCACTGCCCATCTTTGATTCCGGTACAGTCGAACCCCATTACCTTGAACGCTGCTTCAATGAAATGTCCACTACAACGAAAAATTCTCGATTCCCTGTCAGCAGTCCATAGGAGTCAGTGCGTAGATATTCTCGTCACAATGAACACTTTGTCTTCTGCCGTTCTGCTTCAACCAAATTTTGTGATGCAATTTTAGGCTCAGATATTTAATGCTGTGCTGTAAAAATGATCTTGTATTGTAATTTTGATGCATTTTGACATAAAAAATACGTCTACGAAGCCTGAAACACATGTTGGCACCACAAGAAACCGCCACAAAAAGCATGGAGGCTATCGTTGATCAATAGCGATGGCAATGAGACTGCCCTGCTTTTGCCACTGGCTTATTTTTGAGCCACACACAATCTGAAGCTGAATCTTAGTTTCCTACACGCTGCTAATGCTGCTGCTGAGTGCAGTCGCGCAACGATGCCTTTTCCAATGCCTGTGCTTTTGGTTATTTTTGCGTTTGGCTGGTGTGATGACCGGTCAGAGCAGCTGTTTGTCCGGTTATCAACGTGATAAGCCAGCTGGAACTAGTGTATGATAAGAGCATAGAATAAGGCATAGTTACCGCTCCACATACCAAGCCTGTATTTCGGCGTCGTTGGACGTCTACTGGTGTTAGCGTGTTAGTGCATCTATTCAGGTTTGTTCACGAAAGCCGTTGTTTCAGCGTGCTTTTTCAACGAGGTACAGTAGAACCCCGCTGATACGTTTTTCACGGGACCGTAAAAAACAAACAAACGTAGGAGCCGAGAAACGCGAAAAGTTGAGAAATAAGAGTAGTGGTGAACTGCACATAGTTTTATTTTAATTCTTTTGCTTGAAAAAAATTTTGCAGCGTTGCCTGGCTCATCTTCTCACGCCCGAAAAGCACAAGGCGTTTTTCAAGCACCTGTAGTGCCATGTGGCTCTCACCATCGTCACTGGCGCGCACATATCTTCGCAATAAATCCAGTGCCGCTATGGCCGATGAGGACGTTGGCTCCGGTATCCGCTCCATCTCCTCCTCAACTTCCACGTCACTGGCACACAGATCGGCGCACTCAGCCACGATGTCGACGGATAACATTGCGGAGTTGACAACGGCGTCGTCAACAGAAACGTAATCACTGTACGCGATTCCACTTGGAAGCGTTGGAAGTGTAAAGGCACTATGCTGCACGCTCGTATAACCTGCGCAACGACCAACACGAAGCAAAGGCAATGCGAGAAGACCACAGCAAGCACCAGTAGCACAGGCGCACATGGGCGATGGTGATGGCGAGCGGGCTATACCCTTTGAATCAGGCCGCCTGTGCGACCTGGGGGCGATAAGTTTAAGCCAGCGTAACATCCCAAGAAAACAAAAACAGGTCTCGGAGACCTTACTTTTACAGATGCCAAAACCAATTTTAGGGCCCCAACGCATCATAGACACGATCTTTTTTAGAGTGCAAATACGGATCTCAAAAGTCATGCTTTTGCTGGCATGAACCGAAAATACGTCATAGGTGTTGCCCCAGGCTCTTGGGCCGGCCAATCCCATTGTCAAGCCGCCAAGCCAAGCTACATGAAAGACAACATGGCCGCTTGGGCTGGCGCGTCATGGCACTTCGCAACGTATGATGCGGGAACGGTCCCACAGTTGCGACGCAGCAGCGGGGTTCCCAATGCATTGGATCCTATGGGAGCTGTGCCGGGACCGGCCGAAAACGACGTAACAGCCAGGAAAACGCAGCACACGGGAACGCAGCAGCGGGGTTCTACTGTATTGCTATGCATGTGTGGAAATCGCAACGCTGCTAGAAAAAAAAAGGGGGGGAAGCAGTTCACCCTTTTCAAATTTCGGAAATAAAAGTTGCTTTGTTTTGCTTGCCCAGGTTTGCTGTATATGTACATTTTTTTATTTCCCTTCAACAAAATTTTTTCTGCGCCCCATCAGTTTCGTTGTAGCGTTGTTCGGCTGTACCCACGATCTTGTCATGAAGAGGCTTTTAAAATGAGGTTGATGAGTAACACTGCGTACGAAACGCAACATCGTTGGGAAAGGCATGAATTTTCAGTGATTTGTGACACCTTGCAGAGAGCGTGTTATGACCTGCATTGGTTCCAGGTGTGTCCACTGCCAAACCCAATCCCCACCAACAAGCCTGGCATGGAGCCCAAGCGACCAAGCCGACCGATCAACATAGCACCTTTGTGCCGCCTTTCCCCCACCCAGTCCAACCACATATCGGTCACCTGGCTTTCAGAGTATGGCCGGGTAAGTGTTTTCGTTATTCTGCAGTTGTGGATACAGCAGTTACACTTGAGAGCCTTTCACCTTCAGTTGATGACTTTCAATTTATTGACTTTAAGGCGAATTCTCATGTGTGTGTCAGTTACATCCTGGTTTTTGCTAGCAAACAAAATTTGTCTTTATGTTGAAAATTATAGCTTTGCAATGGTGGGGCCGGGAGCCGGCTTCTTGGGCTCATCGGAAGGAGCATTTCTCCGTGTTTAACTTTGCTGCCTCAGGTGGCTCCTCCCTTCAAAAACAAGCGCACAAAAAGCAAATGTTTGAAGGTCGTTTCGAGGCCCTTGATTGGCTGTGGCCATCATGTTGCCTCAGCTCGCCTTGCTATTAATAGGCCCAATGCTCGCCCTGGGAGATCGTCGTCTGCTGCTTGTGCGTCGCGCGGACATGGCTCTCGAAAATATCTATTTTGTGATATGTTCACGGCTCGATGGTCACTTGGGATATAATTACGGTTTAGTTACGGTTTAGTTAGGAGCCGTAAGCAGATGCGCGATCAGGTTAATACGAGCGGGCACGCGGTCTACGAGTGCGGCGCGTCATTGGAGTCATCTTTAGCACCTAACTCCGCTGATAGCGAGACTGCGGGCAGGAACGACGTGCTAGCGCACTTTGACGACGTGCTTCTTCGCAAGAAATGAAGCACATCACTCGCCACCTTCCCTGAACCACGTACGGGCATTTTACACATCGGCAGCGAACCACGCAGTCAAGCTCGTCACCCCCCCCTTCACTGAACAGCGGATGGCAGTTTCGGCGTCATCATGCGAAAATGCAATGCCAAGCGCAGTGCGCACCGATTTTTTGTCATCGTAGTTACACATTTCGCACCTCGTCACCAAATGCCGCCGAGAAGTGCATTATGCGCCGGCTGCACTGTCCACGCGGCCGCGCACTCCACGGTCATATGGAGTGCTGTCAATAAGCTTTTGTGGTGCGATTTAGACGTGCTTGGAGCCGTGCTTGATATCGCCACAAATGTCTGTGAATGTTTTATTTTTATTTATTTTATTTATTCATACTGTCAGCCCAAGGGCCAAGACAGGAGTTGTGGTTACATATCTGGAATGTACAAAGAACATATGTGGAAATAACAAAAAAAAAAAGCAAAAACTATATCAGAATACATTCCGCATAGGTCTCGGATTAAAGAAACATGTTCGAATACATCTCGTACACGTCATCAAAAAGAGAAAAAAGATTTGAAGTGATATAGTACATATTGAACATATTTATATATTACATTGAACACATTCAACCAACAAGGAACAAGCAATTCGGTTACAAATATTCTGGCAAAGCCTTTTCGAACCTTTGTAAATCGCAATGTTCGACAATGTTCCGAGGCAATGAAAGCCTTGTAGATTATAGTTTCCGCGACTGGCTGTATGATTATGCGTTTCACGGGCTAGAGTGGCAAAAGAGCACGTATGAATCAGGGGCACGAATTTTTGTATGCCCTTCGCGTCATTAATTATACTGCTAAATATTTCTTTGCCACCAGTCTACTGCCCATAACTTTGTTATTTGGAAAGAAGGCATAGGCCGTCATGGTGTGATCCAATTTTCTAATGCAATAAACCTCTCTTCAAATAAAGAAGTGTTCAGTGATTTTTTGTAATCAAGTACTTAATTATGCTAATTACGATTTCAGCACAATACATGTATAATCATTTCAGTGTATGGTTTTATTAAATTATAATCTTTTCTGTCATGCCTATCACACCACTCCTTCATATAAAGAACTTGGTTTAAAATCCATACTTGTTCTTTGTAAATCATGAAAAGAAGGTTATGGGGGAGGGGGGGGGGGGGGAAAGGCAACCAAGGCACACTGGTCAGAAACCAGATGCCCGAGAATTCAAACCCCGCAAGACAAACCTCAGATCACAATTTTTAGGTGTCTTAGAGACGTAAAAAAAAGTTAAAACTTTCAATGCAGTTTTCTCAATACTGTTTTTTTTTTTTACATTATGCTCAGCCCCTCCACGAGGTTCAATGAAGAAATAATTTGTTTCTCGTGAAGTATTTTCGGTATCGCCTCAAAAATTTTATGGAAGCACTGTGAGGTCATTGTTAGTGTCTGTGCCAATTTTCATCAATATCCAACGGGAAACAAGAAAGTTCATCGAAAAAAGCCTTGCGAAAACTTTGACAGGCTTTTTCTCACAAGTGTGTTGTGGACATTATGCATTGCTCGTGGAAAGTGTAGCACGGAAATGACTGTATGGATTTCGATGCATTTTTGTTTCTGAATTCCAAAACATTTCTTGAGGATCTGAAAATCTTATAATTCTTGTTTATGGCTCAGTTTGTTTTCTAGAAGATGACTTCTACATGACATTGTTTCTGACAATGTGTGTAGGCAGCCATGATGATCTCTATAAAAAAAAAAAGAGTAGTGATAAAAGAAATTCTGAGATTGTCATACCCAATAGTCTTTTTTTTGAGTAAAGATCAACACCATTTTGAGATTTCTGGCATGTTTTGTTGCTGCGCTAGGCTTTCCACGAGCAGACTATATAAATCAAACTACGTAGCTTGATGTAACTTGACAACTACTCAAGGTATCGTGATGAAACTTCATATTTCCGTATTCAAGACACTTATGAGAACGCACTCCAAGTTTCATTGCTCTAGGTCAAAAAATGAAAAAGTTATTTTTTAACGCCACCTCCCCCTTAAAATAGTACAGCAGCACGATTTTCTGCTATCGGACTCATTGCTTCCCCCTTGCAGTGAAATGCTCATCAAGTGCAAGCTCATGTTTTCGTTCCTTTTGCCACTGTTCTGCGTTATACGGCGCTGATTGTCTCGATGGTTGACACTTTCACATTCAGGGTAAGGACTGCTCCCTAGCCCATGTACCTTGTTCCATCCCTGTGTGTGTGTTGTGTTGAGTTTTGAAGCTTTGGTCTGCCGTAGACTAACTCCTGCCTTCTCCATCATATGAAATTTTTGCGAGTCCTTACTAAACATATTGAAATGCCACTGTAATGCAGCAGGGTAGTCAACTTTTTTTTCTTTCTCTTTTTCTGCCCATCTCCCACACGAATTCCATGTTTGCCTCTTTTTAGGCCTATGCCCTGGGTGTGTACCTTGTGCGAAAGTTGTCAGCAGCAACTCTCCTCCAGCGGCTAAAGGCAACAGGCATGAGGAATCCCGACCACACGAGAGCCATGAGTGAGTGTTGCTCTTGGTGTTGATTGTTGTTACTACCGTTACATTTCTCACGAAAGCCAGCCAGGGGGAAAAAAAAGAGCGTGACTGTCTGCCCACCATCGTTAAACTAAATTTTTACCGGTTCATGTGATTTTCATTGTGCATGCACAGCTCATTGTACCGAAGTTAGTAGCTCACAGGCATCCTGTTACGATTTTATTTATTCGATTGTGGGCAAATGCTGATACAAGCTTAGGGTCACCATAGCTTGCGTTTTGGCATTGTTTTGAGAGAAGGGTAGGGGAAGTAGGGCAGGTGACAGCGGCATTGAATAGGTGCCGTGCTTATATTCATTTTTATGACACTGCTTGTATAAAGAAGGTACGGGATACGTTCGCTCTCATATCAGCAATTATTTGTGACCTTGACCAGTTATGACAGCATTGTGTGGTCATGCAAAGTATGAAGATGCAGTAGCTGGATTTGACGTGTACCGATCTGTCTCTGTGATCTCTTTTTGCAGTCAAAGAAAAGCTGCAGCATGATCCTGACTCGGAGATCGCAACGACGAGTCTGCGTGGGTCCTTAATCTGTCCGGTGAGTGCGAGGGCCAAGATGTGGAGGACAGTGTAGCCGCCTGTTAGGTGGGCCCTAATCTCAATCAGGATGATTATAATTTAGAATGTATGGCTGTGGTTGTGTTTTGAACAGCTATATAATTCTGCACAGCTTGCACTAGCACAAGTGATATGCAGGTGTCACCACTGGCCTAGAAATTACACAGCAATGCATGGTAATCTTGACACTGCCAAAGGAATGTCTTAGACAAATATTGAAAAGGTGAAGGTGCTGCGCCAATTGTCCCAGGCTCCGACAGCGCCATCCTGTTCCAAAACACGACATTGCGCTGAAACCGATTCCCTGCATTCTTTAGTGCCGTCATCTGTGACGTTCCGTGCCTAATTTCAGCTCCTATAGTCATCATCATTACTAGGCTTGTGTGAATAGTTATAGTGGACTCCCAATATATGCGCTGCCGTGTTTCACATTCATCTTGACTGCTGATGGGCATTGGTGTGGGTAGTGTAAGCTAAACATATTAGCCCTTGCCTCCCAATACTTCTGGGAGCGCAAGAAATAATTGTTCAAAACTGTGTGCCATCTGTGAGTCTAGACATTGTACATCGTGCCAGTATTAGTTTATAATACAGTGGACTCTCAATAAACGAAACTCGCTTTATCGAAAATGCCCCATTGACGGAACTAAATGGGCTTATATGGCTGGATTTCTATGTGTTTCGCAGTAAAATTCATCGGTTAATCGAAACAGTGCTTATTGGTCACCTACGGTTTAACGGCACAAACTCTAAACACAGCATAGACTCGCTCGTGCCAGAGGTAGTCTCACAACCACGGCAACACTTTGAGACAAGCCAATTCAGTAGCCATTCTCGTTGCTGTGGGAGTCAAGCCAGCGAGTAAGTTGTGTGTTAGGCCTATTTGTGCGGCGAAATGTGGTTGATCACGGTGTTATTTCAGCCTAATGGAAAGGAAACGGCGGCACCATACACTCTCACTTGAAAAAAAGCTGCAAATTTTTCAGGAGCTCGATTGAAGGGGCCTGCCCAAGATAGAGGTGGGAAAAAAAACACACCCCGAAATCGATACTGTCGTGGATCTGGAAAGACAGAGAAAAGATTGAAGGCACTCTTAAGAACGGAACCTTTCCATCTAAACGGATGCGGATGATGCCTTATGAACAACTAGAAAAGTTCTTTTTCTATGGTTCAAGCGTGCACGGTGTTCCAATTTAGCCATAAACGGACCAATTCTCCAGCAGAGAGCTTGAGAGATTGCCGTGAAAATGGGTGTTAAGAACTTTGTCCTAAGCGACAGATGGTTCAGCCACTTCAAAACACGCCATGGCCTAGCCTTCAAAGCGATCTCAAGTGAGAGTGGTGCAGTCAACAGGGCTATTTGCACCGACTGGCAACAGGGATAGCTTAAGGAAATTTTGATGAGCTTTGGTGAGAGATTGGCTATATTTTTTGCGATTTCACTACAACGAAATTTTCGCTACAATGAAATTTTTTTTTGCACCCTTTCAGTTTCGTTGTAGCGAGGTTCGACTGTATAAAAGATGATTTTCGTGGCAGATGTGGCTTTTTTTATGGGTTTATATATAACTTTTTTTTATGAGTGTGTATATAATTTTATGTAAGTCTGGCTGTTTCTTCAGTGTTAGGTGTATATTCTAAACCACTGTAAATCCTGACATGTCCTGAAAGAAATGAAAATGACATGTCTGAAGCCATACATCTGTGATCAAAACTAACTTGCATTGCTACAAAACACACACTTTGATGCTCCAAAGCTGCTCGTAAACTCCCATTTTACCACTTCTAAGCTGCTCCAAAACAGCATTATTCCTGCTTTCTGAACTGCTCCATAAGACTGAAGCCAACTTCCACCCCTGAGGTTGCTGTAAAGCTCAGAAGAACAGCATTGCCATGTTGCAATGCTGTGGCAACCTCTCTTTAAGAGGCATGCACGGGGCAGCAAATCTTGACTTTTTTATATAAGCTCTCTCTTACGGGGTATCACGTACGTATTTTCTTGCCAAGCCTTATTTGTGTCTTTTACAAGCAGTTGTTTCTTACATCAGTGTCTCTTATGAAGGGGTTCGAATTGGTCTGGCAGTGCTGGAATGGAAAGGAGAAAGATAACTAAGGAAATTTTTCTTTATATGGCTGCCCCAGAAAGGTTGCCTGCGCAAGTCTTTCTCGTGGAAGTCTTAGTGCTCATTCACTCACACACACACATGTACGCACACACACGCACACACACAAACACACTTTCTCTCTCTGTGTGAAGAGCTCGGCCTTGGGTAAGTGCTTCATCTTAAATATTTCTCTGTTGTTTTTGCAATGCAGCTGGGGAAGATGCGGATGGGCATTCCATGTCGAGCGATAACGTGTCCACACCTACAGTGCTTTGATGCCTCGCTCTATTTGCAAATGAATGAGAAGAAGCCAACATGGATCTGTCCAGTGTGTGACCGGCCAGCCACCTTCTCGTCATTGGTGATTGATGGGTGCGTGGCTTTGTGTGCATTTACTTTTTTTTTTTTGGCCATGGCGAGGATGGCTAGACTCGCACCCAGTGCTGTTGAAATGGATTGCAGTGACTGTATGTTTTGAGGAACTGCACTGGCCCTTGAGAGACTGGGTTGCCATAACTGCCTTAGTCACGGGGAGAATGGTGCGACACTCCTGCAGTCCCGGTTTCCAGCCTGTTGCTGAAAGAGATTTCAATGCAGTGTTGCCTGCTCTCTCTTTAAACCGCCATTCTTGCTATGTCAGCTGTCATGACTGCAACTATTTTTACAGTGAGTCTCAGCTAAAATTTTTTCTGCTAAATGTCATTGCTATGTATTTTTCACGTCTTGTAAAGGTTTTGTGCAGGGCTTCACATATCCTAAAAAACACAAAAAACGAAGTACCTGAAAAAAATTAAGTACCATATTTAGTTGCGTAATGAATGCACTCGCACAATAAATGTATCCCCCCCCCCCAACTACTGTCGTAAAAATTCTTATTCCCCCCCCCCCCTGCTTAATAAACGCACCCTTTACATTTATCCGCTGTAGTCCCACCAACGGACACCTGGTGCCTCCTCACCCATTAGATCATTGGATCTCTTCCGTTTTTGATTACTTTGCCAACCCCCCTCAATCACCTATGCTCCCCTTCGCCCATTGCCGCCTGCTGTTATAAATGCATCCCCTACATTCATCCGCAGCAGTCCCACTAACTGACACCTGGCGCCTCCTCACCCGTTCGCTCTATTCAGTTCTTTATTACTTTGCCAATGCCCCTCAACCGCCCGGGCTCAATCCTTCCTCGACCTTGCTGTGTGTCTTGCTTTACTTTCGATCTGTGCCCGGCAGGTCCCTGGTCTTACCTGTGCGCCACAGCCAGTTTACAAGGAGAGTACAGTATCGCAGCTGATACCACACAGCCAGCGAGTGAAGGTCACCAAACTTCCTGCGACCCCCCCCCCCCCTTTTTCAGCCAACTTTCTTTGCACGCTCTTGGGTGCCCCTCGAGATCACAAGCAGATACCACTGTTGGGAGAAAAGAGGGCAGCCCAGGGACAGCCTGCAGAAGATAGTGCCATCAATTACAGAAAATTAGTAATGTGCAACAAATGAGCTGTTTCCAAACAGTGTACCCGTATGTAAATTGTTAAACATTGAGTAAACTAACCTATTTTTTTGCATTACTGCATTTTTTTCTTCTCCCAAAAAAGTTTTCATAAAATATACCCCACGTAATAAACGCAACCCCCAACATTGCCCAAATTTTTTTAGAAAAAAAGTGCATTCATTACGCGAGTAAATATGGTAAGTTTTTTTGTGTAGGTGTCATCAAAAAAGGGAAAAAGAACACCAGGCCTGCACATACCGCGCAGCACAGTGACAACGAAAGCCAGAAGAGTGGCCTTTTAGAGCCTTTGTTGAACACTCCTTAGCTAATTGCTACAAGCACGCTTGCAGGGAGCTTAATCAAGACATTTTTCTCATGTGAAAGTAAGTGAGGTGTATACTGTAGGCTCCTGCTGAAAGCATGATTATGCACTTTTTCACTATACATACCATTCGGCTTTTAAAGTAAAATTGTTCCAATTTCTTTATGCTGTATATGCTTGTGGGGTTAGTTTATTTTATGGAATCGTTTATAGACCCAAGTCGCAGGCTTCGAATCACATTAGGTTTGGATCACGCTGTGCCAAGCACTACATTTTTACCAAACAAAGCTGCTACCTGTTCCTGGCGGAAGGCCGAGCGCCAAGCTGCGCCAAACTCATTAAATGTCACCGCCAACACTTGAAAAGGTTTTGTACTGTTGCGAGGCCAACAGGCTTTGTCTTTGTGGTCTTGTTTATCTCTAAAGTCCACTGGCCTAAACTTTTCCATTGTTTCTTCATTTCTGTCAAGGTTCTGCTATACTTGGGGTATGGGTGATACCTGCAATACATGGAAGCGGTAATGGGAAAGCAGCAGGAAAGCTAAGGCTCGCTTGAAGTTGCTATCGCATACCTCCAATCCGGGAGACTCCCGAATTTTGACTGTCTCATCCGTTTGTACGGTTGTCATGAATATCTCCCGGAAATCGAAATTTCTGTGCGTGTTTGGCCGTATTGACAAAAGCGCATCTCAGTGTGCTCCAGTATTTTCGAGCCTAAACGTACAGTAGAATTTCAGTGATGCGAAACCGCGGCAGATACGAATTTGTGAAATTCCCCAGCCAAATTCCATTGGGCCTATGAATTCGAATGTTCCGAGCACATTTCCTAATTGCGGCAGGTGATACGAAATTTGATGCGGAAACCGTCGAACGAAGGCAGGGAGCAGCGTACTCGAAGCTTGGGAAGTATGCGTGCGACCTCGGTCGCTCTTGACACAATCGTGCATGGCTACGACGTAACTGACGGAACCACAAAAGTGTGCGCTCAACCAGTCAAAGCAACGCTGCTTTCCGGAAACTGTGGACAAAACTGCGGCAGATGCTATCGTAGATGGTATAAAACAATTTAGTTTTGAACACGCGCGTGCAGTCATGCGTACTGAGATTGTTAAAGGAACTACACTGTTTGCCTCAACCGCCGCGCCCTAAACCGCGGTCGCGGCGATGCTATACCGATTTACGAGTTCCGAGGGCCCGCGATTAAAGGCAGTCAGTACGTAAAAAAAAAGTCGCAGTTTCGCTGCTAGGGCGAAGCAATGAATGCGACAGCACACACTGAGAACGGCAAGCAGATCGAAACGTGCAGCATGCTGCTTACGCATAAATAACGCACGAAAACGATACACACAGAACAAGAGCGAACTAACGTTTACCGCTCGACACGTAATGCACTGTGTAAATAAGAACGATGCATGATACCTAATCACAGGTACCGATGAGTTCAAACGAACAAGTGTCCCAGTTGTTATACCTCGCTGTGTAAGAAAAGCACACGCTTTTCGCAAACTGAGCCTGTGTTGAGACCGAAGTGACCTTTGTGGGCCCGGCAACTGACGCAATTGTTCTTATGAAAGCCGAAGGCACACGATTCTCCCCACCAAAGGATATGAGCGCCCGCGCAAGCATCTACGCCTCCGCAAGGCAAAGTACACGTGAGAGATACGCGCACGTCGGCGCATCACAAGGTGGGCGCCAAGCGCGGGTGACTTTTTTTATTTCTTGAGTGTTCATGTATATATAGATAAATTTACATATACGATAAATCGCTGTCAGTATAATTGCCCTCAAAATGAAAAGGGGCCAGACGCGTTTTGGTGTTACTGTGAAAAGAATCTAGTAGTGAGCGAAGCTTTGACCCGCGCTTTTGCGGCAGCCAGCTCCACCGTCCCATCCGTTCATGTGTGTCCTAGGAAGACACACGCGAGTTGTTTTGACCGAAATAGATTCTGCTAGCTGTGTTGATCCTTTGGGACTCTCACCTTAGTGGCCGGGAAACCCTACCCTCGTGTGTGCGGCCACTCCAAGCCACTATAAGACCGATTGAGACCCCCCTTCCCTTCTTGTTTTTCGTGATGTTTCTGTTTGTCCTTGGTTTTTTTTGGTGCCAACAAAAAATAGAAGCAAATAATTCAGCGCACTCCCCCCCTCCCCCGTTGCGGAAATCTCCTGGATTCAGAATCCTTGAACTTGGCAGGTATGCTATTGTGCAATTCGCATTTGCTTGGATCACTTCTGCACTCACTGTTTGATCTAAGTGTTGGTTTGGGTGCTTGCAGGTTATTCATGGAGATTTCAATGAAGGCACCCAGTGATTGTACTGAAGTACAGTTCCATGAGGATGGCTCTTGGTCTCCCTTGGTACCGAAGAAGGAGACCCATGTCATCAGCAGTCCCAGTTCATCGGCAATGGCATCTACCTCCAGAAGCTCTGCCCCTTCATCATGTAAGCATGAGTTCTCTCTCTGCAGCTAAGTAGACTCAAATGACTTGGTTGCTATGTTTGGGTGAAGTTCCTTCACTCTAAGCACGCTTGTGTTAATGCATCATATACAGTTGAACCTCGTTATAATGTGACGGGCTATAACAAAATAATGGATATGACGAGCAAATCCTAATTCCCCTTGAAAGTCCCCATACAAACCAATGTATTCAAAACCTCGTTCTAACGAGGCAAAATTTGCCTGTTACGAACAAATTTTGTTAGGAAGTAAAATTTTGAGCCGATGTCACGACAGTGCACAACGCGAATTTGAGACGGTGCGCAACGCGAGAACTGTATTTAGCAGTTCAAAACTCCCGCCACGCGCCTTCCAGCAACGTGTGCAAAGCAGACGGGCACGCGCTGTTCCCGGAGGAGAGGTCGCTGCACGTGCGCCGCTTGGCTACCACCGACAGCGGAGCACTCCGCAGCTTCGCGAACCTCTCGCCCTTTTCTTTTCTTTTGTGTCTTCTTTATATTCTCCCTCTCCCCTTTCTCATGGCACTGAGGCGCGCTTCCTAATCTTACATACCCCCTTCGCCTTGAGTAACCGGTTCCTAGAGGGCAGCGCAACAGAGCGCCCCTTCTGCCCCTTCCTCTTCACAGCCACTTTCTCTGCAAGTGTTGTCGCTCACCGACGTGAGCCGCGTTGCTTTTGCGTGCGGCTTTCTTCTCTTTTTCGACCGCTTCCGCCTTATCTTTTATCGTGCTGCGCTCGTGATTCCAGCAACATGAATGCGCCAGGCGGGAAGTGAAAGTGCATAACGCTAGATCAGAAGGCGGCTATGATAAGAGCCGTCGAATCGGGGACCAAGAAAGGCAACGTGGCAAGAGACTTTGGCGTATCGACAAGCACACTGTCAACCATCTTAAGCAAGCAGGAGTCCATCATCGACGCTGTTGCACGTGGCGTGAAAGGAAGCGCTAAGAGGATGAGGGCACCTGCCTTTGATGCGGTCGAAAGGGCTGTTTCTAAATGGTTCTTGGATACGCGGGCCGTGAATCTGCCGGTGAGCGGCGCCTTGCTGAAAAGAAAAGCGAGAGACTTTGCCTGCATCATGGGCTATGACAACTTCGTAGCAAGTTCGGGTTGGCTCCAACGCTTCAAGGAGCGCCACGACATTGTCGGGAGAGCGGTCTGCGGCGAATCGCAATCTGTTGACGAAGCAGAGGCTACCAAGTGGGCGAAAGAAAACATCGTGCGGCTGCTAGAAAAATACAGCACGGAGGATATTTTTAATGCGGACGAAACCGCTCTCTTTTTCAAGATGTTGCCGCACAAGATGTTAGCCCTCAAAGGCGAGCCGTGCCATGGCGACAAACAAAGTAAGTTGCGGATCACTGCGCTACTTTGTGCAAACATGACCGGCTCTGAGAAGCTGCCAATTTTCGTAATTGGCAAAAGTGCATCCCCTCGTTGCTTTAGCAGCTCCCAGTCAAATACGTAGTCAATCGCAAAGCCTGGATGACCAGGGAGATTTTTCAAAATGTCTTTGCGAATGGGACGAGAAGCTGGCAAAGGGGAACCGCAAGATGTGCCTTGTTTTAGATAACTGCACCGCCCACCATACCGCTGCCGTGCTTCAAAACATCGAGCTGCTGTTCCTTCCTGCCAACTGCACAGCAAAAATACAGCCACTTGACCAAGGCATGATTATGTCGCTGAAGGCAGGTTACCGCAACCGTGTGATAGACAAGCTCCTGCTCAACATGAGGATGAAGCGAGACACCGATGTTGACTTGTACGCTGCGCTCGAAATGCTTCAGGCGGCGTGGATGAGTGTGACGGCGACCACGATCACAAACTGCTTTCAACATGCCTCATTTGCCGCCTCACCAGAGGCCAGCCATGAACCATCGGACGAGCCCACTGTGTCGGACGGTTTTGCCACATCAGACGAAGTCGCTGCATCATGGACGGCACTTCGCGACGCCGGTGTCGTGCCTGACATCGAGTCGTTTTGCGACTATGTGAGTGCGGACTCGGAAGTGGTGGCAACGGAGCAGCTCCTGGATGACGGTATTGTGTGCGCTGTCAGTGATCGTAACGAAACCAGTGACGATGACTCTGTCGACGAACAGGAGACAAACGTGCCGACGGCGTCGGAGGCATTAGACGCAGTGGACATACTGCGCCACTACTTCGGCGCTCACGAGGGCGGCGAAGATGGCTTGAACATTGCGGCCGCAGCTGAGCGAGCCATCGTTCGCATCGGGAAGATGCATCAACGTCTAATTACGGACTTCTTTGCAGCTAAGTCTGCCTGAAATGCAAGCTGTGTATTTTGAAGTGCATTAAAACAGGTGCATGACTTTTTCCTTTTTATATGGGAATGCGGTTACTTTGTTGCATACCACCGTGCGGCGGGATGCTATTTCGCCCGCTATTTTTTGGGGGTAAGTACAGTGCATAATATTTGCGGTAAATGCCCGCTACGGCTATAACAAAATATTGCTTATAACGAGCAAATAGCGGCAGCCCTCCAATTTCGTTATAACTAGGTTTAACTGTACATCTATTTCTTTTATTCACCTTACTAAAAAAAAGCTACATGGTTTCTAATATTGCCCATGTATAAGGATTAGATATGGAACTGATGTTGAATGGAAATGGAATGGTATGCTATGGAGAGAAAAAAGAAAGAGCTCTGTGTAGTCTATGCTGTTGCTTTCCCTTTCATTTGCCAGTTTGCCACTTTTGGGAGTAGTCATCATTGCAAAGCATACTTGCTCAAGAATGCTTTCTTTTTTTCTTTTTCTTTTTTGTGTTTTGTATTGAAGCTCAAGCCAATGCTGGGGATCGTAATTGTTCGGGCTTGTGCACGGGCAGCACAGCGGAAAAAGTAGTGCGATCACGGTGATCTTCAAATGTAATGCACGGGTGTCTTGAAGCGTGTTATGTCTCGTCTCTGCCGCAGCATCGAGGGAACCACAGGGTCGGCCGAACAAAAAGCCTCGTGTTGTGGTCATAGACTTGACGGCGTGCAGCAGTGATGAGGATGATGATGGTCGCAGTTCGGTGCCTACACCTGGATCCCACTTGGGTGCACCACCACCGCTGGTCTCTGGCATGGCGTCAGGTGGGCACTCTCAGTGTTCGTTGCACTGAAAGCTAGTGCCACTGTTTTGGATTTGTATTAGCTTCCGTCGTGTTCAAAAAGGACACTAAGAAGGCATATTAAGTTCGGTTTGATTTGTTATTTTTTTTACTTACACTGGAGCACATCAGTGCTTTTGCACTCCAATAAACAAATTCTTTCTGTCGAAACCAGTTATTAGTAGTCCCTAGTGGTGCTGCTCAACTTGAACCATTCGTGCCAAATAGAGGACGATGTTCTGTCTTTTAGCGGGTGCCATCTTGGTGTGCGCTTTTGCTAACCTAACCCCAACACTGATAGCAAAGCTGACCAAGTAGTACAAGAGGCAGCTGTCCTCTTTTTATACATCTATTTTTTTAATACCAGAACCTATGTACTGTGCAGCTATGTTTTGTGGTGGTGATAGCAGCATTTTAAATTTGAATAGTAAAAGTTTGCAGCTGTCGCTGCAAATGTTATGCTTGCGTCAAAATAAACGAAGCATTTTTTTAAAGAAGTAGTCTGTCTAATCGAGCGTTAGTAATATTATTACCATGTCATGGCAAACATTGGGGGTACCAGGTTGTCATTTGAAGACCAACGAATTATGAGGTTAGGTATAGTAAAACTTAGAGCTGTGCGAATAGCAAAATTTTGCGTGTTAAGTGAATTCATAAGTAAGGCCTAATGCCTTACTTTCGTGTGATGACTTGCTTGGGTGTTCCTTCCCGGTCAACCGCAGCACTTGGAAACTGTGCGGAATGAACCCAGCGTGCGACCGAAGCAATTGACAAGTGACCAAGAAAGACCTAGTTAGCCGATGCAATTGATGTGATGGCCCGGCGTTCAATAAATAGCATTGCCACTTCACGAGCTGTGCCGTTGCAGGTAGCGGCAATGGCAACAACAGTGAGCTGAAGACAGTTTGCGTTGGCGAGAACAGCGTGGTCTGACAGCTGTTTTGGCACTTGGAATATTCTCCTATTGTATTGAAATATTGTGGTTGCCGCAAGGCTCTTGATTGAAAAAGTACTTTTTAATTAAACTTAATTACGAGCTTTTCAGTTCAAATTTAATTATTGAGAATTTTTTTAAAGGGCTGCATGCAAGACTGACGCAACCACTTGTTGAAAGTACTTTTTAATTAACCTAATTACGAGCTTTTCAGTTCAAATTTAATTATTGAGAATTTTTTTAAAGGGCTGCATGCAAGACTGACGCAACCACTTGTTGACTCTGAGTAGAAGATCCAATTATGCGACTTCGAATTATCATGAGCAGACTGTACCTTTTCCTTTGTCTGGTGCCGTTCTTCTTTGTCAAAGATGTCCTCCCAATGGCACCTCATCTTCAGTGCCATCAAAGGCGTTTGAAATTTGGCATTTCTTGGTAGCGGCGGCATGGCAAATGAGCGCTGATGGTGCCTCTGGGGTGCGATTCTCGTGGTGTCTGATTTTAGTGGACATGTTCACTTCGGCCGAGCGCGTTCAGATAGCAAAAAAAAAAAAAAAAAGACCTGAGTCGTGCTATTATGGCACTCTTAACCACGTATTGAACCCGCCAGCACATTCTCGGCATGAAAAGAAACTTAATGGACAAAATGTACAGCAATAGGACTTGTAAAGGAATTTGACTGCTCTGAACGTGCGTATGATTGTGTTGAAATGTTTGAAGAGCGATGCAGGAAATGTGTAACGACCTTCCAGGGGCATCAGACAGGCGGCTACCTGATTCAAGGGTAAACTAATGGAATTGGAGTCCATGCACGGCCTCGTAGATGTGTGACCAAAAGCGGATTTCTGGGGGCAGCATTCCTTGTGGCTAACACATTTTTTCTCACTTGCATTGAGAGTTGTGAAAGCTACGGGGCATCAAAGTGACGTTAAAGAAAAAAGACTGGAAACAGGCGGCGTGCTGCTTGCCAGCTCCTGCCAATCAGAGGAGGCCAAAGTGGACACCTTGAGACTAGTTCCCCAGGAATGGAAACGCAAGCCTCGGCCATTTGTTTATTTATTTGTTTATTTATTTATTTATTTATTTATTTATTTATTTATTTATTTATTTATTTATTAGTACTTCAAATGCCCCGTAAGGGGTATTACATGAGGAGTAGGTGTAACTATTACATGGTGGTTTGTATAGATGCCTTGAAGGATGTATGGCTGGAGTGGTGCACCACATCGTCAGGAAGACGATTCTAGTCCTTTGCAGTCTGAACAAAAAATGAGTTCGTGCTAGTGGTAGTGCGGGCTGCTGGGGTATAAACTACTTTAGGGTGGTCATGATGGTGTGAAGAACGATGCAAGGGTTCGATATTAGCCTGTTGACATAAAAGGTGACAGAACTTAATAAAAAGACATAATCTGGAAGTTAAGCGGCGCTGCTCAAGGGTTAGAAAATGAAGACATGGTTTCAGTTAGGTGACACTGGTATGATAACAATAGTCTGAAAGAACAAACCTTGCCACACAATTTTGTAGGCATTCCAGCGCAAATGAGAGGTTAGTTTGATGTGGGTCCCTAACTGAGCAAGCTTATTCAAATTTTGGCCGAAGCAGTGTTAAGCATGCTAGTAGTTTTACCGGGGGAAGAACAACGTGCAGGTTACGACGCAAATAGCCAAGCGTGCCATTAGCCGAATTTGGGATGTTAGAGATGTTAACCGACCAAGCAAGTTTATTGCAAAAGGTAATGTTATTTTTTGCAAAGCTTCGTGAAAACGAATCGAGAAAGAGGCATCTGCATCAGGTGGCCGATAGCATACACCGATAACGGTTTGGGGGTACAGATTAGTACATAACACAAACAAAATTTCGAGTGGTGATGTAATGTTAATGATCTTGCAGGAGAGGCTATGATGGAAAGCTATGAGAACCCCACCGCCTCTTTTACTCTCACGGTCATGTCTAAAGATGTTGAACTCTGGAAAGATTGAACTGAGCTCTGTATCTTCGATGGTTGAATTGAGCCATGTTTCAGTTCGTACAAGTTTGCAGTCGGTGCTCGCGAGCAGATTATGAAGCTCGTCACGCTTCGACAACATGCTTCTTACGTCAGTGTAAAGAAAGGATAAAGAGCGAAGGGTGGGTTCGTAGATGAGATAGCAGGTAGCTATGAAGTAGATATAACGCTTTCTGTTTCGTTATCATACTTGTTATCACATTTGAGGTTGTAGTGTAGTTGAAACGGCTTCTGAAATCCTCTGAAACACTTAGATTTGAGCCTTTAAGTTGTTTAGCATTTGAAGGGACCTGCTGCTTCTTGATGAGGCAGCAGGTCAGTTTAGCAATAACTGGTCTGTTTTTAGAAGCATGGTACTTGCCAGTTCTAAGAGCCCGCTCAATATCTGTGGAACTTATTCTGATGTTCAGCTTCGTAGTGCAGACGACCTCAATGACTTTATCTTCTGATTGCTGTCATGTTTCGCGCTCGCAGTCAGCAATACCAAGAAATACAAGATTCGAGCGGCGAGCTGCTGTGTTCCATGTGCACAGCATCGCAGCCATCTGGCAGGGGTAACTTCCAGCTTCTCCAAACCGCATCCACTCCATATACAGGCGCTTGATGGGGTTCTTAAATGGTTTATTTAGGCATGCACCAAGAGTCTGCAGCTGGGATGTTATTGCAGGATGAGGAGGAGCTCTGTGTCGGAGTCGTGCAGGTGTAGCTTCACAGAGTCAACCAGGTGACACCGAATTGCTGTGAGCATGAGTGTCTGTGGGAGCCTCAGCAATGCTCCGTTACTTCAAAACGAAGTCTGTTCTTTCCTGTTCAATGTAAAAAAACATCATTTTCAGCCCCGGAAGCCTTTTAAGCTGCTGCACGTAAAGAGGACTTCTTTCTGTTTCTCCCAGCTGTGAATGCTTCACTTGTTTATGCCAAGCTGCTGCCCCACAGCACAGCTACCTCTGTTTCACTCTTCACTCTTCTTTTGAAAACAGCTGAATACTGGTTTCATGGTCCTGTCTTGGCATATAATTCTAGCTGTTGTGAAGTTCATTAAGTAATATCAATGGTTTATGTTGCATGTAAGACTTGGGGGGTGCTATTGCCCCTTGTAAAGTCATTTGCGTCTCGTGGCACACGTGTCTCGCAAATAGGCCATAGTTAAGGGTTAGCGGCCACTGAGTGGTAGGCGGCGCAGCGTTTGCACGTGATCTTCACCATCATTATCGTTAATGTGCTAGTGCCAGAATTGATGCCTGGTAGCGAGGCTGGGTGGCCGGGCAGAAAATATTGCCAAGTCTCTTAGGCGTGGGGCGGCTGACCCGAGCGATCGTCTCTCGTGATGGGCCTATGGGGACGGCACTGCGTGCCTTAGCCTGTGGGCCTTAATGGTGAGTCGAGCGTTCGCGATTCTGTCTTCGTGTTACCTTATTTGTTATGTTGATTGCATGTATAGGAATGTTTGGCTGATGTATAGGATTTGGCTGACGAAATCGCCAATGTAATATAATGATATCAATGATCTTGGGTTTGTATCAACCTCGTCTGCTGTGTCTGTGTTTTCTGAGAGTGTGCTCTTTTCGAGACCCCACAGACTAACACAACATAACGCAGAAGCCTGATGATGATCATAGCATTGAACAATGTCAAAACTAAAACTGTGAATTTGGACTAATGTTCTTGGGATCTATGTATAAGATGGGGTAGAAATTTCACACCACAATATTTAGAAAAAAAACCACTATCTATACGGGGTTTTCTACGGCATGTAGGCATTGGTTTTGAGCAATGTGGGTTCTGTTCTCAAGGTGTCAAGGTGGTTCAACCTAAAACCTTGCAACCACGCTGATCATTTTCCTTTTCTTTTTTTCTCTGTACAGGGGGCCCCCCATCAACTCCACTCGGTGGGGCCCTATCCCCACCTCCTGGGTCTTCGTCTTCGTCAGGTGGTACGGCACCTCTCATCTCTCTGCCCTCGCCTTCATCATCTTCCTCGTCCTCCTCCTCTTCATCATCATCATTCTCGAGCATTCTAGGCCCTGCAACAGGGCCTCCCCTGGGTCCCTCACCATCTTCATCTGTTGCCCCAACCGTGCCACACTCCGCCAGCACAACAGGGGCCTCATCATCGATGCACTACTCGACTCCTCCCCTGGGCCCCCTGGGCTCAGCCAGCAGTTCCAGCAGTCGCCTCTTGCCCTCCAGCGGACATGGGAGCACTGCGTAAGTACCACGGCTCTTAGTCTTGTGAAGTCTGCCATGGTTAGCGATGTGGCCACTGCTATTGTGAAGGCGAACACCGAAAATCACAAGTGTTGGCACTTGTGGTCTCACTTGTGGTCTCACTTGTGGTCCTCAAGTCGTACTAGATGTGGGCACATGCCCCCAAGCATTGTCAATTCAAGGGTGCTGTACCGATACTGTGATATACCGTATTTACTCGCATAATAGGCGCACTTTTTTTTTTCAGAAAATCCGGCTCGAAGTCAGGGGTGCGCCAATTACGCGGGGTAAAATTTTCGAAAATTTTTTCAACTCTGTTCTCGCGCTTTAAATCTGCACACTTGTCAAGTAAAAGGCGACTTTATCGTTTACCAATTAATTCAGCATAAAACAAACATACCTACGTACCTTTTAATGAACAAGCGAGAGCCGTCAACTGCACATACACACGTAAAATTTATTTACACAAAAGTCATTGGTGTTCCTCCTTTTCCCTATTTGGAGTCCGAGTGGGAGAGCACACATTCATCCTCGCCGAGCGGGGATTCGTTTTTGGTGTCCGAATCATCCGCACCCCACATGTCATCCTCACTCGCATCCAGTGCGTTCGAGATACCTGTCTTCTTGAAGCTTTTCTTGACGACTTCGTCAGAGATCGGCCGCCATGCTTCCACAATCTAAGCGCACAGCATTTCCACAGGCGGCCTTTTAATCTTACCACCTGGAGTCAGCTGATGTTGTCCTCCAGCCATCCAGGTGGTGTACAGCCTTTGAACATTGTCCTTGAAAGGCTTATTCAAGGACCCGTCGGAAGGCTGCAGTATCGATATGAGGCCGCCTATAATCACTGCCAGATCAGTGCGCAGCTCCTTTAGCTTATCTTGTACGCGATCTACTAGGTGCCCTCGAAAACTGTCCATCGCAAGCATGGACGGGAATAACAGACCACCCAGACGCCGACCCCAGACTGTTTTCACACAATCCACCATGAGCTCCGCGCTCATCCAGCCTTTTTCCTTGACTCTGACGTAGATGCCTTGAGGGGATTTTGCCTTTGGGAGCGTCCTACGTTTAAAAATAACGTAAGGCGGTAGCTTACGCCCATCCGCTGTCACCGCCAGCATTACGGTGCATCATTGTTTATCAGCGCCAGACGTTCTGACGATGACGCCCCGTACACCTTTCTCCTCCACTCAGGTGAGAGTGGGTGAGAATGGGGCAGTCAACAGGGTTATTTGTACCGACTGGCAACAGGGGCAGCTTAAGGGGGGACACAGGTCTTAAAAGGCCGAAAATCGCAAAAAAAGGGACTTTTTGAAGTTGACATTTTCGGAATCTGCAACTATTTTTGCACTTACCTGAGAAGTTTCAAGCTTCTCTGCGTCATTATTTCTGGCACAAAATCAATTTATAACACCCCCGCGAGATGAATCTGAGCACAAATAGACGCTAAAGTTTCGCTTTTTCCACGCCGAACCGTTGCTGTTACACACGAGCTATCGTGGTTATCTTGGTCTCGTTTGGAAGGGTCGTTCTTCATCTTCAATTTACCGCCACCAGTGGCTCGCCTTGCTCATTGGTTTTTTCAAAAAAACGCGTCATTGAGAAACGCCACCGCATGATTCTATTGGCTGCTTGGGGCACGTGACAAAACCTGGGCGCCCGATTGACCAAGTGGCGTTTCCGGTGTTTGCTTTTTCATCGTGACGCGCACAGACATGTGCTATTTTGTCATGGTGCTGTCGACCTCCTGTCGCAGTAAATAAGTTCCTCGCCGCGCTAATTTGTGAAGCGAGTGTGGCGATCGTTTGTTCGCCGAGAACTTCAGAAAGAGCCCTGCTATCACTCAGGACAGAGAGGATAGCAAACTCGCGGCGTTCAACGGCGGCCGCCGAGTCACTGGTGTAGGCCTAACTCACGTACGAGCCTGTCAATTGTCGACAATGTCGCTGAAAGCGGCCGTGTTTTGGACCTTCAACAGTTACAGGACGGCAAGTAAAAAGCTATGATAGATAGCAATCTTTGCAACGATGGAACGGAAGCGCAGTCTTATAGCTAAACGCGTCGATGCCGCGGGTTCTCCCCGTCTGACGTGAACTGCGTGACGGGTCGCCAGAGTGGAGTTTGCCGCGTATCGGCAAACAGCAGGAAATCAATCCGTTTGCGGTGAACGTGCTCGCCGCCCGCGCAATGAAGGCTACTGGCAACAGGTGAAGTGTTTGTAACGATGCGTTCGCAAGGATGAACATATTGCGCCGCGGCCTCCACTCGAAAATGTGACAATCTTACGTGAAAAGGAAGCTAACACCTCGCTGCTCTTGGAGCCTTCAAATTGATGAGTGAGTGCACGAGTTTGGTCCACGACATCAACTCAATCTGGACAAGCCGGAAAATCGATTTATTATGGGACGGATCGTGGATTACACATGCACATTCGTCGCACTTAGGCGTCACCGAACTAGTAAGCGGCGTAGTCGACAGACGAGCCGAAGGTGGCCGCATCAGCTCGCAAGTGTGCCTCTGCAGAAAACATGCAGCGGGCATTGAAAAAACGCCATTTAGGTGATGCAAAACAGAAGGACTACATGCCTGGTGCCTACTGAGAAAGCTGAATTTGCAAATTATTGTAAATAAACAGCTTTTCCATGGTACTGTCTGCCCAAAATGGACTTGTTGTGTTTTTGCATGATTTCTCAGGATTCGAATTTTGCTGCAGTTGCAAACTTGTCTAAAAGATATCTCTGCTTCCAGAGAAGCTAGGACTGTCATTTTTGTTGCGACATGTAGCTGTATCTTCACTTTATACAACGATAGGTGTGAATTTTTGATGGGAAGATGGAAGCTTGAGATTACAAAATACGTGAAGAGAGGCTGTGTGCCTGAGGCCATGTTTCGAGAAGTAGATGCTTAAATTGGCAGCATTTCGTTGCGCATTGCAAGCACTTTTAGGATCTTCAAAAAACTTAATTTTTACCAGAAATTTGAGCAATAAAGTGGGCGTGTCTGCAACACTGAAGTGCAGGGAGTGACAAACCTTGCTAAAATTATCAAATTAAAAAAGCACTCCTATTGTTGTGTATATTCTGAATTCAAAGTGGTGCACGTGTTTGACAATACTGAGAAGGCTGTAATGCAGGCTTCTCAATATGACGTTGGGGTTGTGGCAGCTTTTTTTTCTCTCGTTTTCTTATTTCTCCTTTATTTATGAGGATTTTGCCTTCAGTTACTTTTTGGCATGCTCACCCAAATGTCAGAATTCATAGTTATAATCAATGTGGGCATTTTTGGGAGCGGGCTATTTCTCCATGCCAAGCCGACAAAAGCTGATAGTACACCAGTTTCTTATTTCTATAACCGATACATTGTTAGCACTAGTATCGTTATAAATGGGTGGACTGTACAACATTCAAGGAACGCAACCTAGAATCTTTGCATTGTATTAGGCTCTGTTCTTCGATTGTTGCCCGTTTCTTTACATGCCCAGGGAATGGCCCATGCAAATGATCTTACATGAACCTCACAAAGCACAAAAATCAGATTCAAAAGTTACCGTTCAGTTCATTCATGGCTCTTTCTCAAAATGAAAAAATGCTGCACTATTTTTACTTGTTTCTCATTTAAACTAAGGGAACAGCATTGTATTTCGCTTCGCAAACTCTGATCCTCAAGCAGAATGCCTCATTTATGTCCAGCTGGTATATAAACTGAATCCAATTTTAAGTGTGGAGTAAGGGGCCGAGGTGTCGTATGCTGTTGTTATTACACTGTCGTCACTTGGCTTAACGCAGGCAAAACCACATATAGCATAGCATATTGAGCATGCACTTACACCAAAGAGAATTCTTCTTCCTCATTTTCTTCGATGATGGCATTTAATCCGTAGCACATTAGAAGCCTGGGCTGTCTGTCGTACGTTGCCGTTGCTTGGGGTTACACAGGAAAAACCACGTCTGAAAATTTGTAAAGAGGAAGCAAGTGACAAATAGAGAGAGAAATAAGAGAAAAGGCTGGAAAAGATGAGGGAAGAAGGAAGAAAAAAGAAAATTGGAGAGAAACAAAGAATGGCTGTCCAGCTCAGCACTTTCTATAGACTTGGCACCATTACTGCGAAGCTGCCTGAATTTTTTTTCCAGATAGTTGAAACTGTTGTATCCGTGATGCCATAATTCACATTCACTCTAGCTCCTTCGGTATGTTGCTGTTTGCATACAGTGCAACAACTATCTGCTTCTTGGTGCCTGGTATAGTGAATCACCAGAGCCAGCAACAAGTCGTTTAGAACAAGCACAAACAAACGAAAAGCAAGGCATGGCTTTGGCACTGCACCACCCTACTGCACAACTGCTCACGATGATGAGAATGGGGATGTACAGTCGCCCTGCCGCGGTGGTCTAGCGGCTAAGGTACTCGGCTGCTGACCCGCAGGTCGCGGGTTCGTATCCCGGCTGCGGCGGCTGCATTTCCGATGGAGGCGGAAATGTTGTAGGCCCGTGTGCTCAGATTTGGGCGCACGTTAAAGAACCCCAGGTGGTCGAAATTTCCGGAGCCCTCCACTACGGCGTCTCTCATAATCATATGGTGGTTTTGGGACGTTAAACCCCACAAATCAATCATGGGGATGTACAGTCGAACCCTGCTATGAGTGCCGCTTCAACAAAATTTCCTCTACAACGAAAAAATCACGATTTCCTGTCAGCAGTCCATAGGAGGCAATGCATAAATATTGTCGCCACAACGAACACATTTTTTTCTGCTGTCCCGCTCCAAAAAAATTTCACGATGCAATTCCAGGCTCAGATATTTATTGCTATACAAGAAAGCCAATCTTTAACACTGATGCATTTTCAGAACCTGAAAATACGTCGATGAAGTCTAAAACACGCGTGGGCGCCGCCATTGGTTGATAGTGATGGCAATGAAACTGCCGACTGCCCTGCTTCTGCCACTGGCTTGCTTTCGAGCCGCAGATGATCCGAAGCTGAAGCTCAGTCGTTCATGGTTTCAGTCACGCAGCTGCTAAATGCAACCGCGGAGCGATGTCTTTTCAGATTTTAATGCTTATCATTTTATTCGTGCTTGCCCAGTGTGGTACCTAATCATAGCATCGGTTTGTCCGCATTATCAACCAAATCAGCTAGCCGCAAGTGATGGATGATAAGAATGGCATAGAAAAAGGCAAAAGTCACCGCTCCACGATACCCTGCCTCCATCACGGCATCTTGTCGGATACATTTTGATGGCGGACAGCTGCTGGTGCTAACGTGTTAACGCCAATTTGAAGTGTTCACACAAAACATGAAAGTTCAATAACATGTCTAAGGTGATCTTGTCGCTTGAATACTGAACTGTTTTCTCAAAGGTTTTCCCAAATGAATCGTAGTGAAACACGAAAATACTGTTTTGAAACATACCGGTTAACAGTGACGAAGTACATTTTTTTTGTTTAGTACTTTTGAGCTATTTTTGATTCCTCCAGAAAGTGAATGACTGCACGCGCTGCAGTGGCTTGTAGCTTTACTTTTGGCCATGGACCCAAGATTTTTGCAATTGATAGAGGTCGCTTATCCAAAGAATTGAGTTTTTGTAAAAGGTTTTTTCGAGGTACGTCATGATTTTTACAATGCAGAAGAATGTGCTCCACGTCTTCTTGAGCTTCTTCACATGAGCAGGTAGGACTGCCAGCTTTCCTTATTCTATACAGGAAGGCCTTCAAGTAGGCTGTGGATGACTGTTTCTACCGATCCGCTAACCTTTAACGGAATATTAAATTTTACACCAGGATCAATGTTATACAACTGAGAGTTTTGCTCACAATTTTTGAACCAGGTTTTAATAGACAGTCGATAGCTCAGCTTATTTATTAGACATCGCGCATCGCTCATCGATAGAGGTAGCAGTGATATATTGTTTTCTTTATTTGATGTGCTGCATGTGCAATGTGATTAGCTATGTCGTTTCCTGTGATTCCACAGTGGCTTGGCACCCACTGGAGCATTATGGTGTGGTTTAAATCTTTTGCTATAGCGTGCGTCTTCCGTATTTCATATGCTAGCTCACTAGCTTTGTTGCCCAAGCTGATTCCTTTTAAAGAAACTAATGAGGACTGTGAGTCGCTGATAATTACTCATCGTAGTGGACCTGACTGTAAACATCTGAAGTGTAAAGCACAGAGTATTGCATGGAGTTCTGTTGTGGATGTTGTGAAATGGCTGAGTTTAAAAGCTTTTCTCACTCGGTATGCAGGTACAAAGAATGCCGACATAGAGCTTCGATTCAGACATGATCCGTCGGTGCACATGTGATTATAGTCTCTATAATTAATATAAAGATGTGTCAAAGTTAATTGCTTTATTACAATTATAGGCATATTATTCTTACAATTTAATCCCGGAATCGAAGTTGTAATATCTGGGATAGAGTCGCCATGGTGGGTGGGATGCACATGGAGGCCAGTATTTGTGCGTAGGCAGTACTCTTGAATTCTACTATAGTTTTATATATTGCAGCTGATCTCTCCTGAATAGCTTGGCATAGGAGATGATTAGCGTGTTGAGTTGCCAACCGAAGATAATGCCGACAAGTTTCCGTTAATCTCATAGCATGGAAAGTCTGTTGACGAGACTCCGCGATTACCAAAGCACTGGCAGACGCTCGCGGCACACCAAGACATATACGAAGGCTTCTGACCGACAACCTTTGAATCCTCTCCTCTAAGTTGCGTGATATCCCATGTAAAACCGGGGCAGAGTAAGCTGTTTTTTGTCGAATGATTGCTAAATGTACACGCAGTAAAGAAGAACATGAACTACCCCATCTCACTCCGGTCAGTCGACGTAATATATTGATTAGGGACTTGACTTTGTCCTCTAATGATTTTATCTGTGGAGCCCAAAACAGACGTCTGTCTAAAATAACCTCAGAAATTCGTGCTGTCGCAAACGTTGTAAGGGCTGAGAGTCTATCTGAAGTTTATTTCCTTGTGAATGGAAGTACAGATGTTTTCTCATGAGAAAGAATCTGCTCTTAAGAAAGTCATTGGTTATTGTCAGCCCATCTTGAAGTTTTTGCTGAACTGCTTGAATGCTCGTATCTGATGCCCAAATGCACAGACCGTCTGCATATAGGGAATATTTCAAAGTAGTGGGTAAGAAATGGGATAACTCAGCCATAATGCAATTAAATAAAAATGGGCTTAGTACACTACCCTGTGGAACTCCTTGACTAACTTTATGCTCTTTACTTTTACCGTCAGCTGTGTCAATGAAGATTTTCCTGTTTTTTAAGAATTCTGCAATCCATCTTGGTGTTCTGCGAACTATTCCCAACTGAATTAAACCGTGTAGTACATGAGTGTGGCTGGTTGTGTCAAATGCTCGCTCTTTATCTAGAAATACTGCAACCACAATTCTTCCACGGCTCCTCTCATGATCTACATAAGTTACAATGTCTAGAATGGCATCCATGGTGCAGTGGCGTTTACGAAAGCCTGCCATATTTTCTGGAAGCACGTTTGTACATTCCACCCACCACTGAAGTGTAGCGTCGATCATTTTTTCCATAAGTTTACAAACACAGCTAGTCAGACTGACAGAACGGAAAGAATTTTTGGATAAAGGTGTTTTTTTGGGTTTGAGAATTAGGACCACTCTTGCAACTTTCCAGGAGGACGGAAGGCTCCCTGTTGTCCATGCATCATTAAATATCTTCAACAAAGTATTTGTGGCCCCAGGACCCAGGTTTCTTAATGCTGCATATGTTATCCCATCAGGACTAGGTGCTGTCTTCTGTCTGCACTCTGCAAGTGCGTTATTTAATTCTTTTAATGAAAACGGATGATCTAGGCCATCATGATATCTATTAAGAGAAAAAGTAATCAATGCTTTAATATACGCTACAGACTTAATGTATTCAGGCGTATGCCCGACTGCACTTGGTCGTATAATATGCTGATGAAATTCGTCCGTAACGGTCGTTTCCGGTACATTCTTCACTAAAGCTAAGGCTCTAAATGGTTGTTGATGTATTACTGTCCCACGTAAAGAGCATAGAACATTCCATAATTTTGACTCGGGTGTAAGCGGCGTTAGCGAAGTGCAGAATTCCTGCCAGCGCTTTGTGCCTAGTCTATCTAGTTGTCCGCTCATGCGGTCATGTGTTTTTTGGCAGTCGCGGTAATCTTCAAGTAGACCCGTGCATCTGTATTTTCTTTCAGCTCTGCGGCAAATGGCCCTAAGCCTTGTGTATTCAGCGTCTACTCCAGGGTAACCTTCAGAAATTTTAACGAACTTGGAACACTGGTTTAATTTGTTTTCTATGAGTTATACTAAGCTGTCAGTGTCAGTAACAGTATCAGCTTGGTGTGACATATGATAACGCAATGCTTGACAGTTAGTTATCTTTGCTGAAGGTCTATATTTAGAAAAGCATAGTTGTGGATGCTGTATTAGGATAGGTAAATGATCACTGCCCTTTGTTTCAATGTCTGTTCGCCATGAAGCCCCAGATGCAATATCATGCGAGAAGAGCGTGAGGTCTAGGCAACTTGAGTAATTGAAACCCCGTAGGAACGTCACTGAACCATCATTTAACAAGCACAATGAACTATCCTGAATTGCTTTTTGTAGGTTCTTTCCCAACGATCGCAGTAGGCACTTCCCCACATGACATTGTGAGCATTGAAATCTCCGCAATATATCACAGCTTTCGTGTCCGTCTGAAAAAGTGCTTTCAATGCAGAAAGCGAGATATTTGTGGAAGGCTGGAGATAAACGCTGACTATTGTTTTTACTCGACCAAATCTAATCTCACATGCTACATATTCTGGATAATCCGATTATGTAGCATTCAACTGTACTAATGGCAGTTCTTTTCTCACATATATCACCACTCTGCTTGGTCCTGTAGATCTAGAGGACATATACACTACGTAGTTCGCTAACCGAAAAGTGTCTGTCCCGGCCTTTGTAATACATAATAGCACTGGAAAGGAGCTCTGAACCACAAATTTTCTGAAGTCTGCACACTTAGCGCAAATACTATTCGCATTCCAATGGAAGATCGCGGCATGTTGATAACATTTATTTATGGTGTTCATGTTTGGCTCAGGCGTGTCATGCTGTTGCATGCGACCGTAGATAATGTCATATTGATATTGAAGAGAAGCCGCCTTGTTCTGCGGGCATCCAGAGAACGAAGCAGCATGGGGCTCCTTGCAATTGGCACACTTAGATTGTGTTATCGATTTGCAGTTCTTGTGATGATGGTCTTCGGCACATATTTTGCTGCGCCTTGTTCATCGGCAGTTTTTCGCCAAATGCCCGAACCTCTGACAATTATAGCAGTGTCTTGCTGGGCCCAGATATTCCTCAATTAGATGGCTTTTAAATCCAAGGAATACTTTCTCTGGAAGAGGTCAGTCATATCTCAATTGTAAAATTCTTACTTCTCAACGGGTGCGATGCTACAGTGTTATCTTGTCGTATGTAACGAGTCTGGCATCTAGCCGATGTCACTCCTGCCTCTCTTATATATTCTGTAAGTTGTTCTTCTGTGTACTCTAGAGGCACATGTCTGATTTTGCCTACATTTAGCATGAATGACTCCGGAATAAATGACTTCGCCAGCAGGCCAGCCACCTGCCCCCACGACAAGCTTTTGGCTGAAGCAAGAGAGCTCACTGTGACTGAGAAACTTACATTTGTTCACCTGGAAAGAACGCACTTTCTCTTTAGCTAGTGCAACAATTTACGAGGGTACAACGTCTGGGTTTACTTTCCAGAAGGTTCTCGTTTCCTCCATTCGTCGGAATACCACCAAAATTTCCTCAAATCTTCTCTTTTTATGTGACACATGAGTGAAAGAATCTGTTTCCTCATCAGGTTCAATATCTTTATCAATAAAGGAGTAGGTCGATGTCCCCTCCTGCATGTTGTCCGCCTGGTCTTCTACTCTCACTTTTTTTGCAGAGCTTACTTCGTTTGACGTGTCCTCAGCTTTCCTCCTTGCCTCCAAAACGAGTGTTGGTGCCCTGATGTAAGAAACCCTTGTAGAACCAGGTTGACTCACATGCTCGTCGGTCTCGAAGCCATGCTGTGGTACAGGTGGCCCTTGCCACGCTTGCACATCCTGGCTGGTTCCACCCATCACAGTGACTGTGAAACAGCGGCGCTCAGTACCGTCACACCACTTCCTGCTATCAGGAGCGACAGCTGATGTTGTCCTCAACACTGTAAAAAGCTTCTCACGGCTGGAAAAAACCTAATTTGCAGGAGCACAGAAAGCAAAGAACGTTCTATCCGAGCATCACGTTCTTCAAGTGTGTCCCGAGGGTACTTTCGGAAATCTTGATCGGTGCAATAACCAACATGTTCATGCTGCACTTGATAATGAGCTTCATAGTGAATAGCAAATCCTTCTGCTCGATAGTGTAAAGGTTCACAAGCAGCCACGAAATCGTCATAACAGGTGTGTGAGCACAAGAATGTCTAGTTGGCTGCACGAGCCAGTGTCATGGTCGGCAAAGCAGCGTCAATTTTTGCAGCAGAATCCGAATTTGGGCTAGTTTCTTCGTGCGCTTAAACTGCCCCGCCGCGGTAGTCCAGTGGCTAAGGTACTTGGCTGCTGACCCGCAGGTGGTTGAAATTTCCGGAGCCCTCCACTATGGTGTCTCTCATAATCATATGGTGGTTTTGGGACGTTAAACCTCACATATCTATCTATCTATCTATCTATTCGTGCGGTTAAACTACAGTTATACGAGTCAATTTTTGCGTTGGGTGCTAGCAGCTAGTTCAATTTGGCAGCAATGTGGGGGGGGGGGGGGGGTGTATCTAGTGCAGTCACATGCGCAGCCGGAATAAGCCACTTCCAAGGTTTATTGCTTTTCCCGAAACCATAGTGGAAAGCCATGTTCTTGAGCGCTTTCAAATTGTATGCGGGTAATGAGAGTGGCTGTCATGGTAGTCGTGATGCATTGCAAGCCCTATTGGCTTTCACAACTGTTCTTGATTGATTTCAGAGTAGTTTTTTTTTCTTTCGTGGCACATTTTCATTTTAACTTTGATCTAAAATAAAAACTGTCAAAGAATGGGAATATCTCAATGTAAATGTGCAAAATACAGAGAGCTTGATTTGCAGGTGTGTCATCTGTCTCAAAAAAAAAAAAAGATAGCTGTGGTAAGCAAGCCTCATTCGATGGACTTGTAGCTTCAGCGGAAACGCATGACTTGTGTACCTAAAAC
The DNA here is from genome assembly GCF_043290135.1 of Rhipicephalus microplus. Classification (NCBI taxonomy): domain Eukaryota; kingdom Metazoa; phylum Arthropoda; class Arachnida; order Ixodida; family Ixodidae; genus Rhipicephalus; species Rhipicephalus microplus. The sequence continues at coordinate 215,255,222 of NC_134700.1, forward strand.
CAGTTATACATGTGCCACCCACCAAAATTTGGATCGAGCCTGAGTGGGATCAAATTGCTTGATTGCAATCGACTCATTAGTGCAAACTATGTGAAGGAACTGGTCCTGGTAGGAAAACCTTATCCTAATTACCATAGAAACTGTTGTACACATCCCACCATTTTCGGGGTGCATAAGCATTCGGACTGCGCACACAATTGCACCTGCGCTGTGTTCATTGCTACCTGCCTCATCATCACAATTATTATAGTCATCATCTTCTTCTTTTCAAACGATACTTATATGGCAAGCTGGTGATATCAATAAGGTCGCTGATGAAAATCTCACCTGCCAGGTCAACAGCAGTGGCATTGTGTGTTTAAATAACCAACACAACGTGTTTGGTCAAGTTTGTAACTTTAGTCGCTTTCTGCAACTAGAGTTTGTCATCATTTATCACCGAAAGCGATATATGATGAGACCAGAAGGCAGCCTACCTGGATGCAATGGGCACCATACCTTAATGGCAGCAGACAGCGCATCTTGTCTTGAGTGTTGTTTTGAACAGTGGGGCAAGCTACTTTTCCCCCTCTGACACATGGTTGTCAAGACAACAGAGCTGAAACTACCATCTGCAGATGGCTGTCCAACTGGCAGAGCAATGGGCTAACGTAGTCTGAAGGTTGAGTCCTTTTGAGACAGCCTCGGTTATACGAATCCCGCGAAGTCACCAAAACTGTGCGAATCGTCTGAAATTTATGTCGCTAAAAAACATGCGACAAGAGAGCTTGTGTATGTGTCATTTGTTCTGGGGGCTGCAGCTATTTGAACAGCTCTGAATGATTGCCAGTAAGGTTTCTAGACGTTGACAATCGTACTTGCACTGGTAAATGTATGTCATGAGCACACGTGCATAATTAATGAACCATATAAAGGACAATCATACTTGCACTGGTAAATGTATGTCATGAGCATACGTGCGTAATTAATGAACCAGATATTAAGGAGTCATCTACATGCGATAGATGAAGGCCAGAGAGTTTTGCAGCCGCTGTCCATTATTATTTTCCTATAGTGTTGGTGGCAACATTTATCAAGAGCTTTGCAGTTGTGCCCACACAATGTGTGGTTGAAATTCTCCCCAGGAGTTTCCCGTGGCAATCAAGGGTTGGCAGCTGTGTGGTCCCTAACAGTTGTGCTTGTTTGCGATGGAGGCCTAGCTCCTTTGCCAAAACTGTCCGATTCCTCTATTGGTCCTGTTCCACCTTTCATAGGATGTCTTATTAGAAGGCCATGGCTTGCGTCAATGTAGCAGGCACATGTAAACACAGTAGTATGACAATGCTGCCTGAGCATAGTTGCACACATCTGTAATTAAAATTCAGAGACACATGAAGGTGCATTGAGACATCCAAGGTTTGCACGTGCTATGCTTGCACTTTGGTTCCTGCACCCTTGCGTTCTTGCCAAGACTTCCATAATAGTGCAAGCATTGTGGTTCGTACCTGCTATGCTCGCACTTCGGTTCCTGCACCCTTGCGTTCTTGCCAAGACTTCCATAATAGTGCAAGCATTGTGGTTCGTACCTGTGCGGTGGTGTATCGAAAATTGGATCGCATCAATGTTTTCCATTACATTGCAGGCCTTGAAATTGTTATGAGCCATGCAATTGGTATGATTCATCCAAGGTTGTACTGCGTGTTGGTTTTTCATTTCGTTCTGTATGAAGCAGGATGTTTTAAGATGATAAATTATTTTGAAGGTACTTAAAGTATTATTTTGGCCAGCGTCTTGCTTTTAAAGAGTTGTATGCTTGCAATGTCTCGTGGTGCATGTACTGGTCGCAGCCATGCTACCACTTTATTTGGCACATTTTGTAGTGTTTATTTCTGCTTGGCATTAGTAACTGATACCATTTAGGGAAATGCAGCAAATGATTGTGGCTGCTGTCTTAGTGCTTTGCATGCTATTGGTGTTTCTGCACTTGCCAAAGATTTCTCTATTATGTTTGGTGCACGCTGCATCCCCCGCGTGCTGGGTCGCCAATTCCCTTCTCCTCCCTCACTCCCCTCCTTGGCTTTCAGGTGGTGGATATGTTGACGCTATTGTAGGCGTGTGCGGTTGTTCATGCCAGTTGCCAGCCGCACATGCTTCCCGCTCCCCCCCATTTCGTGTAGGAAGAGAGCGCTGTCCCGGTGAGCCATTGTACCTGTTGCTCCTTCTCTCCCCCTGGTCCTATTCTCCCTCATCTGCCTGCACTGCGTGTTTTCTTGTATACTGTAACTGGTTGCTAGCTCCAGTGACTGTGCATCCCATTTGTCTTGCAAATCTGGTGAACTGTGCTTAACCCAGATTTATTTGTGTATATATATATATACATATATATAGAATTTGAATTATGCCTGCTTCTTAAGAGATACTGTAACTGGTTGCTAGCTCCAGTGACTGTGCATCCCATTTGTTTTGCAAATCTGGTGAACTGCGCTTAACCCAGATTTTTTTGTGTATATATATATATATATATATATATAGAATTTGAATTATGCCTGCTTCTTAAGAGGTGTTGAGGGACTTCTCGTGACAAACTGCAGGCAGGTCAGCCAGTGTCTTGAAAGGTGGATTTGTCCTTGTGGTCAAGGCACAGATACACTCAAACCTCATTATACTGTAGACTCTCAGTAAATGGATATCTGTTAAATGGAACTACTACTTAAACAGAGCTATTGCCTCTGCAATGCTTGGTTTCAGGCTTGAATTCTGCAGCCATATTCACCTCTCAGTAAACGGAACTCCTGTGAAATGGAACATATTTTCCCGGTCGCTTCAGGTTTCGTTAACTGAGAGTCTACTGTAACAAAGTGACATCTGCTATATCCAAAAATTTGTCATAAATGTTTATCTGTAATACTGTATTTATGACAAAACTATTCTTCATTTACTTCATTCTAACCGATAATTTATTGTATCCGTGTTTGCTACATCAAGGTTTGAGTGCCGGTTCACCTTCTAAAATTGTGACCATCCTTTCGCCAAGTTCAGATTTGCTTGGTGGCTATGTGTGTAGCCCATCTACTAGCTCGTGTAATGGAGGGATAGATCGTGTAATGGAGGGATAAGAAGACCCGCTAACGAGCCAGTTTGGCTCAGTACAGGGGTGCAACAGCTGTACCATTTGCACAATCGGCAATTTAATACAAGTCCCGATTGTTGCGCCGAGCTACGCCAAACCTCTGAAATTTGCTGAAAATGCCCAGCCAGCCTCAAAATTTTTCCAGGTGCTCTTATTTTGGCGAGAAATGCAGGCAACGTCAGCCACCTGCAGCTTGCGCCATCAGTCACAGCGCGCAGACCCGAAGTATAGTGCTTACAATAGACTTAAAATATTCTAGGCACCCGGCACCCACCCTACTTCGCGAGGCACGATCGAACAGATAAAGTAACAACTGTGCGCCCATTGGCCCTTTTCTGCTGCGAATAATATGTATATCGCTGGGACGCCGGAACATTAAGACAAAAATGCATTGCTGTAGCCACCATCGCCTCACAGGAAATGTAAATTTTTTAGCCTGAAAACGTGGTTATGGCTTGTTAAGAACTAAAGCTGGAAACTTATGCCCCATTTTTCTCGCGCAAACAAACTTGACGTGCTGCAAACGCTGGCATTGCCAGCGACAACGTTGATTGCCTTCCTGCCTCGGTTCTTGGCGATAGATATCTGACACTGTCGCAGGGCCAACGGGCGTGCGCTGTTGTTACTTTACCTACTTAAACGTGCTTTGCCAGGGAGCCCAAGCGGCATCTAATTCGGTGGCGAAAAAAAAAGGGGGGGGGGGGGGGGGAGGGGGGTGGTAGTGCAGCGGTTAGAAAGTTTCTTGGCTTCGGTTCTAATACTGCTTGAGTTGCCTTCACCATAGTACATTGATGGCTGCAGAAAAGCATATTGATATTTAAAATGGGCTGTTAGCGCTAGTGGGACACTGCACATTTTTGCTCAGTTACTCATGTGCTTGTACACCGCACAATTTTAAGTACCAATAAAACTACTGACGTCCAGATGAGCTCCTGGTAATCATTTGAAGCAGTGTGCGACATTTCTCCTTCCCTCGAAAAACTCAATTGTGTGCCAGTTTTTTTTTTGCCACCCCTACTCTTTGGTTTTAGGAATCTTTCAAATTTCGAGGTCGTGAGCTTGTCATGTTGATATTTAAATTCCCATAGTCTGTCAAATGCGAATCAAATGCTAATATTAACTTTATCATTGTTTGCTTTGTAAGGTGGTTAAAGTACTACTTTCATTGAAATGGCAGTTCCATCATACTGTACGATTTAGGTGATGTTGAATGGTTGAAACACATTTTTGTTCTAAATGCAAGCCTCCTTTTTTATACTGCTCGAAATTCGGTATTTCACGATAAAAAATGCATGTTTTTTCGCGTAACCTGCTACAAATTTGAAATTTAGTGCTCCAAGAGTAACATTTTGTTGCTCCAAAAATTGCTCCAAATTGTATTTTGCCAAGTACATACCTGCCAGCTCCCATATTGCTCGAGAGACTCTGGAAAGGCAAGCAGTTTTCCTGATTGCACGGGCACGGCTACAAATCTCCCGAAAAGCAGTGTCAATTCCACTACGAGAAGAAAATAGCTAAGGACATCGGTTCTAAAATTTCCTGATTGTGTGTGGAACATTTCAGTCATTTGTGCCCCTGTACACTTTTCAAAAAAAGCCCATTAATACGTGTGTCACATGGGCGCTCTTGAAAGGCCATCTAGTTGACAACTCTTGAAACCTCTTTATTGACTCTATAGAGTTGTTGCACTGTTACATGACAGTTTTGAATGGCCATTGAGTTGTTTGAAGGGTTTCTCACAAAGGTTGTGTGGTGCTGCAGATCCTTATTTTCAAATTCATGTTTCGCAAGGTTAAGTTTCCTTAAAAACTCAGATGTTAAGTACCTCAACAAATTCTTTATTCGTAGTTATGAATGCATATTTAGTTTTTAAGTTGTTGAGTGGCAAAGCTGTGCAGGTGATACATGACAAGACTGCTTGCAGAACACTAGCATGTGGCCGTTGCCGAGAGTATGTGCACATTTCAAGTTGCAAAAATACTCTGTTAAGTAATTCACAACACTTGCATATACTGTTTTGAAGCATACAGGTTATATTCCTTTGTTCTGACCATGTGTACTATCACACAGTCAATGAAAGGGTACATTCGTGCTGTTTCAGTCGCTCAATGACCATTGAAGTTCCAGTGCAGGGGTGGGGTGCTCAGTTGATTTTTGATAAACTATTGACTCAATGGCCTTTAAAACGGCTCGTGTGGCAACTGGGGCTTGACAGTTCTTCACAGTTAAGTCTCAATAGACCATTGTTTCGATGGCCTTCCAAACACCAGTGCAACATAGGTATAAGATTGGCCAGGGGCTTCTAGTTGACACGGGACATGGCAGAGTTTATCCCTTAATTATGCATGCAACCCGTCACTGTGGTCTAGTAGTTATGGTGCTGTGAACTCCGAAGCTCTGCACAGCTTCGCTCTCGAAACGAAGGCAAGGACTGCTCCCGCCGCACATGCCGCAAGCATTTTAAAACATCCAGACTTAGACCTGCTAAACCCTCTGTGATTGGCTTCACTTGTGGGAACTAGTTTAAGCTGTGCAGTAGCCCCTGCTGCACCGTACTGCTAATTTATCAGATAAGCTGCAATTCTGTCAGCACGTCGTTAAGACGCTGCTGTGAACGAGTGCCAGGAGAACTTATGACAGTGAAGTACAAAACTGTTGAGTCGTAAGCTACAACTGTAACATCATGGCGAGAGAGCTTTAAGCCAGTTTATGCACAACAGCTCGTGTTTTTGCATGACAATTTGTAGTATTTCAGTAGCAGTAACTCATCATATTATGTGCTTGAGTACACGAGCAAATTTAATTTCTTTGACCTTTCTTTCAATTTTCAATGACATCTTTTTGTATTCAATGTACGATTCGATATTGGCGCCACTGTTCAGCACTATTTTAGATTCGAATTCAGCCGGAGATTAAATTGCACTATTCACACACCACTACAAAAAACATTTATTTCTATTAATAGAAAAACTGTAATTATTCGATTTCCGAATGCCTGGCAGCTCGCTGAATAATTGTACTTTATGGGAATGTATTTATGAGAGTGTATTAAGCAGGCTTATACTTATATTCGAGCAAATAATATAGTAGTTTAACTAGCTTCGATCCAAATTCGAAATGTTGGAATATTCTAGTATTTAAAATAAACTAATACATGTGTATTAGTCAGCATGTAACCCCCTGTAAAGGTGATCTCACTGCAGTAGAGGATGCTATTTCGTGAATACACTCATCCAGGGAAAATCCTCACTGCAGCAAAGCCCATAGTAAACTTTAAGAAATTTTTTGCAGGTTATTTATCACTTGCATTATACCGAAAGTTAAATCCTGCTTTTATTCAAATTTTCTATGACTTTCTTTGTGCCAGAAAGATTGCATTTGCTCATGTTCTGTTTTAATTTTAAAGAAATTGTGCTGGTTAGATCATTACAAATATGCTCATCTTTTATTTTTTATGTGATATATACTATTTGAATTGGGATTCAATATTATTCGACCAAATCACTGTTCACTTTGAAACTAAAGTTTACTTTTCACACAAACCTATTATTAACACATAGCTCGTTTGTGTTATGTTTTGTTTTTGCGTTAGCAAGCATACGAGCCGGGGAATGTTGTTAAGTGGGAATGTATTAAATAGGTTCAAATTAAAAGAAACTGCCCCATTTGATGTGCAAATGTTTTCCTTTGTGACTTATTTTTGCAATGCAACGCTGCTAGGTACTAATGCATTTGTAATGCTAGAGGAACTACTTACTTAGGTGAGTTTAATACATATTTTAAGTTGCAACCAGCTTTTTCGAAAGACCTGATGTGTTTGTTTTTGTTTTTTTGCAGCACTTGGTTATGCACTAAATAAATAAAGAAAATCAATTTCACTGCATCACACACACATCTCTACGAATATTGTTTGTCTAGGCTTCAAGGCAGTCGTGATCGGTTCTTTGTCATCATTTTTTCATTACTAGATCAAATATGTTGCTTCCCAGGAATGGCACTGTCGCATCTGCTTGTTGTGCCTCACAGCTTGATAATTGCATTTAGTGCTCTTTTTTCTGTTTCTTTTCAAATTGTCCAGGTCAAAGCGTCGGTGATCGTTGGCATTCAACTAATGTTGGTGGAGTTGGCTGTGCCTTTGTCGGGTGGCATGTTAAGTCTACACTATTGGGCCACCTTCGTTACGCACCAACCAGTGCTACTGCTGCATTGTTATAAGGGTTGTCACCGAGTCATCATTCTTCTTAGCATCCTAATATTATATTGACCACTGTTTAATTTGGTGCTGGTGAAGCACTCCAACATTTTTCAAAAGTCTTGAGTGAGAAACTCTCGGACGACGAGTAGTTTCTCAGCATTTTTTTTTTGTGGCTCTATTTGGCATGTTTCAAAATAAATTTGTTGTGCTGTTCTCACCCTGGCTTCCCCCTGCTTCTTGTCACTTAGCTCTGCTTGGCATGGTACTTGAGTGCGTAATGTATGCATGGTGAACACAGTGTGGTGGTGGTGAAAGCTGCTTTGACATTGCTTTGCCCGATCCAGGTGGTGCAGGTGCACGGATTGCATGCGTATGCTGCCTGCTTTCATGTGCTCCATTTGCAACTGGATGGCTGGACTTTACCCGTCACTAAGGGCAGGATGAGAGGAACAGCAGCAAAGCTTCCCATCCTCTGCTCTCTTAAAGAAAGGGAAAAACAACAAACGAAAAGTTCTTAAGTGGGTGGCTTCCCTTTTTTGGTCACACCAGTCATATTCTATCTTGGTGGCAGAACGTAGATATTCTACAACGCGCCTAGTTATCATACATACAGGCTTCAGGATCATTCATACAGATCAGTATGCTTAGGCCATAGTCGTGAAATCACCCATTTCGGCAAAAATTGGCATTGGCAATTTCATCATCGGTGCATAGTGTCATGTCTTGTCAGTCATGCCAGAGCGGCATGGTGACTAAATACTGTACTGACACGCGTAACGAACCCGCTTTTTTTTTTTTTTTTTTTTCAGAAAAGTTAGCGCCAATTTGGGGAAGGGTTCATTACGCGAGAGAAGAAAAGGTCACAACAGCGAAAGGAGTTACAACAGCGAAAATTTCGCGTGACGGCTTTGCTTGTTTGGGCAGTGAAAAGCACAACAAACTTTTTTTTGTAGCCTGAAGCCCTTTTTGTTTTTCTCGAAATGAGAGCGAACGGATCAACACCAAAGTGTCGTCCAGCCGCTCAATTCCAGTGCTCCAGCGCATGCTGTTGGTGACCAGCAGTGTAGCTAGCGTACCGGAGGAACGCGCCCTGGGCAGCAGGTGTCATAACCAAGTTCACAACGACAAACCCGACTATTGAAAAGTCACAGTTTCGTCGGAAGGGCAAAGCAATGAATGCGATAGCAACAACTTTGAGTGTAATGCTGAGAGTGTCTAGCAGATCGAAACGTGCAGCGCACTGCTCACGAACACATAGTGAGCAAACTAGCAATGTTTACCGCTCGACACGTAACGTGCTGTTTGAACGAAAACGACACACTTAACGTAATCACAGGTACAGATGAGTGCAAACAAATGTCCCAGTTATTACTTTGCTGTGTCTCAAAAACACGCTCCTTTTCCCAAACGGGGCCTCTCCAGAAAATTATCTTAGTGCGCGCGGCAACTAAACGCAATCGCTCCGGTCAAAGCCGCAGGTGCGTGATTCTTCGGCGAGTGATGCCGATGTCGACGGCAAAACCCAGCTGAGAGTGTCTACGTAATCGCTATCACAATAAAATGCAGCGTCGGATCGCGGCGCACAAATGTTGCAGGTGCACAATGCGCCGTCGGTGCGGTGGGTGCAGTTGCGCTTTGCATGGCCTTCGAAATGGCGAGCGCACGCGCTAGTTTGAAAGCACGGCCGCCTAGGTTGAGCGCAATGCCCCACACGCACAGTCCAGGCGGTTGTGTTGAAGGCCACATGCTTTGCTTTTGTACCGCCGTGCTTGCGTGGCGCTATCAGCAAAGAGTTTTCTCCTGCATTTGACAGGTGGCGCCATGCCATAAAGAGGCAACTTTCAAATTTTTATTGATGTTGTCCGTGCTCGTGTTGCTCGCTATTGTTTAGCATGGTTGAAAAACTATCTTTTGACTTTTCTTGCATTGCTATTTTGTAATGCAATGGCTTCATTTAACGTTGTTGCGATCGTCAACGGCACTGGCTATAATACGGTTATAAAATAAGCCGATACATTACAAAACAGTTCTTTTTTTCTTTTTTCAAGGCCAAGGTGGGGGGTGGGTTCATTACCCGAGTAAATACGGTATGACGTGATATGCGTGGCAACTGCACGACTAATATTTGCGAGACAGCATGGTTGAGGCACACTTTCACGGTGCAGAGGACCAATCGATAAAGTCAGAGCTACATAATATTGCCTGCGGGCAATTACATCGCATCACGTGTGAAAAGGACTTGAAAGGCATAGAAGAGGTGTGCGGCGATTGTTTGTTGAAATACAGGTCTCTTCTGTAGAGCACCTAGCCCGGCGATATTTTTTTTAGAAATGGGATCGCTGCGTCCTTTAGTCTGATTAAAAGCGTGCTTGAAAGGTCTTTTGACTGCCAGTGGCCGTTTCTCACATCAAGCCACCACCATTCTTTGCAATAGTCTTTATAAAGACCTTTTTAAGAGAGAGGAAGATTCCCTCCTTTCTGAGCTCTTGCACAAGAGCACGGAAGCAGACGTCGCAGCTTCGGCCCTGCATTTTTGGGGGTTAGCATGTTCACATTAGCCCAGAGGGGTTTATGGCGGCGTCCAGGGAGCCTTCGTTGACAAAGTGTACAGAGGAATGCGCAGTCTAGGTATTTTTGGTGTGGTTCGTAACATTGAGGTGTTTGCTAGCAGCAGTAAGAATGATGACTGGTATTACAAGGTTGCATCATCCTTCATATTATGTATAGCTTTTAAACTTTTTCCTGCCTGCAGGAAAATAAGCAGCTTTTGGGTGGTCTAGTAAATAATTTTTTTCACTGCTACACCAAATGCTTTGTATTATAATGTATAGGTCAATATGTAGCAGAAGAATTGTGCTTTCTAATGGTATTATTTTCAGAACAACATTCAATATTTTTTGTAGAAAAATATTTAATAAAAATATTTGTAAGAAAAACAAGAAAACTTCGTAAAACCATAGATGCTGCTTTGCACTAATGCAACCTAAAAAAGTTCCAAATATACATCTTAAACAAGAATGCTATATGTAACATTACTGCGAATACGAGCTTTCTATTTGTACAAGTTAAACTTATACAAAAGAAAAATGTTAGCCATAGTGGCTCTTACGAAGTGCCACGCAGCACTGCAGAGCGCAATGCCAAGGCCAACACCCGACAGTCTTCTCACGCTAAACTCCACACTCTGTGCCGCCACCGACAAGTGATCCCATCCAAACGACGTTTACACCCTGCAGATAAGAACCTCGATTTTTAGAACACGCCGGATGTCTTTAGATCTGATCGCCGCCGCGATAAACGGTTTGGAGTAGAAAACTGAACTAACTGGCAGATGCCTCTCGATGTTCCCGAGCTACTTGGCGCACTTTCACCGTCCATGTTAAAGTATGATGAATCAGTCATTTCCCGAGTCTTTACTGCTACCATAATCGCAAAATTACGATGCAGACTCATCAGAATCCGTTGAAATTCGCCGTTTTCGAGGGGCAGCCACGTGCGACGTTGACACCATGTTGGAAACAAGAAGTGCTCGTCTAGCGTGACGTCTAAAAAACGCTTTAAAGATCCCTCCTGCGGCGAAAAAAGAGAGCACAGAATTGAAACTAGAGAAAGAGTTCTTCTTTCATGCACTGGATGACGCTATTTGTCCCAGAGTGCTCCGAATGCGAGAAAATGCTTATTGAAGCCATTAGCAGCATACTGTTGACAAGGATAGGCGCGGACAGGAAAGTGTTAAAGCACAGTGAAATCACATGAGCAGCCCTGTAAGTCATGGTTAGACACACACTATGTATACGTATACAAATGTGACATCTCGCTTCTTTAACCGAAAATGAAAAGATTCTACGTAAATAATCGAGAATGCGGTTATTTAATTGCTCACTGCGCAGCTTTTCTCAAAGGTCAAGCCTTGCCTTGGTGTACCTTGTCGTAAATAAATGGCACTATAATGCATGTTATCTTCACGTTTACGCCAGTGTGCCAAAAGCTTTTTTTTTTTTTGTTCTTGACTATGGGTCGAAATAAATGTCATAATGGTCATGCTTTTGTTGACCACAAATAGTGCAGTTTTTTATTTCACATAATTCGCGATACATAACTGCCAGCTCTCGTGAATTGTCTAGGAGATTTCCAAATTTTGACCTACTTTCCTAATTGCACGAATGATGTCACCAAGCTCCGAAAGGCGACTGCCACAGCAGAAGCGGGTCACCCCCCTCTTCTTCTTCTTTTTTAATCATGCGCACACGTCAGTCTTTCCTGCTGTGACAGTTGCAGCACTGCGAAAGAGCACTCACCATTACACAGCTGTAATTCTCGCTACTACACTGCTGTAGTTCATTGTAGCCATACCACAGAGTACGGCTAATTATTCTAGGCACTATAGCACCGCTTATCTAGGCGAAGGCCGAGACACGCTCGCCACAGCACCAAATGAAGGCGAGGAGCCCAGCCTCCATGCAAAACACCAAAAATAGGTGCTATAAAAGGGTCCCCTTCAATGAGGCTGGCAGCACAAGCAAGTTCCATTGTTTTCTGCATGTGAGCAAAAATTTAGTGAAATAGCATGCTGGTGATGCCGCATCCCTATAGCACGTAACAATTAAACACCAGCAAAGTGTTGAGGCTCGAAGATCGCCTGCTGATGCCATTTTTACCAGGAATGCTTCCTCAACAGTGTACATTTTGTTTGCTTTCACAGCACTATAAACATTATGTGTGAAAGGGAGGTAAATGCCTATAAAGGGGCTAAGCTTGATCGATTACTGTAGCTAAAGACTGTTTAGAAGGTCATGCATTTTGCTGGTACTAGATTGTGTTCTGATTGCACAATCATCCCAGTTTGATTTTCCAAAGTTCTATTACATTAACAATGCTTTGAGTGGTCTTTTAGATGCAAAGCATCTTATGAGCGAGCTTGATCTAGTGGCGTTCGCACTCCACTGCGTGCACATCCCCTCCCATTCTACTTTTACACTCTTTTCTCCCCCTCTCTCTCCTTTAGCCATCCCTTCCTTAGGCGTTTGCACCCCCATTGCGCATGCACGTCCCTCCCCCACTTCTCCTACACTCACCTTTCTCACCTGCAATGCCGACGCAGGCACATTCTGCTAGCGTGTTTCTTGATTAAAAAAAATTTACCGCTCGTGCTGCACAACCGTTCACTGGCCACCCCATATGTAAAGGCACGGGATCTTGTCCCCCAAGGTAATGCCGGTGGGAGATTTGTCCTGTGCGCTGAACAATAAAAACGCAGTGTGTGCATTAAAAGAGCACTGACATTATAAATTTCAAAATCCGTCCCGCCGTGGTGGTCTAGTGGCTAAGGTACTCGGCTGCTGACCCGCAGGTCGCGGGTTCAAATCCCGGCTGCGGCGGTTGCATTTCCGATGGAGGCGGAAATGTCGTAGGCCGGTGTGCTCAGATTTGGGTGCACGTTAAAGAACCCCAGGTGGTCAAAATTTCCGGAGTCCTCCACTACGGCGTCTCTCATAATCATATAGTGGTTTTGGGACGTTAAACCCCCCCCCCCCCAAAAAAAAATTCAAAATCCAGATGTGCATATCGATTGCTCGATATGCACAGGTACTCTCAGCCAAACTTGAATGGCATCCACGGCATGAAAGTTATTTTATTTCGGCTGCACACAGTGTACAAAAGCTCAACGAAAAATAGAATGCTTTGCGACATCTGCGCTGGTGCTACATGTTCAGTGTGACACATTCCACACATACCACCTTTAGTAATGATACGCTGCCCCGCCGCGGTGTTGTAGTGGCTAAGGTACTCAGCTACTGACCCGCAGGTCGTGGGATCGAATCACGGCTGCGGCAGCTGCATTTATGATGGAGGCGGAAATGTTGTAGGCTCGTGTGCTCAAATTGGGGCGCACGTTAAAGAACCCCAGGTGGTTAAATTTCTGGAGCCCTCTACTACGGCGTCTCTCATAATCATATGGTGGTTTTGGGACGTTTGGGACCCCGCATATCAATCGAGTATGATGCACTAGTAGCAATGACGTCTGTGATATATAATATATAATACATAATGCCCTTTCATTGCGTCTACCACTGCTTTCCGCTGATCGGCGGAAAGCGCCTGAGGGGGCTTTAGTCTGACCTTCGTCGCACTCTTTTGAATGATTTCATGAATTTACAAGATGCAAACCACCAAGAAAAGAAAGGCGAAAAAAAAAAAAAATAATGAATCCACGTGTGCTTGTCAGTAAGCATGTCGGGGAACCGTTGTGAACTGCAGTCGTCTGGTTGAAAGCGTGGAAAAAGCGCAATGAGTTTGTTGTTTCATTACGCTTGCAGTACACGCCAACAAAACCGCAATCTATCAAAGTGATGTAGTGTACAGATGATTACCATTGCTAACAAATGACATGCAGGTATTGTTATTAAGTGAATAATGCTCAAACCTCAATATAACGAAGTAAATGAAAAGTAGTCTTGCAATAGATATAGTGTTGGAAATAAACCTTTATAACGAATTTTTGGGTATAGCGAACTTGTTTTTGTGGAAGATGCAACTTTGTTATAGTGAGGTTTCAGTGTATAGTTTGTTCCTAGACTCCATAATCTTGAGAGGCCGGACGAGTGAAGTCATCTGGAGGCGCAGGAAAAAAACTGGCGAACACAGAATTGTTACCGCAAAAACGTAACTTATATTTATCCGCTCCCGGCAGGGGCGCCTGCGCAAGCAGGCGTTTGGTGTGTAGCGACACCACGGACCCGAGCTAACGGGGGGGTTTCGACTCCTTCCCATGCCTAGCCGTGTGTGGCTTCGTCGTGTCCGGGGAAAAGGGGATCCTGGGGGTTGAGCCAATGCTGGGTGATTGGACCTTTAAGGCCCCCCAGTGGCGGCAACACACCCCTTTGGCGCCCCGGCTTCACATAGACGGCACCCCTGGGCTGACCCACCCAGGGGAAACCGACAGTCGCGTTTTCCTGTCTCTCCCTCTCTTCATCTTCGTTTTTCCCTCTTACTTTCAATCTTTCCTGTTCTCTCCTCTCTTCAATTTACTTCTGCTTTTCCTGGCGGCAAGGGTTAACCTTGTGTGACTATCCAAACTAGGGTAAACTATATTGGGTTATAGTAACTGCGTACTGCTGGCGTTGCGCAGACATGCCCACATGCTCTGCCACGTCCCCTCGTTGGACTCCGTGGTGGGTGGTAGGCGCCGTTACCGAAAAATACACATTTTCTCATGGGATCCTCGACCCCCTCTTTAACTGATCGTGCTTCGAAAAGGGTACGCACCGTCGCAACTTTACTACTTTGGCCCAAAAACAGAGAAACTTTCCCAAAATACCATGTCCTCCACTGCGAACAATCATCTACAAAAGCTAGAGCAATCTCACCCTTCCTTGTGGCCAAGTGCTTGAGAGAGACCATTGGAACCGGTTATAAGGCCACGAAGATGGCAAGTGGAGATCTGCTTCTCGAATTAAAAGACAAGGAACAGTACAACAAACTCTCGCACCTCGTAGCCTTTGGTAACATCCCAGTCTCTGTGAGCGCACACCGTACCATGAATACAGTGAAAGGCGTGGTATCGGACGAAGATTTGATGACACTGAGTGAAGAAGAGCTCTTTGATGGATGGAAGGACCAAGGTGTAATACATGTCCAGCGCATCAAAATCAGACGTAACAACGACGAAATAGCAACAAAGCATTTGATACTCACCTTCAACCCAACCACTTCACCTGAGACTCTCGACCACTTTACCTGAGCGTCGACAAGCTAGACGAGAGAGCTGGACAAAGATATCGAGTGTCAACTCGTACACAGATGAGGGAAAAGTGTGAAATAAGGGAAAGAAAATTAAGGGCCAACAAACGTATTCCCTTCCACTAGTAAATAGCCTCGGGGAAAGCTTGAAGGATCAAGCCAACTTTCTTGGCACACATTTCAAACGCATATGGAGCTCCTCACACCACTCCGAATCCTTCCAGAATTACAAGGCACGAATAGAAAAACAAAAGTTAGAAAGAAAATCCGCAAGAAATGAGGCATATAATGCCTCATTTCTTGCGTATGCCTCATTTCAGATGCCTCATTTCAGATGTATTACAGCAGCTGAGTGCTGTTCGCAGTTATGCTTAGCATAACTGCGAACAGCACTCAGCTGCTGTAATACATCTACCCCAGGTTCTGACAACGTAATGTACGCGATGCTGAAGGAACTACCCTCCGAAACTAAAGAAACCCTCCTCTCTCTTTATAATCGCATATGGTTTTCAGGTGTGATCCCCTCCTCCTGGAAGGAGGCTGTTATAACTCCAATTTTGAAGCAGGGAAAGGATCCCTCTACTGTATCAAGTTACAGACCTATAGCGTTAACAAGCTGCCTTTGCAAACTATTAGCGTTAACAAGCTGCCTTTGCAAACTATTTGAAAAAATGATTAATTGCCGCTTACTCCACTACTTAGAAACAAACAAATTGATCGACCTATACCAGTGCGGGTTTAGAGAGGGCCGATCTACCTCCGACCATCTTATACGTATCGAGGCACACATACGTGAGGCTTTTGTTCATAATCAGTTTTTCTTATCTGTGTTCCTCGACATGGAGAAGGCCTACGATACTACGTGGAGGTTTGGAATATTGAGAGACCTCTCACACATAGGTAAACACGGTAATAAGTTCAGTGTCATTGAAAGCTATCTGTCTGATCGTACCTTCCGCGTTAGAGTTAGCAATGTTCTGTCCCAAACATTTGTACAGGAAACCGGAGTGCCACAGGGTGGGGTGCTCAGCTGTACGCTCTTTATTATAAAAATGAATTCTCTCCGTCTGTATATCCCACCTAATATCTTTTATTCAACATATGTCGACAATGTGCAGATAGGTTTTCAATCGTGTTCTCTTGGGATCTGTGAGCGACAGGTTCAGCTCGCCCTTAACAAGGTATCCAAATGGACTGATGAAAACGGGTCCAAGCTGAACCCACAGAAAAGCACCTGTGTCCTTTTTTCACGAAAAAGAGGCTTGTACCCCGATCCTGAACTGGTCGTTAAGGGTGAGCGTCTACCCGTAAACACAGAACATAAGTTCCTAGGTATAATTTTAAATGCAAAGATAACCTTTGTACCGCACATAAAACATCTCAAAAATAAATGCTTGAAAACAATGAATATCCTAAAGGTGCTGTCACGAACAACGTGGGGCAGCGACAGAAAGTGCCTCATGAATCTGTATAGAAGCCTTGTACCCTCACGTCTTGAGTATGGGGCAATAGTCTATCACTCTGCCACGCCAAGCGCTCTGAAAATGTTGGACCCTGTTCATCATCAAGGCATCCGCCTGTCCACAGGCGCCTTTAGAACAAGCCCAGTTGAAAGCCTTTATGTAGAATCGGACGAGTGGTCACTCCATCTGCAGAGAACATATTCTTCCTTCATAATATTTCCTTAAGTAAATGCGAACAGTGAGCAACCTGCATATTCCACCATCAACGACCTGTCCAGCTCTCAATTTTTTTACAATCGACCCGCAATGGCACGCCCTTTCTCGCTGCGTGTCAGAGACCTAGCTGAAGAAACAGATGTCCCACTGCTTGAATACCACCTCAGCCCCCCTGCTCTGCGGCTCCCGCCATGGCAGTGGCAGGTTATAGACTGTGACACATCTTTCGTAGCTGTCACAAAGCATGCCTCCCCCATACACAATCAGATGTATTTCTTAGAGCTTCAACATAAATATGACTGTCCAGAATATTATACTGATGCATCCAAGTCCCATACTGGCGTCTCCTATGCGGCGGTCGGCCCATTCTTCTCGGATGCCGGCGTTCTGTCCACCAGCACAAGCATTTTTACAGCCGAGGCTTACGCGTTATTCATAGCCGTTAAACACATCAAAGAATTGAACACCCCAAGGGTAGTTATATACACAGACTCCCTGAGTGTCGTAAAAGCGTTGAAAAATCTAAAAAAACACAGAAACCCTATAATTATATCGCTCTATTCAATACTCTGCGCGGCCTATACTTCCAAGCAACATATCCTCGTGTGCTGGGTGCCAGGACATCGCGAGATCGAAGGAAATGTGTTGGCCGACCAGCTCGCCACGACAATTAACGGAAGCTCTGCCAACTCTTCAGTTGCTGTCCCTATAATGGACCTAAAACAAAACATACGGAAAAAGCTCAGGGCTTACTGGCAGAAGTTATGGGATCAACAAACTCATAACAAGTTACACTTGATTAAACCATACCTCGGTAAGTGGCCGCCCACGTCGAAAACACGCCTTACAGAGGTCAGTCTCTGTTGGCTTAGAATAGGACGCACACACAGCACGCACACACACCTTTTGTCCGGTGGTGACCCACCCAGCTGTCACAGATGTGGCCGTCCACTTACCGTACTTCACATACTCCTTGAATGCTCGGAGCTAGAGGCTTACAGGAAAAAACATTTTCCACTAGCGTACAAGGAACACATACCCCTTCACCCAGCTATGTTTATTGGTCGCGAACCTCTTTTTAAATATAATGCATTAAATGCATTCTTAAAGGAAGTAACTACTTTCCATGTTATCTACTCAAGTGATCAGTAGCACGGCCTCTGAAAGGAGGCTGCTGCTGCGTATGCTACATTCAAAGAGAACACCTGTCTCCCAGCCCTTGGGACCAAGGGTGCCGGCAAGGTATCGGCGCTAATATAACACTCCTATTCTATGGTGTCATCATAACTTAAGACTCATTCTCACCAGGTATGCTTCACTTCACTTTCATGATTTTAATAAAGATATGTCTTACGCACCTTTAGAGCGCAGAATCTTAGGCCCTTTTACAGCCATTTAACATAACCATTGCTCTCATACGATATAATTTCCTGGCGCTCTTTGGCTATCAATGGCCCTTGCGCCATTAAACAACATATATCATCATATATTTATCCGCTAGTATTCATTCTTTCTACCAGTATTCCATAAACACCTTAGCGTATACCAGAATACTGTGCACACCATAACTCCCAAACGAGCGAGCATGGCCAAGGCCAGAGAATGGTGTCAATTTTGGGCTGCTTAGAATGGCGTCAATTTTGGAATAGCTGTTCTGCAGTGGGTCGATTGAAGCAAAAATGTGATTCGCGACGTCGCTAATCACGGCGATTTACAAGATCCAGACTGTCCTATTTGACACTAGTCGACACTTTTACGGCAAGAACGGCAATGCTGGTGACAAGACATGACTGCACGCGTGCGCCTAGCCAGCTCTTCTCTTTATTTTTTCAGTGCCTGGTGCCTGGGTAAAGAAGCAGATTTCAATGGGTAGCTGCTTTCGGTGTTGGTGCGGCCTTTCGCCGCCGCAACCAGAATAGACATGCCACTGCATTGTCTCTCGTGCAAACAAATGCCGCGATTGCATTCCAAGCTGCTATACGGTTCGATTTTTGGCTGTATTTGCATTGCTTAAGGTACAGCGGAAACTTGTAATTGAGAAACGTGAGGCACTTGTCGTTCTAAACACCCAGCTCATTTCAACGGCATTTGTCGTTCGCTACTACTTGATCGAGGCGCTTGCACATCATCTGCTAGGCCAATAGCTCATGCCAGTAATTTGCGGAAGATTGTCTTGAAATCATGACTTTCATTTGACTGAGAATTGCTTTTTCGACTCAATGAAAGTAGATTTTTGAAAGAAGCCTTTGCCAGGAGCTAATTGTAAAACCTTGAGGGCCTAATGTCTAGTGCCATAGCACATTGTACGCAAGAGTGGACTTCATGCGCTAAATAGCACTAAATGCCACTATACCGCTTCCAGGGATAGAGGTAATCAAGTGTTCTCTTCGCAAAGCTTTTGAGTATTACATTTGTTGCCACCGAGAGAAAGCAAGTGTCAGAATATTAGGAACTATGCTAGGTTATTTTAACATTTGAGAGCTTAAACAACGAAATTGTCGTGAAACAAACAAAATCAGCTCTGTATGTGGCGTGATTCCTGCAATCATGGCCTATGTTTCGAACAGGCGCTGCTAAAGTCTAAAGTCTGCTGCCGATTCCCAACAATAGTCAATGTGACACGCATGTAAAATGCGACCTATTGTCAGTTGCTTGAGCTCGTCTGTGTATTTGCTGACGGATTGTTATATCTGGCTGCTCAACTCTGTTTCTTCCTCTTTCCCACGGACCTCTTGATTCGATAGCGAGCAGAGTAAAGGCCGACTGACTGTCGACGTGGATGTCTTTATTGGGGCACCATGTTCAGCCTTGAAAGTACGCATTCCTTATGACACAGTACATAACAATTGTCACTTGTTTCAGTGATAACTCATGTGGTGCTTATGGGCTCCCATCCAGCCCGGAGTATGATAGCGAGCAAGTAGGAGGGCATATAAACGTGCTGTAGAATTTGTTTTGACAAATTTAATCACGGCACCCCGCTTTCATGACACAAAATCGTGTTCCACATTTAAGTAGATTACAAAAGTAGATTACAATTAGATTCAAAATGAAGGGTGAATGATAGAAATTTGCAAAACAAATATTTATATGGCGGCGAAGATAAAGAAGCCTCAGCACTATTTGCAAGCATCGATGACCACTTCATTCTCCTCTGTACTGACCCGCTTCTGTCCGCATATGTCATGTTGGTTTCCCATGAATAGATGCCACGACGATACACACCATTTGTGGCTGCCACACCACACTCTACCCATTAAACAGTGATCACGTTATTTTGTGTAGCGTGACCCAGCTCGCACACTTGGTGTCTTGAAAGGCCTCATGGGCAGTTTGCAAAGACGAGAGGGGTAAAAGTGCATCGTATATGCCATATGTGATGCTTTGTCACTCGTTAAAACAAGTTGCTTCAAGCTGTAATGTGAAAGAATACGGTTCTCTCTCGATAATTGGAAGAATATCGTTCCGACCACAAGAATACAAAGCTAGTATTTATTTGATTTATCATGAGCATTAAGGTCTTGAAACACTGGTGTCGGCAATTTTGTAAGGAAGTTTTTGCATTCTTGTTAGCAAATACACGTTTATCGAGTGAAGGGTTGATTGTTTGACTTTAATTAGGAAACGCTCAGGACATGCTACAACATATATAAGCTTGTCAACAATAATACACATAAGCTTGGACAAAGATGATTTTGTAACATTGTCCAGCTGATTTCTGAACGGTGCTCAGAATAAGAGAATTGCAATAAAACATGTAAACATAGCACACGCGCGCAAGAGTTTTCTATTCGCAAATGATCAAGCAGGCTTTCTTTTTCTTCCACTTCTCCTTCTTAGAACGAAATACAATCAAGCGTATTGAGAGGGAGACTGATAGATAAAGAACTTTATTAAGGCCTTGAAAGAGAGAAACAACTGTATTAACGGCACAATAAGGTTTTTGAATTCATCTTACCAGTGGTTCGAAAGGTGGGGGCCAAAAGCTTTCTATGACTGTTTTGGCCCAGCTAATCGCTTCTGCCTCAACACGGTAGCCGGTAGACCATATATAAGAGTGACCCCTATGCCTAGAGGGAGGAAGCTGGTTGTATTGTTTTTGGAGCTGCCTGAAAGCTATTGAAAATCACATTATTTGGTAATGCAAGGGGAATCCAGCACCAAAGCGTAATAATAAGGCAGCACAGACTTGCCTACAGATTACCACACATGCGGTCACCACACATTTTACATGGGTATATTTCACAAGAACAAATATGAAGCTATTTTTGCTGCTAATCTGGTATGTGCTCCATGGCACGTTGCCCATATGCTGAATATTGCCACTCATTCGTGAAGAAGGCTAACGAAAGCTCCGCCTGCATGGCAGGTGTTGGCAAGGCCCGCACTAGCTATCTGAAAGTGTTGCATTGTTGCTTGATCCTCCTCGAGGTGTTTTTCTCTCTGTCCACTGTGCGGCCCTATGTCATATTGTTTTTGTGTCAATGTACTGTTGGGATTTGTAATGGCACGTCTCGCAACGTTCTCCTTGTTTTCCTGTACTACCTGTACTACCCTGAACGTTCTCCTGTACTACCCAGTCGCCTCAAGTTGAAAGGTCACTGAAGAGAAAAACAATTTTTTCTGTTATTGGTAAATTGCTCTTTCACAATTTCAATATCGCCACGCTTGCCGCGAGAGAACGCAGGTAGCGACGCGACCTTGAAAATGTTTGCATTAAATGCCGTGATGCCCTGGATTTCAGCAGCATCTAGCGGGGCCTACGTAGCTCCTAATCGTTGAAAACGACTGGGTGGCCGATACTATGAACATGGAAAGGTTCAGGAAATGTGGTTGTGCCAATGTTTCCAAAATATGACATACATTTTGAAATCTGTGACGTCACACGTGGAGGTGCAGAGTTTACGATACTGCGGCCTTTATTTTTTATTTTATTCATAATAAACTTGTGATAGCTAAGTTAACAACATAAGAATTCTCAGAGAACACTTCATCACTGTAAAGGAATAAATGGATTCCCTTAAGTGTCCTTTTAAAGGGCGCGTCATCTCGGAAATGACTTGCTCTGCTACTCGGCACGGCCTTGCATAAAAGTGTAGTGACGTTTTCGGCGACTTGTCACGGCTCGTGTATTGAGCCAAGGGGCACATGCGCAGGCAACCATGGGCACAGGCGCACGCATTGTGGTTACACCGTAATGCATTCAACGTGAATGCTTTACAAATAAAGTGCAGTTACACTGTAGTACAGTGAACTAGAAGCTGGTACACTGTTTTGCTTGAATGAAGAATAATAATTTAAGGTCGCGTTTTTCTTTCTTTGTGCGTGCGTGTGTGTGAAAAACTTATTGAGAACTGACGGACTGTGAAACCAAAGATGGTACGGGGGACGTCGTATGTAGTATTTATGATATAAATGTGAAGAAATTGAAAGTGGAGGAAAGGACACTCTCCCACTTGCAGGGACCTATCCTGAAACCTGGATTAGCACGTACGATGCTGTACCAAGTGAACTACGGGCGGCGGTCGTCCTCCCATTGAGACATCGGGAAGAAAAAAAAACAAGTATAAAGTAGCACACTTGTTCAGAAGCGATCGTAAAGAAATACCATACCTGTACCAAGTGAACTACGGCGGTGGTCGTCCTTCCATTGAGACATCGGAAAGAAACAAACAAGTATAAAGTAGCACACTTGTTCAGGAGCGATCGTAAAGAAATACCATGCACACAATTGCAAACGTGTAGTCACAAACTGTAGAATTCGTGAAAGGTATGGTGTACCGTATACACTTTTTTTATTAACAACGCGATGAAAATGAGCAGAAGAAAAAAATATTGTGCCCTAAACGACAATATACAATACATCACAAACACATCCAGAAAAGAGAACACCGAACGAGAAGTTTTGCAGCACAAAAATTAGAAACTGGCGTGAGTCATTACCTTCAAATATTGGGGGGGAAAAAATTTATACCTTTTGTGAAGAACCGCTTGTTTAGAGAGTGCCATGTTAATGTTCTATCTTTGGATGTAGGGCTGGCTGTTTTCCCTTGGAATTTGGAGGAAATAGGCATGATCGGAAATGATGCCTGTCCTTTTTCTGGTCTGGAACTGCTTTGAAACGCACGGCATCCAAGACGTTCTTCCGGCCGATAAGTAGAGGCTTCCATCCAGTCTCGTCAGGTTCAGTTCACTTCGAATACAACTGTTAACGCCATCATTTCTTAGAGAAATGACGACCTGGGGCAAAAAATGAAGTGCGAGTTGACCTCGGCAGATTTCTGTGACGTGTGCTTTCGTAGCGTATACACGACAGATTGGGCGTATACGCGACAGAGCCAATCACCGTGTGGTATAGATCGTTGCGGTGTGACGCTGTGGTCATTTTGTCCCTTGTGAACACAACATCGCGACTATACATCCCGCACGCTGATCGGCTGCTGCGCCCTTAAAGGCCGCGTGTAGCTACATGCGCGAACGCCACACCCTAATGTCAACGCTAGGTATTTATTTATCCCTAGATCCAGGGATTTTCTACCTCGGAGTTATTTGGCATACTTTTATTGAATCTAGATTTTTTTTTTTTCAAGGGCTGCGGAAAAGCCACATTATGCAGCTTAATAAAAGGCGGGACGGAGTAATCACGCTTTATAAACTAGAAAATGCTACGAAAAATGAGTGTTTTCGTTATTTGGTGTTTTTTGTTCAAAAGAGATCCGGTGTTCTTCAGCGCCGAATATGCAAAATGAGTGTTTTTATTATTTGGTGTTTTTTTGTTCAAGAGAGATCCGGTGTTCTTCAGCGCCGAATAGTATATGCTGGAGGCTGTGCGTCTACGAATTTGTCTGCCAACGTTGCTTTATGGGCTAGTTGTTTAAAGCCGTCCGAATATGTCATCGGACAAGAAACATACACGTGTTGCCGTTGCGTTTTCCTCACCTATGTCTGCTAGCTGTATGACACCTTTTGATACCTTGTCATCCTAAGTGTTTATCATGCATGCTTGTGTCATCATGAGTGCCTGAAGTGTATTGTAATGTGCAACAAAATGTGCCGAGTTCACCGCATGACATAACCCTGCAATATATTCATGTCTGACAATATGTGGAACAGGAGACTCTGAGAGAATTAAAAAAGGTGGAAACACAACTGCCAGATGGGGGACATGGGCTTTCGTAAGAGAAAAAAAAAAATATGTGGCAAAATGTAAAGCTAATTAAAAGTACACAGTATGGTTATTTGTCAGTCAAAAAGGACCCTTGTACATCCAACCGTTAATCATGGGACGCTGATTGCAAATGTCTGCTACCTCGCAAGCTGCAAGCACAAGATAGGTGCTACGGACTTGTAATTTCACCGAATAGTCACATCTCTGCCTTCAATGACTGATAAAGGCAAACTTGACTACTCTGTTTGTCTCTGTACGAACTGGTATGGTGCCATCTGCAAGCACGTCATGTCACATCTGTGAATGACTGATAAAAGCAAACTTAACTAATCTGTTTGTCTCTGTATGAACTGGTATGGTGCCATCTGCAAGCACGTCATGTGGATTTGCTCCACAGGAAATATAGAAAAGACCTTTAGTGGCTGTTAATGTGTTTTTTACTTCCAGTAAGATTCAGACAAATTGGACCATGAAGTGAAGTTTCTGTTAACATTGTTGAAGGTATATTAGCCCGAATAACGATATCAAAAAGTCGGTCTGAGGATTTTTATCGTTATCTAGGGTATTTTCGGGGTCAATCTAGGAATATAACGTCAACTCTGCATGGTTTAGCCGTTTTGCTTCGGGTTAATTCTACTCATGCAGGAAGATCCTTCCTCCGTGGTTCTACTTGATGTCAGCTGCGCTTGAATTTGTTATCTTGGGCTGTTTACTCAGCAATGGAGATTTTTTAAAATCTAAAGTGTAACTTAGCCTTCATCGTTGATTAGCTACTTGGGTTAATGTAGGCAAGCTTTTCCCGAGCCACTGTGCGCCCCATATCTAGCACTCGTCACGCTCGCTGTGAACGGGTTGACGCAGTTGAGTATGGTGTCTGAAACTTATTTTTCGCAAAGAAATGGTGAGAAGGGACGACGTTGCTTGCCAGTCGCGCTCAGGGGCAAACCCAGCGACACATTTTAAGGGGTGGGGGGGGGGGGGGTCGCTTGAGGTAGCACTGGAGGAGGGGGGCAGAGTTTCAACTTTTCTTGCAGGTATTATCACGAAAACCTCTTCAAAACATCAATACTGTTAATAATGTGTGCTCATAGTGGTCTCACTCATATGTTCTAATTGGCGATAGGAGGTGGATGACAAGCACTGAAGAGAATGGGAGGGGTGCTGACCCAGGCTCTTAGGGGGGCAATCACTCCTACAGCGTTCTTGCCGGAGCCACTGTGCGCTCCGTAATCTAGCACTCGTCACGGTTGCCGCTTTATACGTATAGGGGTGTGGCGCACTGTGTATGTGTTGACGCAGATGAAGTGTCTGAAGCTTACCTTTCGCAAAAAAAGGGGAGAGGAGAGGGAAATAGAGAGAAGCGACGTTGCACTCCAGCCGCGCTGCGGAGGGGTGGTGACACTAAACCTAATGGTGGTGGCTATGCTGTTCGCTCACGCGCCTTTCATTTCCCGAAACCAGCGTGACCCTTGCGCCTACAGTAGCGCGCGATCATGTGCATGTGTAAGTGACGCCTGAATAAGTTATGGTATGTCATATTGCGGGAGTGGGAGTGCTGTGCCATTTGTGCCATTCTGCGCCAATCTGACCTGCTTTTGGGTGTGCACAGCCAAATTTCGTCAAGTTTTATCATCGACCGAGCAACATGCATGAGCTACACAAAGGGCACAACCGCGTCCATATCAAATTAGTTGGGTCACACAGTATTTCGGTTCATGCATGAATCTTGTTAAGGTGGCGTTATTGTGCATACCTCATTATACGACTATATATTGCCACGCGTATGTGCTAGTGGCGGGGACAAAGAAGTAGCGTGAATGCATTTTGTGAAAACAAGGACAAAGAAGACGTAGCTTCTTTTTTGCAGAGTTCGATAAAGCCTCTTTGTCAGTCATCCTCCACTTAATCGTCGATCCTGTGTTGTCACACTGATGGAGGTATTCGCAATGGAGTTAACCATGGAGTTAACTATATATTGTCTTGCTGGCGGTATCTTCCCGCTCAATGGCAGTGGCCTTTTTGGTGAAGTCAGCCACTGTTGTTGGTGGATTTCTCGCCAGCCTAGCAATTAGTTGCTCCTTCACTTGAACAGCAAAGCTGTTAGCCGAACCGTGTAATACGAAAAAAAAAAGAAAAACCAGTTTCACCGGCGAAGCGGTGACTGCAATAACAAGAATTTGTACTGTTGTGATGTTAATACCGCATGCGCTCCTGTCTTTCTGTTTGCGCAAGGATGCGTGTGACGCACCCTTGCGCAAACTGCGCCAGAATGACTGGGAACAATCTAGATAATCTTAAAACTAGCGATAACGCTGCAATCTTCGATGTCACATATATAAAATACCGACGCACTTAGCTGCCTGGCAGATTATCGACTGCCAACTCTCTGGTTTGCTGCTCTCAGTCTACAGCGTGTATTGCTTGTAAAGTGACGTTTCGTTTTGCCGGCACAGGTTCGCCCAAATAAAAAGTTCACTCATGAAAACAGCAGCTGCTGCCTTCGTCAGCATCAGGACCCCGTGACAGTATGAAGACTAAAATGCTAACTTATGGATCGAACGTCGCAACACTCTACAAAACGCTGGTGTAGAAGAATGAGTATGGCCGCTCTAGGGAAAAATGCTCTCATTGCACAATCTCTTTCCGTTGAGAGCGCACTACATAGAACGGGCGCAACCACGCCCTTAGAATCAAAGTTAACCACTGCTGCTTGAGTGACACCCTTCCCCTTCCCCAGTGCCTTTTTTCATGCTCGTTCAAGATGGGCAGCGGGTTTCATCTCTGCTTGAGCATTCGACGGCAGGTCTAACACGCAGTGGGGTGCTATCGCGTGCGCCCTCCGAGCGACGAAGATCAGCCGCCTCGTTTAATCTCTCATTGAGCAGCGCTCACCACCCCAGCTTGCACAATTTTACACTCGGGTAGAGCGTAAGATGCACGAGGAATGTTACCAACTTGTAGTTTACGTGGAACGTGGTGTCGACGGCGAAAACCCGTCAAGTGTTCATATAATTAATGTCGTAATAAAGCAATATCATTTAAGTGCCAAGCAATGGCACTGCGAGCCTATTTAAATTTTTTCGTGGTTCTCATGCCAGTTGTGGCACTGCAATGACCGGAACATAAGTTTTTAAGATTTATTTTTATCCTTATTGGTTTAGCCTTATTGGTTTAGTATAAAGATAACTTTTATTATATTAGTTCATTTCTTGTCTTGAGTTGCCGTTAATGTTGGATGCAGTCTTTAATCACATCTTGAGCATTGCAACATTTTAACACAAATTTTTTTCATTCGTCTGAGGTTCAGTAGCTGTCCAGAGTACCACCTATGTTTTCTATTTGAGTTGCTGTGCTTCCAGCTTTGATGTTGTAAGGTTTGATATATATAATAAATTTGGGGCAAGTCTGGTCACTTGATCAGCATTGAAGGCTTATTAAAAACCATTGAATTTTTTTGTGTTTATGAGAAAATAAAAGTTCTAATTAACAGTGATTTATGACCTGAGAATGTGGTGCTCTAGAGCTGCTTCAAATTCCCCTTTCACTGCTCCAAAGCTGCTCCAAAACCGTACTATAAACTCCCGTTTCACTGCTGCAAAGCTGCTCGAAAACCGTACTATTCCTGCTCCCAAAACTGCTCCAAAAAACTGAAGCCTCCTTCCACCCTGTATTGTAAACAGCCAGTATTAGTCGGCAACAATTAATCTCCGACACAACCGCACGTCGCTCGGTCTGTACCATCAGCAGGGAACTTCTAAGACGTCAAGAAGTTTACCACACAACTACTGAAAGTCTGAGTAAATCCCATTGCTACTCAGTATTAGAAACTACTTACACAACTGCCACAGTGTTCTAGCACCTACGGCACTTGACCGCTGACCCGTGGGTTGCGGGTTCGAATCCTGGGCACAGCGGCCAAATTTTCGTTGTAGGCGAAATAGCTTGAGGCCTGCACTTTAAAGAACCCTAGGTGGTTCGCAATTATTGAAGCCCTCCATTACGGCGTCTCTCATAATCGAATTATGGTTTTTGGACGTTAAACCCTAACAGTTATTATTACAGAAACTGCTTATGCCAGCACGGACTTGGTTTTCACTAGTGTGTTACCAAACAACGCATGGGAGCACGCACCACGCAACGGCGACCAACGACGTTTCAGCGCCGCTGTCGCGTGCTTGCGTCACACGGGCTACAACTGTTTAAATAAACTATTTAATTTAATGGGGCCAGGGTAGCGGGTAAGTGGGTGTAATGGGGCCAGGGGAGCGGATAATTGGGGTGGTGTTCGTGTAGTTTTGAACGCATCCGAAACCCAGTTAATACGTAGTCCCCCGCGTCTGGCACCTCACATCGATTATGCTTTACAGCAGTGCAGGAGATTTATTGCAGTGAAGCCTCACGACACCGTTCTTAGGTCGTCGTTTATGGTCAAGGCGGCATTTGTTATTGAAGTGCGTACATCTTCCGTTGGGTATGCCAGCATTCTGCGGTTTTTGTGCACGTTATAATAGTTAATTTTTTATCTGGTAGGGAATTCGCCATGTTGCTTAGTTGAGTCAACGACGGGATGTATTGCGTGGGCAGGCCATCAAACACAACAAGCATTTAAGAAGCATTTAATGAAATCTTATGTTGGGTGCATGAATTCAGTAAAGAAACTGGGGCCTTAAAGCCAATTTACGAGTCGCTAGCAGGCATTAAAGTGAACGGCATGGAAGCAAGCAAAAAGTAGAATGAGATTTTGTGGGCCTCAATAAGGAATAAATCTTAGCTGAACATTAATTGAAGTTTAATCTAAGTAGGCATCAGTGAATGTTGGTAAATGTAGTCGAAAAAGTGCTACTGTCGGATATAACTTTAGAAGTCTGGAAGTCTGTGTGGCTTTCTCTCAAAGGCAGATGTACACAAGCTTGCATCAATTACTCCAGACTGATGTCATAAGCTAGACAGCTGGTGAGGTCGCTTTTAGAGAATATCGCCATGTGGATGAAGAGGCTCATTTCTTTACTACTTTAGTTGCAGTGGCGATTGGGTGCCGCGCTTTTGTCATATGGGTGGGGACAGTCGGGCTTTTAAGTGGCACCCGACCATAGCAGCGCAATAAATAACAACAGCTTAAACGTGCAGTAGAATCGCTTACGAGTCTTGGAAGCGAAGTTGAAAAGAAGGTACCATTCGTCAACATCTGTTTGAATCAATTTAGGTTGTGGTGAGCACCAGAGCATGTGGCACATTTACGTTACTCCTTTTCCTCCTTCCGCTGTTGTAGATCACACGAATCGTCAAGCTCTGGCCTGCCGCCTTCCACTCTGGCCAGCAGTTCTCTTTACCCGGGCATGCCTGTGATGGATGCAGGCACTCCTCCCTACTACCCGCCAGTCTCCAGTCCCTACCAAGAGTACTTCTCCCCTGCGCACCCCATGTATCACTACAGTAAGTTGTCAAACCTACTTCTTTATCACATGCTTTCAACGGACTGTTGTCACGCTGGTTGAAATGAAATTGAAGCGTCTCTCATTTAATTTTAAGTGTAATGAACAGGTACACCTGGTTATCATACTTTGTCACTCGCATATTACGACTGGATGAACTGTGAGTGGTACTGCACAAAATAGGACACTTCTTGAATAACCTATGCTACGAACATGTGGGGCTCACTGAAATAGGCGCAGGCATCTTAAGTGGCAATAGACCCTCCACAATGTTATCAGCAAACCAACTAAAATGGCACTACATTATTCAGAAAGTTATAGTAATTGCCGTTGCGGGGCAGATTGTGTGCTCATGCAATGGAAGAGCAGTTCTTATATGTTCGTTGGACATTTCGCTGAAGAATAGGAGCACGAGATGAAAGGCACCATTTTGCATGCGTATCTTACAATGGTAAAAAATGACAGCAAGTGACACACAAGCATTGGCTTCTGCTGGGTTTTGTATTTGAAAAAGTACCATAGCTTGCTATCGTCATTTCAACTGAAATAAATGAGCTTCCATGTTCTCCTTACAAGTTCACAAATTTCATCTTTAGGTTGTATTTTGTGTATTTTGTCATCTCGTTTTACTGATACAATATTTTCATTTCCCATAATTGTGTTGATACATTGTATGTGCTATGAAACCTTGTTATGTGTGTATGTGCTATGAAGCTTTGTTAGGTTGACTTGTGTTTTATTTGAAAGCTTTCTTGGCAGTCACCGCTATTCCTTCTCAGCGTGAGGCAATCTTGCGACTCTGTTCCCCTTCACCTGCTGCTGCAGATGTTTTCTGTGTATGCAGTTGTAACCTTTTACACATTAAACATGCTGACGTGTACCATTTGGTACAAGCAGTGTTTGGCTAGCGCATTAGTTCAGTGCGTTCTTTTAGCGGGCACTTACCCCTGTAGCGGACATGGATAAATCACTGTCATGTGTCAAGGGGTGAATGACAATAAGTGTCATCCTAGGTGATGGAAAGTAATGTACAGTATAGATCCGCTAAACATGAAAGCATAGGAGTAGGTCAGCGCCATGCCAGAGTGCCTTGGTTATGCCAAAAAACTTTCACTCTTTTGTGCCGTGTCCAAGCTTAATACCTGATTTGTGTTTAAGAGGTGTACTTGTCCAACTTTGTGGGTTTGTGTTCTCATTTGAAATCAGTGTTCTAAATTCATTAAATATGTTCACAAAGGCACGCCATGTCGTTGTGACCTCCGTGTACACGCATTCATTGCAGACTTTGACCTGTATTCCCTGCTTAACAACGACTCTGAACGATCCGTGAGTATCGTCTGATACTTTATTATGTGTGTGTGTGTGTTTTTTTTAGATTGTTGCTTATTATTTTATGTCAGTATGGGTTGTGCTATGACTGTTGGCTGATTTTTCGGTCCTTCTAAATAATCACAAGTGTGTATGTATTCGAATAGTATATATCATATATTAAAAAAAATGGGGCACATTTGTCATGACCTAACCAAGCTGCACAATTTTTTTTTATAAAAGCAAGGCCTGTGCAAATGTAATTTTTTTTTGTTCAAATGAAGTGGAAACAACTTTGCGTAGTAATAGGATTTCACTTTCGGTAGAATGCAAGTGAGAAGATATAAAATATGTTATGTTTTAAAATTTACTGTACTTGGAGCATATAAACCACTATAGCAAGCTTTTAAACTTACAAAATGTGGAATTGATGTGAGGGCAGTATGTTCATTTATTCTTGAAGTGGGGGCTTCACAGCAGTGTGGATTTTCTCTCAATTGGACTTTTCCTGAATTTTCCCTGAACTACCCTTTTGCTGTAGTGAAACCACCTTTACAAAGGGTTACATGCGGATTTCTATACATTTAGATGGGTACTTTCCATTGCTTAGCACCTCTCCATTGCAGTGAAGCAACATTTACAGGGGTTATATGTGAACTAACATTTATTCGTTCATTTCAAATACCTCAAAATTTTTCAACAATTTTTATTTGAATCAAAGCAAATTCAAATACAGTAATATTTGCTTGAATATTTGAAGCATTTAAATACTTGCACAAGCCTAAAATGTCATATCTGAGACCCAAAAATCATTTTTAGGATTATAAATGTGAAGTTTTACATACCTGTTCTTTTTGCTTTGTATATATCACGAGTGCTCAAGGTGTATACAGCCAACACTACTAGAAGCATGTAGAAATAATGTGCAAGACATTGTAATAATTAGGGGTGCAACAGTTGCACCAATTGCGCCAATTTGATACAATTCCTCATTTTTGCGCCACGTTGCTCCAAAATGCCCAAACAGCCTCAAACTTTTCTTCTGTTATGCTAACTTCAGTGAGAAAGGGGGCCACGACGGCCACCTGTAGTTTGCATCATCAATCACTCAAGGGATCCAGGCGTGCAGACTCTAACCTTGAACTACTGTGTAAGATACATGCTCACTAGGCCAGGACATACGAGAAACTTGATCGACCAGATGAAGTAACAACGCCGTGGGCCCATTGGTTCACTGACCACAGCAGATATTTATTGGCAGCAAGACGCTACTTCAAGACAAAAATGCGTTGTCGTAGCCAGTAACACTTCGCCGAAGATGTGAATTTCCTAGTCGGCAAATGCAGCTATGGTATGTTAGAAACTGAAGCTAAAAGCGTATGCTCCTGCTACCGCACGTGAACAAACTCTACGTGCTGCAAACACAGGTGTTGCCGGCAACCACATTAGTTGCCAGAATAACGGCACATGCAATAGATATGTGGTGTCGTCGCCAGGCCAATCGGCCCTTGCCGTTGTCACTTTATCTAGTCAAACGTGCCTTGGAAGCCAGCGGAATTGTGCCCTAAGCTTATTCTCATTGTGAAAAGGGGGGGGAGTAGCGGTTAGAAAGTTTTTTGGCCTTGTACTAATAACCCATGGAAAGCACCACTTAAGCCACCTTTGCCACAGTACATCGATGACTTGTGGAAAAGTGTTTTAAGATTTAAAAGGGACTGCTAGCCCTAGTCACGGGACACAGCACAGTTTGTTCAATTACTCATGTGTGTATACGTCGCATAATTCTGATTATTGACGCCAAAATATCATTTAGATTGGCAATCATATGGAGTACTGTATGACATTCTGCAGCCCTAAAATATCAAACAAAACTGCGCCCTTTTTTTTTGCCGTTTTTACTTTTCAGTTTTATGAATCTCCCAAATCTCAAGGTCACCAGCTTGGCAGATCCATATCTGAATCCTCAGGGTCTATCAATTAGACAGGCCTGAGAAATGTTAATGTGGACTTTATCATTGCTTGCTGAGTAGGGTGGTTCAAAGTAAAACTTTGTTTCGAAATGGCAGTGCTCATATTCACTCTTTACGGTTTAGGGGATGTTGAATGATTTGTACATATTTTTTTCTATGTGTAAGTCTTTTTCATGCTGCGTCAAATTTGTTCTTTCGTGATAAAAATGTATTTTTTCCCCCCAACCTGCTCCAAAATTAGATATTAGTGCTAAAAAAGTAACATATTGCTCCAGCTTCTGTTGCGGCTGTTGCACCCCTGAAAAATGGAAAGCTGTAGATACCAAGCATATGGTGAAAATGTCGGGTGCTTTAAAGAAAAATATCTTGGGAGCCTTTGTGTGTCTGAATTTACCTGCCATGGTAGTTAAGTGACTGCAAAGCTTGCTGCTAGGCATGGAAGCATGAATTTTTTGGGGCCTTCATAACCACACTTCATGGGATGCAGGACCATTTTTTAAAAAATGTCTTCGATTTATGTTCACTCTGAAAGAACTGCAGGTGAATAAAATTATTCCACCCCCCCCCCCCCCTCCCTATTACAGCGTGCATCTTAATGCTTTGTGATTACATTCAGATTTGAGCGGGAAAAGATATGTTGTTTAGTCAGAAAAAATGCCATGATATTCATATTTATTATAGCAAATAATTTGCTGGTGTAAGGGACAACGTGCACGTGCTTGAATGACAAGTCCACCCTTCCCCTCGTCCCTCCTGTCATTTTCTTCAACCTGTTGAGTTGTTTTGCTCTCTCTCTGGAATAGAATCCTGCAGCAGCATTCATTTGGAGTCCATTTTCTGAGAGGCTTTAATATATGTATAATTTCTTGGTACTTTTACGGTGTGGTGCCTTGAAGTCATAATCAGAGTTTTCACGATTTGTAACATCCCTGCTTGTCATAACACATAAAATTTCACACGAGGATTCCCACTGGTTCAGTAAAAACAGTACATGCATGTGTGTTCACTAGAAGCACAGGTGTGCATTCTTCCTGGAGGCTCTTCCGTCGCCATTTTGAAGTTTGGTACGGGACCAAAAAAGAGCCCCCCAATCAAAATCTGGTCCAATTATTTCTCGCCTAGGTGGGGGTGCGGGGGGGGGGGGGGATGTTTGCTTGGGATTGACAGTACTTTATTTGTTGTTGCAGTACTCTTTTTCCTTTGCTTTGATTTTTTTATTTCAGTACGCACCGCATTTAGCCAGCCATTGATTTTTCTGGGCTTGTTGCTAGGGGCTGCAATTTCTCTCTGTAGCCAGTGTATTCGCCAGTCCATATACCATATTCTCGCATCTATAAATGTATGTATTGAAATTTACTTTGGGCACATAATATGCAATACAGAATTTTATATACTATGTGTGCTCTTACAGGAAATCTCTACACCCTCTTCCTCACCACCACATCTTTATATTCGGTAATACGTTTTGCTAAAGTAGAATCCTTGGTACATCTCTGTTTAGAGCACACCATTTTTTTGTTTTTAAAGTTTAAGGGGCATGACATTTTTGAGGAAGCACTATTTTGTCTAGGCATACAGTAGAAGTCTAGTTGGAGTCGGGGAAAGGGGGGGGGTTAACATTCTTTCCTCCTCGTATTTGATGCCTCTGCCACCCCACATGGCATGGCTTCACTATTATTTCAACAGTATTAAACCCTAACTGTTTACACTTGAGTAACCCTGTTCGTGTCGTTTCTTCACGGCGACACCGACAGACAAGCACGTGACAGCCTTGAGGGGGCTCGGCAATTAACAGCAACAAACCCGCGCGTGGTTTGTCTGCCTTCAGATTCCCTCATATTCCACAGGACTTGCTCACAAGGGCCGCACCACTCCAGACATAATCTCCCTGGACTGACCAACCTGACGGGCTTGGAAGAGCCAGGACTGGTGGTCAAATGGGTTCCTAACGGCAGAAGAGGCCACCTGTGCATCCTCCTTCCAGTGCCCGCAAACTTGAGGAAAGGACACATTGTTGCACTCACACGAAAAAAAAAAAGAATTTTGCCGCTATTTCTATCTCTCTCGCATCGCGAGATGGTATTGGCACCATGTGTACATAGTGATCGGTTCTCTCGCGAGAAGCTGGTAGTGGACAGGAAGTGTGTGCACCTTCTCTGCAGGCACCTAGCTCTCTGTGCTTTTGTGAAGAAGAGACATTGGTGGACATGCTTAGAGGTGACCATTACAAACGAAATGGTGTGTTGTTTCAGACGGACCATTCCCACGTGTAGCCACTTCGCACTAGTACGACGATGCAACATAAAGTGCTTCTTGACAAGTTTTCTTGGTGTTTATATCAGGTCTGCGGCATAATTTATTGACTGCCCGTGTGTTCTCTTTGTATAGGGAGGATATGTATGCTATTATTATTTTTTCGACTAGTCTGCAGAAGGTACAGACAGTGTGCTATGATTATTACTCCCTTTCAGGTTTTTTTTTTTTTTTTTTTTTTTTTTTTTTTTTTTTTTTTTTGATGGGGGATGATCATTGCTGTAACTAGATCTGCTGAGCAGCCAAAGACACAAAACTGTCGCAGCCACCTCAAGGCATCAATTTCGAATGGGTCCACGATGCTGCTGCAGGAGAGGCGTAATGCAAGGAGCAGCTCCCGTACGTCATCACACACGATCACAAAACAAGTATTACCATGCGGCAGACGTGTGGTAACCGGTATCAAGCAGACAAGTGACGATGCATTCGTCATGCCTATAGAGCCTTGAATCATTACAGCATTGTTTTTACATTAACATAAGTGTAGTAGATTACAGTGTTTGATATAAGCAGCAGTGAAATATAAAAGCTGCTTGCTTGCATTTCCAAAAGTGCCGCTGTCCTCACAATAGGTGGCGTTGCTCTAGTTTGCAAAATATTGTTCCTGTGCAGAGCAGTTTTCCCACTAAAGTTATTTTTATTTCTCCTGTCATTTCTTTTGTTGCAAACACATTTTTTTTTCTTCTCAATTTGGCTCTTGTAATGTGGCAGACTATAAAGGAAAGCAGTGGCATTGCGTTTATTGCGTTTATTTATGGTCACGACCGTACATGTTGACTTAAATGAAAAGAGTTTTGAAGTGACTTCTCTTGTTGGCATCCTTCTATAAAGATGTGTATAGCTGGTGCATTCTACTGCTTCCGTACATATTTTCACAATCGGTATAAGATGCTTGACTGAAGCTTCAGTGTGCTAGTAAGCAAGATGGTACACCATCCTTGCCTTGAAAAGAGCAACTCGGCGTAACTTGCACTGTACACTATTTGTTTTCTGTAAGCATTTCAGTCATCACTGCATCTGTACATAATCATTATCCAACCATGTAGATAGCCCTTCGTTCTTATTCTCTTCTTTCTTTGCCTGTCATTAAGGCCTTAAATTTAAAGTAATGTTATGTGACTGCAGAGTTGATTTTTTTGCTGTAAATCTGCACAGTTCATTGTGTATTAACAGATTTGTATCTATTTCTTGCCCAAAATAAAGGACCTTTGTTATACTGAATTTGCAGTGTTGCATTCATGTGCATCAGCGCAGCTTTACCTAGGCTGACCTCTTTCTAAACACATCTTTCTCTGGCATACATTTCAAAAATACTACTGCTTTGTGTTCAGGTAGTTTGCAAGTCAGTTTCTTATGCTTTGAACCAGCATCACATGAAGCTCAAGAAGTCTGAAATGACTCAGTTAGCCTCAGTTTAACATTTAGTTTAGGGAAGTGGGAGTAACATAAAAATTTTGTTTTTGTTTTTTTTTTTGTTGCGTGGGTTAAAATAAAAGGCCAAGCCCTCAAGAACCTAGGCCATGTACCACTAAGTGTAAGTGCACCCTGAAAAAGTAATTACAGCTGTTATTAAAACATGCTGTTATTAAAACAGCTGTTATTAAAGCTTACTGTACTCTGACATCACAACAGTGCATGAACTTCTTGTAACATACCATCTCATTTCCTCATGTACTCTGCACTGTGGCTCTGTTAATGATGCAAAAGCGGCCATTGTGGAAGTTCTGGCACCTGACGACGTCACGATTAGTCTGACTGCTTCATGAAGTCGCCAGAATAGACCTATTTTAAGCGATCCAGGAACGCCCTGTAAGTGCGCAGAGCACCATGGGAAATGCATGTACGCCGAAAGAGCTGGCTGTTTAGTCGTTCATTGCTTGTTCGTCGCCTGCTTTTCAGTGTGCCATGGAAATGCGAAATTAAAAGAATGCATCTCCGCGTAATGATTGTTGTTAAATCCTAAGTACTTCGCATGTTCAAACGTGCATGCATGCATCGCTACGCTTGAAATGTGCAAGGAGAAATGCATTTAGCCAGTGTAGGTATTAGCGAACAGATGTATGTCAAGCAGAGCACTTGAGCGTGGCATGCGAGTCATCGATTGCATATACATACAGTCAAAATGTGCTATCATGACCCGAGGCAGGTGGCACACCCCACTCATATTTATCCAAAGATCACGTGTTGACTGCAAAACAGCTACAGATCGGGCTGTTAACACCAAGCTGCAGAGAAGTGTTGCAGTATTCCTGTATACATATGCAAATCATTTCATTTAAATTTCAAGTCACACGCAGTGGCGTGCTGCACAGAGATGTGAATAGTAAATTCTAAACGCTTAACAAAGAACACATAGGACGAAAATTCGTTTGTCCTGTGACTTGTTATGATAAATGGCAGTTTCTTGATACACGGTTTCAAATTTTACTATAGAGCATGTTTGCTGAGTATTTTCATCAAAACTGGCGCTTAATTTTGCATCTATGCATTAGAATATTGCTTAACAAAATGTAAGATGCATGCACCACTACATCAAAACTTTTCCACATAGCTAAGCAGTAGTTTCTGTGCTGTGTGTGTTTACTTCCAGACACACAAAAAACCCAAGCCGGCGACGGCACACGGGCCCGGCCCGCTCTGCGGAAGACTTGCGGGGGCACGAGTTGGGGAATGAAATTCAAAAGTAAGGACACACTGAGATTGAACACTATACGTACTGGTCCTAGGCCTCCATAAACACTAAATTGTGGCACTATGCGTTTGAACCTGCAAAGCATAGTCCGATGGTGTCACAAGCTCGGCAAGAAAAAGTGTCAGTGACAGGCTTTCAAAGCAGACCTCTGGAGGAATTCAACTTTGCAAATCCAAGTGAGTGGACACAATGGAAGTGGCATTTCTAACATTTTCATATCGTGAGTGGCTTGGCCTCAAAATGCTTTGTGGAACAAGTCTACGCATTGGTATACTTTATGTGTGACAAGGCCGAAGACATCTTTGCATCAAACTTACAGAGAAAGAGAAGAACTGGTGCAACGATGTTCTGCAGGCGTTCAAAAACCACTTCATTGCTGGACAGAATGTATTGTATGAAAGAGCGACATTCGTCGGAAGAGAACAGCAAGAAGAAAAAGGTGTCGAGGAGTTCGTCTCAAAGCTACACCAACTGGCCGAGTTGTGCCATTTCAGAGAATCCCATGACGAGATGATCCAGGACCAGGCAGTAGTGGGCATCAGAGATTGAAAGCTGTCGGAAAGAATGCAGCTGGACGCAGAGCTGATCCTTGAAAAGACCACCGCTATAACTCGATAGTCTGAAGTCATTATGGAGTGAGCTGCTATGCTGAACCCTTTATTGGTCTTGGTTAAAATTAAGTTCGAATACTAGATCAAGCTTAAAGAAGATGCTGTCCTGCTAGCTCTGACCACTCCTCGAAAAGTTGTCATACCGTTAATGTAAATAAGACAAGGAAAAAAAAAAACTACAAGAGATGGTTGAACTTGAAGTCATTGAGCCAGTTGAGAAGCCAACACAGTGGTTTTCTGGAATGGCCATTGTTCAGAAGCCTAATGGAGATGTCCGTATATGCATGGACTTGACCAAGCTAAACAAGTTTGTAGAGTGAGAGGTTCGCCTTCTGGCTCTGAGCGAGCACCTGCTTGCGCAGCTTGCCGGAGCTCAATATTTTTCCAAGTTCGAGTTGGTGGAGGAGTGTCGAAACATGACCACATTCATAACGCCATTCTGCATGTACCTGTTCAAAAGACTACCCTTGGAATCAGTTCTGCGCCGGAGTTCTTCCAAAGGAAGATGTCACAGTTTCTGGATGATCTGGCAGGCGCTTGTAACACGGATGACATCCTAATCTATGGCAGGACGCAAGGAGCACATTGCGCGCCTCAGAAAGATTCAGCAAAGATTACAGAAAGATGATGTCACGTTTAACCGCGAGGAGTGTCAATTCAATGTACAAAGGGGGAAGTTCTTGGGACACATCGTTGATAACCAAGGAACTCAAGCTGGCCTTTTGAAAGTGCAGGCTATCATTGACATGAGACCCTCTTCAAACACTCGGGAGCTAAGAAGGTTTATGGGAATGGTAAATTACCTTTGCCCCGAAAATGTCAGAAATAGCCTATCCCATGAACACTCTTCTAAATGTGAAAAGCAAGTGGGTATGAACTTCAGCCGAACAGAAAAGCCTTGAATAGTTGCAGGAAAAGCTGTCTGTAAGCCCAGTTCTGTCAGTGTACCATCCGGAGAATCCAGTGGTAGTTTCAATGGATGCTTCATCGTGTGGGTTGGGCACAGTTCTGCGACAGTAGCGGAAAGATGGGGTCTACGAACCTGTTTCATATGCCTCCCATAGTCTGTCAGAAACAGAAAGGAACTACGCACAAATTGAGAAAGGTCTTGCAGTGACTTGGGCAGGTGAGAAGTTTCAGGAGTATGTCAATAGCTTACAGTTTACCATTGAAACAGACTATAAGTCGTTAGTTCCATTTCGCATGTAGAAAAATTTGTCCAAGGTCAAGCCCATGTTAGAAAGACAGAAGATATGTGCATGGTGTGTGTTTCATATAAGTTAACCCATGTGCCAGGATAGTAACTTGCTGCTGACACTCTGTCTCGTCAACATACTGCACCAAGACAGCACTGAGTTTGAAGAAGTTGCATAAAACATTACAAGTGTGCTTGCAAACTTTCCGTCAACTGAGAAGTAACTCGATAGTTGTACCTTCCACCAGTTCATGAGAGAATGGGGCTTTGAGCACGCGAAATCGGAGCCCCAGTTTTCTGCAAAGCATTAGTTTCATCGAGGCACCTGTGCGGATTTAAAAAAAGAGCCTGCAGAAAGCAAGTGATAACAGGCGTACAGAACCACGCTGCTTGCAAATAGTTTTAGTCCTGTGGAATTGTTGATGGCACGACGTCTGAGAACACCTCTCGCTGCAGAATGTTTGCTAGAACCCACCATGGTAGACAACCAAGCGTTTCAGGCCTTGGAACAGCGGTGTATCGCTGAGCAAAAGAATAATCATCACAAAAAGCACGGAGCTTGAATTCCTTGAGATTTAGAGCCAGGGGAGGCAGTGTAGATAAAAGACTAGAATAAAACTAGAACCGTACTTTCATCAGTGGGATCTCCGAGGTCCTATGTTGTGGAGACAGACACAGACCAACCGAGAAGGAACAGATTCCACTCAGCCCCACTGCCTGAAATGAAGGAACGCCATTACAGGAGTCAACGCCCAGTAGAAACCCGCAAGCCTCTCCAGACGTGAAGGGTCGTAAAGCGGGAGATGTGCCGGGTCAAGGGGACAAAATGCAACCAGAAACGGGCGACACATCTTTCATTCATAGAGCTACAAGATGCGTAGTCATGCCTATCTAGCGGTACTAAGCAAGAAGCTATGAAGGGGAGATGTGCTGTGCGTGTTTACTGCTAGATGCACCAGAAACCTGAGCTGGAGACGGCACGCGGGCCCACCCTGCCTGCCGAAAGACTTACGGGGGTGGGAGTCGAGAAGAGAATCTCGAAAATAAAGACACTCTCAGACTGAACACCATACCTGTCGATTGTACATTTCTCTGCCACTCCAAACGCTACAGATTTAAGCTGTAAATACATTGCCTCAAGGAGGCAGGGTATATTTCGTACCTAATGACTCAGTTTGCCAAAAGCTCATTCACATTGCAAAGAAAGATAAATATGGCTGCCTTCCCCCTTTGAATAAATAGGTATATATTATTATTAAAATAGATATATAATAATCTGATTTATTAGATATGCAAGATTATTCCGTATATGCACAATAATTTGCACAACCTGAAAAATAATGTGTGGGGAGGGTTGTGTTATTCGCAACAAATATGCTTGATCTCGTTTGTTCTGTACTGCACAAAAGAGCGCAGGGGCCTGCTGTGGCCAAAGAAAGATGCGGTGATATGCTTTCCATTTGCTTTTCACTTGTGTAGAAGTTTTTAATTGAATTCCTCTTTCCTGTGTTCATGTGTACGTCTGCCAGACATGCTGGTCGATGCATTACCAGGTGCCTAATAGAGCATAGAAATTCTTAGAATAGAGCCATCTCATTCCGGCTTGCATGTCAGTTGTGCAAATATAATTCAATCTTCAAAAAAACACTAGTTATGTTTAATCATCCTAATCAGACCATGCGAGAAACCTTGGTGCCTATCATATCACAAAGAGTGCCGCACTTTGTGTAAGTCAACGTTCACTGCAATTGCGAGACAAGGAATTCAACTCTATTAATCAACTGTGAAAATGCCCATTGGTTGTCTAACCTTTTGTGCTCATTTTTGACGTGTGATGCACCTACTATTTTACATGTTTTTTTTTTCACGCGTACAATAAACTTTCAGTCGTGAGTGAGCCAGCACTTATGTTTTAAT
Source organism: Rhipicephalus microplus (assembly GCF_043290135.1). NCBI lineage: Eukaryota > Metazoa > Arthropoda > Arachnida > Ixodida > Ixodidae > Rhipicephalus > Rhipicephalus microplus. The sequence goes on from NC_134700.1 coordinate 215,296,551, forward strand.
GTTTCAATTACTTTCCTTACCCAGCTTCTTTTTTATGGGACTTTAACTTTTATTCCAACTAGTAGTTATTATACCAATGAGAGTTGCTTACGCTTATCTTTTACTACTCAACGTGCACGCCGTTTCTAGTGCACTTTATTATATTAAATGTTAACTAAGCTTTCTAACATGGTCTTTATATACCAGACCTTTACACTGTACTCATTGACTGTCTTGATAGACGTTGGTTCCGAACACATCCGAGAATCATTGACCACTACTGCGTTTAATAGGTAACCAACATATGTCTTTATTATTTCATTTATACCGTAATGCGTACTGTTGCCATAGAAATTAGAGGTGACGCCAGTGGCGTAACTAGATAGGACGGCGCCCAGGGCAAATATATTTCCGCGCCCCTCATTATGCCCGTGATAATGTTTGTTATTATTATTATTATTATTATTATTATTATTATTATTATTCTTGCTGTTGTACTACAGTGTACTATAGCCGCCTTGTACGTCCATGCATCACACAACACACCAGAAGTCCACAATGGTAGCAAAAAAAGTTTAACAAAAAATGGACCTTGGTGGTCACTTCTTGTCATCTCGCTTTACTTAAAATATGCGAAATTCATGAAATCCATATAAGCACAGAAAATAGAATCACGAACTAGGCATATGTAAATAGTCCATACCATTTCTCGCTACATTACCGTGAAATGTATCATTCAAAATTAATTATTGCGTACGCCAAATCTGCATATGATGCCTGCATTTTTTCATCAGTGCTAATGATGCGTTAAAAAACTCGTTCCGGCAAACCCTGTTGTCTCCCTGTTATCGCATATTGTTGCCTTTTATGACGTCAGTGCTGTAACGCTGATCGTGAATAATTGTTGTCAAGAAAAACCCGTTTTTTTATTTAAAACACTTTATTTACATCATTTGGATATTAAGACAAATATAAAATGCACTATACACTGGAACACTCCGTAAAAACTAGAGCTGCACTTTCCTTGCTTTCGATGAAGCAAACTGTTCTATAATGACGTCAAAGTTCGTTTTTTCAGTTTCTTCTCTTTCCACACTCAGTAGCGCAAGGTCAGTAAGTCTGTCTTGGCCCATTGTGGCACGCAAATAGGAGAGTATTAGCTTCAGCTTGCTGAAGGACCTCTCACAGCCAGCGATGGAAACTCCAATGGTTAACATCATCTGAAGGGCGACGCGAAGGTTGGGGAATACGCCATCATCACCATACTCCACAATAAATTTAAGAAGTTCCTCCGGTCTTGATACTGTCTGGTCAATACGCCGTGAAAGCAGCAGCCTACAATCTAAAATCTCTTCATAGAGGTCTTGCGCGTTAACGTCGGAACTGTAGAAATTGCCAAATGTGTTGCAATTTGTTTTTAGTTCGTTTTTGTCTTCGCTGTAGCACAGCTTGTTGATGTCGAGCAGAAAGCCAAACTTGAGGTCGGTGTCCTGCAGGCGAGTAAACCTCTGGTCGATTTCCGAATGAAGACGATCGAGTGTGCATTTCATAACCCTTTCTGTTTCCTGTTTAGCCGTCAACGCCTCTCCTTTCGACTTTTCACCAGGCATCTGTTTTTTTCGTCGTGCACGCCTTTCAACGTCGACATCATACGTCTCACAGAGACGAAGCCCTTCACCAAGTGACTCACTTACCAGAGTTTCCCTTTCTTCATGAAAGTGATCTCTGAGAGCTTTCATGTCTAAGGCAGCATCGTGAAAGTTCATTTTAGGATCTTGCAGTCTTTTTTGAACACGGTCTATGCGAACAAGTACCTTGTTCCAAAAGCCCAGCAAAATCAAAAAATCATAACTTAATATCCGCTTCTGCAGTAGTGCAGCATCACTTTTCGTCTCGCTCGTTTCTTGGTCATTATTTGACATTTCCTGAACAACTTCAAGTATCTTCTCAAGGTATCTACCGACCGGCTTCACTGCTTCGACCCTTGCACTCCATCTGGTCTCAGACTCTGATTTCACAACAACAGGCACTGCATTTTTTAATTTCTCCCAACGGTACGTTGAGCGAGAAAAAAACACGTAAAGTGCTTCGATGGTCCCAAAAAAAGTCATCATCATGGCTTCTTCCTTAGCAGCATGTACACCAACCAAGTTCAGTGAGTGGTTGTCGCAGTTTACAAAGATTGCCAGTTTGTTTTTTTCCGCGATTCTTTGACTGACACCACTTTTTTGTCCAGCCATCACGGCAGCGTTGTCGTAGCATTGTGACCGACAGTCCTGTAAGTTCATTCTGTCCTCTTCCAGCTTGCCAAGTATCACGTCAACGAAGCTCTCGGCGTCTTTGTTCTTTACATGGATAAAGCCGAGGAAGGACTCCTGAACATAAACAGATTTTTTATCAAAGTCAACTTCCACATATCGCACAACTTCTGACATTTGCTCACGGTGTGCCTGGTCGGGAGTGGTGTCAAACATAATGCCATAATATTTGGCTTTACGGATTTTTCGCAGCAAGGACTCGCGAACTGTGACAGCCATCATGTGAATGAATTCATTCTGTACAGAAGGCGATAGGTACGAAGTGGACCCTGGATGACTTTCAACGTATGTGAGGTGTTGCTTCATAACGGGGTCAAAAACGGCAATTAACTTCAAAAGACCAAGAAAATTTCCGACATTGTTCTCGCGGCTGGTTTGAAAACTCTCTCGATGCCCTCGTAATGCCAAGTTCTGTGTAGCAAGAAATTTTATGCAGTGGAGGACTCTCGTCAAAATTTCACGCCACTTGTGCTTTTCTTTCTCCATCTGTGACTGAAGGTCAGCGTCAATTATTCCCGTAGTATGCATCAAATTTCTTTCCATTTCTTTCCACTGTGAGAAACACATTCGGTGATTCTTTGCATTCTCGTGAAGGGTGATCTTCTCGGGTGCCTTCCATTTGGTGAATCCCCCCTCTTGTTCCAAAGATGATAGGTGATCTGAGCGGGAAAAAAGGAGGCAACAAATGCAAAATGCTGCCTTTTTGGCAGGAGAGTAGGCCAGCCACGAACGGGTGACTTCTTCACCACGACCATCACCTAATTTCTTCTTAAACCAACTCTTAGTCATTGATCGGTTGTTTGTTGGCAAGAAAGGTCCTTCCCGATTTTGGAAATACATGGCCCCGAGTTTAACAATTTCCGTTCGTACAGCGTCAGACACAACGGCTTTTCCAGTACCAGTGTCAAATTTTAAGAGACCTAGGTCATGCTTCTGAACGAGTTCTGAGATGATAGGTTGAGGGTGCTTCGTGGAATCCAGTTTGCTTAGCTTCAGAGCAACAGGCTCAACCAGCCGAAGTCCAATGTCGGTTCCGTTGTCCTCCTCCTCTACTGCAATATCCCCGGGATTGTCTGCGCATAGCATACTGTGTTTAGAAGTTTCGTGAACGACTCCTTCGTCAAGTTGTACGGACATTAATGAAGTGGCAGGAGATGGAGCTACTTCCAAAGGACATGATGAAGTACTTGCCCCAGGTTTTTCAAAAAATGGCGCGAAAAACTTTTTTGACTTCTCAGCTTCCTGCGCCTGTAGCCTTCTCCTCTTGCGTCCTTCAGCTCCGCTCTCTTTTCTTTTTGTTTTTGTCACCCGGTCCATGGCTTTGCTTGGCTGAAAAAAATAAAAAATCCTTGAGCCGTTCATTCACTATACATTCAGATGCCTTTTTAGCCATCAAGCAATGCAGCTATGCGGCCAGTCGCCTGAACACTTGCTGTCACCGAAGACACAATGTATGTGTATTGTCATGTAGCCAGGAACGATTCAGAGTTTTTCGGAAAGCTAGTTCTATTAGAGCGAACTTGTGCTCGGCAAAAGTGCAAAAAAATGATAAGGAACACAGGTGGTGAAGGAACAGCCCACCGGTCGACGACGGCGGAAAACGAATGTCCCTGCGCTTTTAGTGGAAGCGTTCTTATACCTTGCCGTATCCTCTCCACCAACATCGTTCACACAGATAACGCTGGTCTCACAAACGAGAAGGCATAGTTCGCGGCAATATACGTACATTCTCAGATTAAGGTTGGTGACGGCAAATGATCCACTGCGGTGGCATCATCGGCCTTGGTTATAAGAATTGTTGCTGATATTAAGGTGGATTTACAATTTCACAGCTCCGTTTTCTATCCATAAATGTATGTTAACTCGCGGTTAACCCAACTGCTCAAAACGTTGTTCAAGTAGAAAAACCTCAACTATCATGAAGCATGATTTTAAAAAGGAGAAATGGTAGTACGCAAAGCTAACCTCGCACATATTATTCCCAGTGGACAGTGCACTATAGTACGCACCACTATTTCTTCGTCAAGTAGTTTAAGTAAGTTGTCACAATTCAATTCATAACTCGACAAGTACTCGCGTAATTATCAAAATAACAATTAGACATAAGTAAGCAAGTTCGAACGACATCCAACTGCGCCATTTTCAACAACGCATTGATTGCGCTCTCATTTTTGCGGCCAATAAAAAAAGCCTGCGAAATCAGAAAATAACATATGACTGCGCGCCCCCCTGAGGAAGAAAAAAAAGAGCAGCAAGCAACCGCTTTGCCTCTTGTCCGCTGAAAACAGCAGCGTTCCGCATTTTGACAAGGGTGTTCAGGGCGCGCCAACATGCGTTGCAAGTTTGCAGGAATTCCTTTCGCTCAACTGTATGTCACTATAATTATTCATATCTAGCGGTCAACCGTTCCACTGATAACGCGACCGGAGCACTGTTCTGATTACGGCCTGACTCTGTAAGTTCAAAGCGGCGTGTTTCTTTGACCGGGGATTGGCACAAAGGGCCATGCACATTTTTTTTTTTTCTTTCTGCATCTATTTCTTGACGCTGGCTACCTCCCATTGAGCCTGTTTGAGGGTACTGCTTCCTGATGTACGCAGCAGTCTGGTTACGCGTCACTTTTCATATTTGGTGGGCTTTCTTTATCAACAGGAAAAAAAAAATGTGGATGCAATACGTTGTTGAAAATAGCGCAGTTAGATGTAATTTCAACATTCAATTACTTTATTTATTTATTCGTTTGTTTGACAGTAGATGATTGTCGTGGCGCAGGATACTAAAGGCGACGTTATAAGTCACCTTACTAGGCCTCTAGCACCACACAGTACATTCGTCACACAACGCAACTGCATTGGAATAAGAAATGCAAGAACATAACATTACGAAGAACTAGGCGATGGCTTCTACAAAAAAAAATTAAAAAATTAATTTGAAAATGTGTTTATAGCATACGAATCATTGCAAGCACATTTACAATAAAAAAGAGCAATAGTAGTGGAGACACCGGCGTTCCATAGGGGAACATACATACAAACTATCGTACATGAATAGCCTCATCAATGGCTACATATATAACACTTTATGCATACATATATGAGAAACTAAATGTGTAAGTATATTCTAAGCTTCAAGCTGTACAGTAATTGAACTAAACATGCCCTCCAATGAATATAATCAGGTGAGTACTTGCGGAATTATAAATACTTTGATTACTCATTAATTTATTCTCATGCATGAATGAATTATAAGTGGTTGCTCCAAATTACTAGGAACAATGTACACTAGGTTTGCTTCGCGTAACGGAGTTACTCATTTTTTTAATCGGGTTTTATGATAGTTGGGACAACCTGTATATTTTCCCGAGAATAACACCTTTATACTCTCAGCAGTTTGTGTCAACGTAGTGGTAATAATCCATGTGCAAAAGAATAACATAGGTAAAAAATACTCACACCTAGGCAGAAGTTCTGTTGCGAAGACGTCCCTCGTCGTGGTGACAAACTCTGGAGAAGTGAGCTGGGATTTCAACTCGGGGTTTGCAGGAATGGAGTCATGTAGCGACTGGTTGTGGCCTGCCTCTAGGATATCTTGTTCGGTCCGGAGACTCAATATTCAATGCCTGTGGAGCTTCTGGGGTAGCTAAACAATTTAACTCGCGAATGTACGTCTCATTGACCACTCTCGTTCGGTTGACTGACCCTCGTTTCTCGCTTCTCTGGATCGACCCATAACCCCTAACATTGTAGTTTTATAACACCAAGACCACGCCTCCAAGGGCATGTACCAATAGGAATCCCTCCTTCCTGGGCTGTTGCACGGAAGCGAAAAGAGGACTATGGCGGCACCCTGTGAGAGGGCCTACTAAGTAACACACACAGGGCAACTGATTGGCTGCATCAACGATAACCAAATGTTTGTTCACAATCACGTGATCCACTCTGACTTATGAACTCTCCGGTATTCATCAAAACAAAAGCAGACACAATTGACCATTTGCGGAAATCAGCAAGCTGGCTTTCCTGCAAAGTTGTTTTCCAACCAAAAGGTCTCGTTCGCAAACTGCTTTTCTCACTCATTGTGCTTTTGCCTTCCCCCACTCCCTTCTTTACGAACGACAGGTGCCTCGCCCTCCATGCGATGTGAGGGTTCGTTAGAGGTGGGACAACCACACAGTAATTGTTGGGGGAAAAAGTCGTTTTGTCGCACTCGCGTGCCTTCACTAGAATAGGAGTGGTAAAAGCACAGTGGGCGAGAAAAGCAGACTGGGCACGATAGTTTTCTTTTTTTTTCCTTTTTGGTTAGAAAACAACCTTGCAGGAAAGCCGCCTTGCAGATTTCTGCAAATGGTCAATTTCTCGCGCCCTTACTCTGTCGGTGTTGAAGCGGTGTCGTCACGAAGGGCACTGCGCCGTGCTCCCTATAGGGCTGCAGAAATTACGTGCCTTTTCCTTTTCTTTCTAATCACACATTCATGTGATTGCTCTCGGCGAGTTAGAAAGCGGCATCATATACTTCACCACACGTGCAAATGGCCGCTGCTTCGCCGCGGCTTTAGCTATTGCCGCGATGGAGGGGGTTGCAGACTTTATACCTTAAAGCGACATCTCGCCACGAAAGCAAGATTGCATTTAATTGATCCCGCAGTTTTCTTTTGGGCGCAAAAAGAGGGGGGGGAGATAAATCGGCGCAATCCCTCCCCCCCACCTTTTTCAGAATACTTGAACTTCGCAGGTATGCACGTGCTCATAGTTACGCTCCCTTCGCGGGCGATGCAGCTGGGGAACTTCCCCGAGAGTCTGAGGCAACATAAAAACGACATGTGCAAGTTTCAGTGAAAAAGGAATACACTCGCTGAGCTGCCTGAGCACAGCGTGGTGAACGACAACCGCATCGAATTTGACAATTCCCGCGTGGTCTACTTAGAGGTCGATTACTATAAGCAGCTTTTTGTGGAATCCTGGCCCATCGAGGAGACAGCCGGTAACTTCAACCGGCCTACAGGTGCGCTGCCGATCGACAGTCTGCCTCAGCGGAATTTCGCAGACTCGCGATCCAACATTAGGTGCGAGTACATGGCAGGAAGAAGGGCCTTAAAGAGAATGCGAGATGCAAAACTTCGAATTTTTCTTGTAGCGCAAAAAAGTTTTTTTACTTGGTACTTTGATTGGCATACCCCAGTTTCAACTAAAGCCCACTAATACCTCTGTCACACGAGCACTACGGCTAACCACGGTTACAGGTATGCTAGCTACACGGCAGACATGTCCGCAGTTTGTCTCCTAACCATTCCCAGACAACACTCGACGACCTGAGGTCGTCCTCATATGGTACAAACGTCCTCGGCAGTTTCAGGACGTCCTCATTTGGTCCTCTAGTCGACACTTGCAGGATTATCCCCAAAATGCCCCTTTGAGACCTTTTTAAGGACGAAGAATTGTCCTGATATAGTCTGCTCGAGGACGTTTTGAGGATATGCATGTTTCGTAGGTGCATGCAGCTTTCGCAATTCGTGTTTGGTTAATTTTCTGGCTGTTAACGAATAAGTCCACGGGATTTCGTATGCCTACTTTCGAGTCATAATAGTAAAGTACTTCTCGATCATTAAAATGAGATAGTTACACGAGGAAGCACTTCAAGCCAACACGAGAAAGACGTGTTCTTTTATTTATTATTTATTTATTTACTTTGTAAGTGATCGTAGGCCAAACTTTCTGCCTGCACGTTTTCGTTGGTCGTGATCTACCGCCGACGTGCATACGGAATTATATCGCACTGACTGTGGTCTGACCCGTTTCCCCAATGAACGCACGTGCGGCAGACCAAGTTTGGTGCGAGTATAAACGGTGTCGGCTCCAAAATGAATGCAGGCGTGAAAACTGTGAATAGCGAGCACGTTATTCTCGAGTGTCCAGTGTTGCAATGCCGCACGGTCCCATCGAGCAGACGACAACTGACCATGCTGACGACTGGGCTGGCCTAGGTTATCGTGAATAGAGCAGCATTGGAACTAGAACGCTGTGGGAAAACGAATGGGCGACTGAAGTTGTGGTGGTGCTAACAAAAAAAAAGCAGTACCTTAATGCGGTCACCATGCGCAGTCAAGGTGCTTTTAAATCTGGATGTCTACGACACTGTTTACCCATTTTAAAGTGACGCAACTATCATCATCATCATTATGGGCCTGCAGTAAGTCAAGTCGAGTCATTGGTCGAGTCAACATTCCAATACAACACTTCTCGCCATAGAGGAAGCTTCTCGCAGAAGCCCTCAAAGAATCGTAAGCATGCCAGGTGAGTGTCTTCTGTTAAATTTTCATATTGAAGTTGTAAGCCGCAAAGGTAAATAAATAAAAAAAGAGAGGACAGTTGATTTTCAGCCTCGCGCTGTATATCTTTACGGCTTATTCATGTATGTATGTACAAACCAACTGACTAGCCTAACAACGTGTTCTGGTGGTGGGTGTTCTTTGGTCTAGCCACCATTCTACTGTGCTCTGTGCTGTTCAAGATGGCTGAGAGCGCGGATCGCAAATTTCGGCGTGAAATTAATCGGCGCGTCAATGCTAGTTTTCAGCTTATTGACAGTGAGGCCGATGTCATAAATGACACGCGGTACGTTGACCGAGATTCCCGCAACGCCGAAAGAGAGAGCGACTTGCCCTCCGAGGCTTGTGCGGTCGACCTCGAAGACGGCCATCGTCGCCTTTGTGTTCATGACAGAGAACGGCCTTCGGCACACTCCTCGATCGTTCCAGAAACGGATGTGCCCCAAGGACACGTTTTGATTTCTGGCGACGCGTGCTACCCCAGCGGCTGCAGTGTTTCTGTGCCTCACGATCACACAGACTTCGAACGGCGTGCCTTCCATGACAGCAGCGCTGCGGCTTCGACTTCGGCGACCTCGCAGGTGAGGCAGAGGGATTCTTTCGAATTGGCACCGACTGGGAGTAACGAAGAGCAAGTTTGTGAACGCGGCAGTGTGGACAGCTTGCTGGCCTTTCGTGAGAGACTGCAAGCGTGGGCCTTACAATCTCGCGCATCGCACACTTCAGTTACATCGCTCTTGAGAGTACTACAGTCCCACGAATGCTTCAGCGCGCTCCCTTCAACTGCAAGGGCATTGTTACAGACGCCCAAGAAGTGCCTGGAAGTGTTGCAGCTGGCCGGCGGGAAATACCATCATTTCGGCCTCAGTGCAGGCCTACAGCGAGTGCTGCAAGATTGTGCAGAACTACCAAGAATTTTGAAGCTTAGCTTCAACATTGACGGTCTGCCGGTTTCAAAAAGTTCACGGGGCCAATTTTGGTGCATACTGGGACGCATAAGTAATTTGGAGGACAAAGCACCATTTATAGTGGGTGTTTTTTTCGGAAGCAGCAAGCCCAACAACGCGAATGATTTTTTGCGACCATTTGTTTGTGACATAAATGCTGCTATCACAACAGGGATTACCATTGGAGAAACTGCAATTCCTGTTAGCTTGTATGCCCTCATATGTGATGCACCAGCAAAGGCATTTGTATTATATGTCAGAAGCCACACAGGCTATTACAGCTGCACCAAATGTGACGTAAAAGGTGTCTACTGTGAGGGCAGGGTGTGCTTCCCAAACGTCAATGCTCGCAAGCGAACAGATGACAGCTTTCGCTTAAAAGTCCAGGAGGAGCATCACACAGGCGAAAGTATTCTTGAGGAACTTCCTTTTGACCTAGTGAAAGATATACCATTAGATTACATGCACCTTGTGTGCTTGGGTGTCATGAACAAGCTCTTGACACTGTGGGTACGTGGCCCAAAAGTGACCAGACTTGGAAGCAAAGTGCGTCTTGAGATGTCGGAAAAAAATTCTCAAATTGCACGGTGTGTTCCATGTGATTTTAGCCGAAAGCCGAGGAGCATTGCTGAACTTGATCGGTGGAAAGCGACTGAGTTTCGCTTTTTTCTTTTATATGGAGGACCCGTTGTTTTGTCATCACTGATTCCTGCACACATGTACAAGAACTTCTTAGCTTTACATGTGGGGATCTCTGTTCTTTCCACACCAGCTGCACCTGCAAGTGAGATAGAGTATGCCGGAAACATGCTCAAGTTTTTTATCCGGACATTCATAAGCATTTATGGCAAAGAGCATGTTTCACACAATGTGCATGGCCTGTGTCATTTGGCAGATGATGTTACACACCTTGGCCCCTTGGACTCATGGAGTGCCTTCCCATTTGAAAACCATATGTCCTCGTTAAAGAGAATGCTGAGAAAGCCAGACCTTCCCTTGGAGCAACTTTGCAACAGGCTTGCTGAGCAGGCACACCGTCCTCTGAGGCATAAGAAAACTGAAAGAAACTGAAAGCATAAGAAAACTTGTACGTCATTCATTATATTTTTCTATAATTTTTTTTTCTAGTCACTGCATTAAGCTACTCTTCTAAAAAAAATAATGACCTCAAAACTGTACAGATACAGCAGCTTGCTGGCCTTGGTGGCTCAACTTTTGGGGCAGCAGCCAGGAGGATGCTGGAGCTTCTGCTAAGCCTTGAGGTTGCTGTGCAGTTCAGCTGGGCAGGCCAAAAAGGCAAAAGGAAGTTTGTGGATCTAGGTGTCACAGATGTCATTTGCAGTGAGTAATTTGTTTCACAACACCATGTGCTGCAAGAGCCGTGTTTGAGTACAGACATTTCTAAGTCTGTTATCCACATTATCTTTCATTTGAAGTCAATAGCAAAAGAACAATCTTTTCATGAAAGCATTAAATTTTTTAGGATGCTTGCTAATTAAAATTATGTGCTTAAACGTGGAAAATTTTTAGCATGAAATATCTGTTGTCAGTAAGAAACCCTGCAGCTTCTTCAAGCACACTAGTATACTTGCATGGCACACATACGCAAGCATTCACTACTTGCAGAAGTTATTATCAGGTAGCACTACTAGGCATTCTTAACTGTAGTGGAAATCTTATGTACAGATGAAAACTAACAGATGGAAGCTCATAGTGATCACTGAGGATCTCTAAACAGGAATAAGTACCTAAGACAAGCTGGTCAACATTTTCATACATGGACGTATTTTCGTCAAAGGCGCCTCATCATTCTTTGCATGCTAGGTTTCAAAAAAGTTACAATGATGTCTTCTTCGTGGTGTTCTTCTTGTAATGCAACACATAGTGTCAATGTCAGTACTCTTGAAATTAACATGGGGAAGGATGGCAAGGACCTTTAATGATGATGTGCCCACCTATCAAAATGTCGATCATGCTGACTAGAGGTACTTCTTCAAACAACCTATGTAGCATTATATTAATGTATTATGTTTGTGTAATTCCTGTTTTATGAACTTTGTACTTTTTCAGAGGCCGTGAGGCGAAATTTTCCGGAAACAAAAAAAAATGACATCGAGTGTGTGATTAAAGTGTGGCTTCGGCATGCTGGGGAAAAGCTCCAGAAGCAGCGCTTAAGAACTTCTCGCACTCACCATGAGGGTGAGTTTTATTATCTGTGCTGTTGAAGCTATCATAACATATGATACTTTTGCTGTTATAGTTTAAATAATTTTCTTGCCTTACTCGAATTTTGATGTGTATGCAAGCATGAACTATATAAATCATTTTCACCATTATATAATGGCTAGTTCGTACCTGCACATTATGGTAATATAATTTTCATTTTATGCTTTCAAATCTGGCATGCTGTTATTGTCTTAATATTCTTATTGATACTCTAAATTCACTTGTGCTTCAAGATATGCTGCTTTCTATTACTACAGAATGTCTTCAAAGTGTCGCGTTGTCAAGCCCATCGGATGAAGACCTCTGAAGGCACAGGGCAAGAAGTCTCATCTAGTGAAAACTGCCAAGTTTCATTCCTGAAAATAAACATGTTTTCGGTGCATTGCTGTTTTTATTGCTATACTTGAAGAAATTGTTACTGAAACCTCACAGGCAGTGCTTTAAAGAGTGTGCATGTTCAGGCACTTTTGATTGATCAGTTGTCATTTCAGCGCTCCAAAAGAAGAATTAGAGCAACTTTTCGTAAGGTCTGATGAGTGCCTAGGTCTTGTATGCTTCGTCCTCAAAAAGTACTAGACTCATCATAATGTGCTCTTTTCTGGATGCCCTGAGGACGATCTGAGGCCGGACAAACGGACTGGTTTAGGACCACTTGAGGTTCATTTGAGGGCTTCCTCAGGTCATACTTTCGTACGGTGTAGGTCATCCTCAGGACAACCTCAGGTTGTCGGAGCGTTGTCTGGGTTGTTATCGTAGACGGGTGATTCCATGAGAGATCGACACGGATCTGAAAATTAGTATTTTCGATTTGATTGAATATTTTATATTTTATGCCCATCTCACCAAGCAGCCCGAAAAGGAACCTTGTTTTCTTTTTAAGCGCCTATATAACTTTAGGAGGCAAAAAATATAGAACATATTCAACACGGAGGGACTAGTTTCACAACTCGTCGTTCTCGAAAGTTCATGAAGATGTAACAGACAAATATTACCGTTACAAAGAAGAAATTTCGAGCATGAATTTCGTGTATGTAGAAATTTACTGAATAACAATAAAGTAACATTCTATGAAACTTGTAAAATGAAGCAAAGTACTTTCGCAAAATGTCTCACTATGCGACATTTTATGATAGTTGCTACATAACAGTTGCTACAAAGTTGATAAGACCCATCAACTCTGTCTTGAAAACAAATTTTGCTTCTTTCTCTATGCAACGGCAGCTGCGTTTCTGGTTATTGAGTTCCTCATGGTGGTGAAAACTATTTGTGCGAAGGTCAAAAAGTAAAAAAAAAATATTTTCAAAAATTTTATATGTAGCGTTGTGGGCGGCCTTCACGCTCCTGAGCGAGCAAGGCTGATTAATTTACTACTACTACACAATTTGCGCATCTACTTTGCTAGAAGAAGCACGCTGTTAGAATGGGCCTTTTCCGCGTAGATAGTCTGCCCATGCACGCTGGCGTCGGTGAGGCACGCGCCATGATTTTTGGTGGCCAACACGGGACGACAGGTGTGGACCAAGGAACATCTGGTGTTACAAACGTGCAAAATCCCCCCCCCCCCCCCCCATTAAAAGCGCTAATGTAGGCTTCCGCGATTGCCTACTGGCGCGCGGCGGGCCATTTCGGAGGCCAAGGGCCACCAGTTCTGATTTCGATGAGCTACGCCCGCGTTTTTGTATAGTATTTTTCTTTTTTTATTCAAACTTCCGGAAGTCCCTTACCCGTCATTGTTCTCTTCCAGTCCACACTGCAAAAATCTTGACGGCACGGGCGCTTCCCAGGCCCAAGTTTCTCGTACCTAAGCTTTCGCGCTATTTGTGCATCCCAAGGAATGCAGGGTGAGTACAAAACAAAGCAACCAGCTAGACACCGCGCCCTCGGGTCTGGTATGGGGGTTAAACTGGTCGGAGTGTTCTGCCGTTTCGCTCCGTTCGCTGTTCCATTGATGGAGGTCATCCTTGTGCGGCCGCATTCTTTCAGGGAAGTTCTTGGTTTCTCCAACGTACGAAGCGGGGCAGTCGGCACATGCTGTCGGGTACACTACGCTCTGCGCTTTTTTCGCAGGTGCGTGTTCTTTGGGCCAAAGGATGAACCTGCCCATGGCGGTGGATGGCATGTGGGAAACGTTGACCCCCGCCCTTCTATTGCTTTGCTGGCGCCCGCGATGCAGGGAATCAACAAACGTCGCCGTCGTGTCACGCTTTCTCCGTCTTTCCTCCAGAGAACTCTGCGAATAAACGCCTTTGTTTAGCCTTTGGTGCCGAGGTCACGGATTATATTCGCCCTTCCTTCCGCCGCTGCGTGGACGATTAGTCGTTGGACGATCGGCTATTTCGTTGGAGTTTTCTGTTCTTACTCAAAAAAGGTGCATTCGAACTTTTTTATTTTATTTTGTTTACGTACGTGGTTGGTTTCAGGGAAGCTTTCAGTAAGTGGTTTGGGAGGCTGGTGGGGTTCGCTGAAACTCATCTAACCCAGTGCTGCGGAGCACAAAACAAAGCTTAGCCGAGGGTCATGGGAAGGCACGGAGGTAGCGCAGCAAAATGAAAATAGAGGATCCTTTTCCCGATGCAAAAGCCATTGCGGCAACCCTTTCCTTCACCACCATCCCCACTTCCAGTCGTACATTACAACCTCGCCCCTCCCCCCTTCCAGGCGGTTTTACGGAAAAAAACATTGACAACCTTTCCAGGGGGCGCCAACCCGAGGACTCGGCTTGGCGCCCCCTCCCTAGTGGCGCCCGGGGCACTTGTACCCCCTTGCCCCCCCCTAGTTACGCCACTGGGTGACGCTTCCAAGCCACTAAGCTGGTCCAAGTAGTGGGAGAGATAAAAATTGCAGAGGCCATTGCAGCTAGATATTGAACTTCATGATTGAATGACACTGCAATATGTTGCATCTCTAAAGTCAAGTGGGCAGATGAGATTAGTAAGTTTGCGCAACAGCAAGCACAGGACCGAATTGACTGGCGGAACATGGGAGAGGCCTTTGTCCTGTATTGGACGTAGTCAGGCTGATGGTGGTGATGATGATGTTGCACCTTGCCAAATTCATCTGATTTGAGACGTGCATGGTGCAAGCAGAAAGCGAGATTGTGAGGCCCGCACGCTCGTCACAGAGGCTGCAGCAGCGTGGCCTTCACACTTTTCTCATGAGTGCTTGTGTGCCCGTTGAGGGCACTTGTATTACGCTTGAAAAACCTCTATTCTAAATTGCCTCACAAGTCTCCTGGCAAACACTTTTTTCATATTTGAAAGTATAAATCTTAAAGTAGTTAATGGGTGCTCCAAATGACTCCTCTTCTATCATTGCCCATACCACACAGGAAGTTGTGCAGGAAGAAGTGCGAAGTGTGCAAGGCTCCATCGAACATATGTATGTTCATGCATACATATATACGTACATACATACATACATACATACATACATACATACATACATACATACATACATACATACAAATTGCCCGAGCTAACTTTATAGCCAGAGCTAATATATGTAAAGTTTGCTCATGCTGTGGCACCACTCACAGTCCTGCTGTGTGAAACACTCCAGAAACACTTTGGCTAAAGATCTTACGTTGCCATACGCTTGGATGTAGTCAATTTTAAAAAAATGTTTAGTAACCTTAAATAGCCTTCTATATAAGAATGGCAGACTGGGATTGTTGATTCAACATATTCTAAGTTTAAGACGCGAATACGACACTGACACAGTGCTCCGTGTGTGTATCTTATCTCCATCCTTGTTGTATTCTCGCCTTAAACTTCAGATAAGGCTTCAAACTGTTGAACATCTCAGTAGTGACGATTGTTATAGCACGAGATCAGAATAACAAAGAGAAAATAAGAAGACGAGCGCTCGTCTTTTTCTTGTTCCTTTTTTGTCGTTCTGGTCTCGCACTAAAACAATTGTCATGTCATACCAACTAGCCCAAATTGCCACACTTCAATAGTGTTGAAACAGCCTTCAAATACTCTTGTAGAAGGTTTGAAACAAGACATGTGATTTGCCTGGGCATGTAGTGTTTGAAAGGGCGTGGACATAGGACATGTAGTGCTTTGCATGAATGTGGGACTAAAGGAAAATAAGTAGGCAATCATCAATGAAGACCACTATAGCAAAGATTACATACTTTTTTGCTCTCTGACAAGCAATGGAAAATGACAAAAAAATGGGCCCAGTCATAACACAACGATGGTTAAATGTAATGAGTTGAGAAATACAAAGAAAATTTTGGACAATTTTGACAAAAAAAAAAAGGAGAGCGTAGAGGTGGAGAATTGTGAAGATAATACAAGCTAGAACCAACAATTTTACATGAACAGTATCATAGCACTTACAGCAACTATGAGCAGGGAACGTGTTTAATCCAAAACACATGTCAATTTTTCCATAGTTCAGGATGCTGGACTGAAATAATCATTGTGTTATGTCACTGAATTGTGAAAATACTGAGGGGGGCTTATAGCAAACTTCAAAGAAAAGGAGACACAAGTGGATGATTTGTATAAGTGGAGCCTATTAAAAAATTTAAAAATCTGGAAAGGCTGGGGTCACGCATAAAATGATAGATGGCTGTACTGCAGACATGCTGCACTGTAAAAAAAGGAAGCAACCTATAAAACGGGTTCTGCCCAATTACCAATGGGCAGAACCCATTTTCATTTGATTATCATCTCGATGGTACACAACTTAAAATAGTGTCACAATATTGTTACGTGAGTAACGAGACAAAGTATTGCGAATATATTCGAAAAATATATTTGCAAGAGCGGTTGCAGCACTGGCCAGTCTGGCTCCGAGCTCGAGCAGCCAGCGAGCCTCATCTTCTTCGTCGGGCGCACACGCGCATTCGCACTATGGTTTGTGGCAGCCTACAGGTAGCATAACCCCCGTCGGCAAAGGCGCCGTCTCGGCGCATCTAGATGTCAAGATCATTGGGCGAGTGGTACTGCTTCAGGCGTGCGACGTGTACGATGTCGCTGGCCCTAGGGGTGGATGAAGACGGCGAGGCAGCAGGAGTGATTTCATAAGTGACGGGAGTCACCTCACGAAGCACTCTGTAGGGCCCTGTGTACCGAGAGAGCAGCTTGTCAGACAGGCCAACGTGCCTGGTCGGAGACCACAGCAGAACCAACGAACCGGGCGAAAAGTGCGCATCGCGGTGTCGTTGGTCGTACCGACGCCGTTGGTTTGCTTGGGAGGTCAGAAGGCGAGCACGAGCGGTTTCGCGTGCGTGGGCGGCCCGGCTGATGGCGTCCAGAGCATATTGTGAAGTTGGAGCTGCTGGTAACGGAATCGTCGTATCGAGGGGTAATGTGGGTTCGCGGCCGAACAGCAAGAAAAAAGGGGAGTAACCAGCCGTGTCGTGGCGCGAAGAATTGTAGGCAAATGTCACGTATGGTAAAGCGATGTCCCAGTCAGAGTGATCTGAGGAAACGTACTTTGCAAGCATGTCAGTTAGGGTTCGGTTCAGGCGTTCTGTGAGGCCATTTGTTTGCGGATGGTACGACGTAGTGAGCTTGTGGCGTGTTGCACAAGAGCGTAGGATGTCCGCTATGACTTTCGATAGAAATGTGCGGCCTCGGTCCGTGAGCAGCTGGCGTGGAGCACCATGTTGCAAGATCACGTCGTGTAGAAGAAAATCGGCGACGTCAGTGGCGCAACTTGTTGGAAGGGCGCGTGTGATTGCGTAGCGTGTGGCGTAGTCTGTGGCCACAGCTATCCACCTGTTGCCAGCAGAAGACAGAGGAAAAGGGCCGAGTAAGTCCAAGCCGACGCGAAAGAAAGGTTCAGTAGAAATATCGAGTGGTTGAAGGCGCCCAGCCGGAAGCGTCGATGGTGTTTTGCGGCGCTGACATTCCTCACACGCCGCGACGTATCTTCTGACGGACCGTGCCAGACCTGGCCAATAGAAGCGACGGCGAATCCGGTCGTATGTGCGGGACACACCCAGGTGACCGGCAGTAGGAACGTCATGAAGTTCGTGGAGTACAGCCAAGCGGAGGTGTTTGGGTATGGCAAGCAGCAGAGATGGGCCGTCTGGATGGAAGTTATGCCGGTATAATGTGCCATTCTGGAGTACGAACGAGCGATAGGATCGGTTCGATGGGGAGGAGTCGAGGCGCTCAATGATAGCTCGTAGGGTTGCATCACGGCGTTGCTCGTCGGCTATGTGGTTCAGTTGAGAAACGGAGCACACGCAGGCGTCGTTGTCAGGTATGGTGGCCGATGGGTCAACTGGATAGCGAGAAAGGCAATCGGCGTCCTGGTGCAGGCGTCCAGACTTGTATATCACAGAAAAGGTGTATTCTTGCAGTCGCAGAGCCCAGCGACCAAGTCGACCTGTAGGATCTCTTAAGGATGAAAGCCAGCAGAGCGCGTGGTGGTCGGTGACGACGGAAAAGTGAGTGCCATATAAATATGGACGGAATTTTGAGACCGCCCAGACAAGAGCAAGGCATTCTCGCTCTGTGATCGAATAGTTACGCTCTGCAGGTGTAAGGAGGCGGCTAGCATACGCGATAACGCGGTCGTGTCCCTGTTGGCATTGGGCGAGAACGGCTCCGATACCGTGACCACTGGCATCAGTTCGGACCTCAGTTCGGGCAGATGGGTCAAAGTGGGCGAGGATAGGGGGCGTCGTCAAAAGTGTTATGAGGTGAGAGAAGGCGGCAGCTTGAGTGGACCCCCACGAAAATGGAACGCCTTTCTTCAAAAGATCGGTAAGTGGTTGGGCGATTGCCGCAAAATCTTTCACGAACCGCCTAAAGTAGGAGCAAAGTCCCACAAAGCTCCGGACATCTTTGGCGGATTGGGGTACTGGGAAACTCGTGACGGCACGAATTTTCTCAGGGTCCGGTCTCACACCAGAAGCATCGACAAGGTGGCCCAGCACGGTAATCTGTCGGCGGCCGAAGTGACACTTCGAGGAGTTCAACTGGAGGCCAGCTTTGCGGAAGACGTCGAGAATGGCCGACAGACGCTCAAGGTGGGTCTCAAACGTAGGTGCAAATACGAGGACGTCGTCTAGGTAACACAGGCATGTTGACCATTTGAACCCGTGTAGCAGAGAGTCCATCATACGTTCGAACGTGGCGGGGGCATTGCATAGACCGAAGGGCATAACCTTGAATTGGTATAGGCCATCTGGAGTGATGAAGGCGGTCTTTTCTTGGTCTTTCTCGTCTACGGCAATCTGCCAATAACCAGAACGAAGGTCGATGGATGAAAAGTAGCGTGCGCCGTGGAGACAATCGAGGGCGTCATCAATACGTGGTAAAGGATACACGTCCTTTTTGGTGATTCGATTTAGATGCCGGTAATCGATGCAAAAACGCCATGTGTTGTCCTTCTTTTTAACCAGGACGACGGGTGACGCCCATGGGCTTGATGAGGGCTCAATAATGCCTTTAGTTAACATCTTATTCACTTCAGCTTGAATAATCTGGCGCTCCGACGCGGACACGCGATACGGTCGACGGTGAATGGGAGCAGCATCACCGGTGTTGATGCGGTGCTTTACAAGAGAAGTTTGGCCGAGTGGGCGGTCGTCAAGGTCGAAGATGTCACGGTAGGAAGCTAGAAGGCGTGCGAGAGCGGCTGATTGCGCTGGGGGAAGGTCAGGGTCGATCATGGGACGTATTGACATGTCGAGGCATGTGGCATCGAGTGGGCGACAAGGAAAATTGGGGCATGCGTCGGCTGCGAAAGTGGTGACGTGATCGTCGGCTAAGGACCGCAACGTGGCAATTAGGATGCCTTCAGGGAGGACTTGCTTTGTGAAGCCGAAATTTATGACGGGTAGACGGGTCCGGTTGGAGGCTACAGTTACGATGCAGTGAGGGACGGTGACGTCACGTGCCAGTAGGACATCAGGAATCGGCGTGACGATGTAATTCCCATCCAATACGGGTGAGGTCGTGGCGAATTCGGTGAATGTGAGGGCTTTAGGCGGTAAGCGGAGGAAGTCTGTGGCAGAAAGGCCGTGTTGAGGTTCAGGGTGAATATCCGGCTGAAGAGGAAGGTCTAAGCAAAGAGTACCAGCGGAACAGTCGATCAGAGCAGAATGGGTCGACAGGAAGTCCATCCCTAAGATGAGGTCATGAGGACAGTTCTGGAGCACCGTGAATAGAACAGGGATGTAACGGTCGGCGATGCGTATGCGAGCCGTACACATGCCAATGACAGGAACAGTGCCGCCATCGGCCACACGTACAGCTTCGGTAGCAGGGGGCGTGAGTACTTTTCTTAAGCGGCGGCAAAGATGAACGCTGATTATGGACACATGAGCGCCAGTGTCGACTAGTGCCGACAGAGAAATACCGTCCACGTGTACATCGACAAGATTTTTGTTCGTATGAAGCGTCAATGGAGGGTTTGGTTCAGACAGGGATGATGCAGCACTACCTCCAGGGGCTGCACTGTCTAGTTTTCCGTCGGGTACGATGAAAAGTTAGGCGGCGAGTGATGGCGGCGTGGCTGGGGCGACGGGGAACGACGGCGTTGAGGGGACGGAGAGCGAGCAGGAAGGCGGCTGTTAGACGTGTCGAAAGCAGGGGCGGTACGGCTGGACGGATACCGGCGAAGATCTTCATATGGGCTATAAGGTGCGAAAAACTGGCTCCTATGTGGCGGCGTCCAGGAGGCACGGCAGTAGCGGGAGACATGTCCAACGCGGTGGCACCGGAAGCAGATCGGTTTGTCGTCAGGAGTTCGCCATTCCGCCGGGTTGCGAGATCGTGGAGCAACAAATGGGTCACGTCGAGGTGCATTAATGGGAATTGGTCTGGAGGAGGGGCAAGAGATGGGGCAAGCATCAGGGAACCCGCGGTTGGCGAATTCTTGTCGTACGACCGCCTGAATAACGGAGATCGCGGGGGTTGTCGGTATGGTATGTTCGAAAGAAGTGGGCTGAAGCGGCGCTGGACTTGCTGCTTCAAGTTCCCGTCGAACGATACGCGTTACACTCTGCTCAAAGGGCGGTGTGACGGTAGAATCGGAGCAGGTGGACGTAGCCGCCGTGTTTGGCAACCGAGAAAAAGGAGGGCGCACCCGACGGCTTTTTGCTGTTTCGAAACGGCGGCATTCTTGAATTACACGGTCGATGGTCGAGACGTTAGTGTACACCAGCAAATTGAAGGCGTCGTCCGCGATCCCCTTCAAAACGTGTCCAACCTTTTCAGCCTCAGACATCGCCTCGTCCACTTTTCGGCAAAGAGCGAGAACTTCTTGGATGTATGACACATACGATTCAGTTGGCGACTGGACACGGGTAGCCAGCTCCTGTCGTGCAGCTGCGTGGCGACCGGTCGGGTCCCCAAAGATGTCACGTAGCTTCTCCTTGAACGTGTCCCAGCTGGTGAGTTCGCACTCATTTGTCTCGTACCAGACACGCGGGGTTCCGTCCAAGTAGAAGAGAACATTAGCGAGCATCATGGTAGGGTCCCAACGGTGAGTTTGACTGACCCGTTCATAAAGGCGAAGCCATTTGTCGACGTCGAGGCCAGGTTGCGCAGAAAATGTCCCGGGATCACGTGGTGTTTGGACGGCGACAAAGGTTGTCGGAGAAGCCGCAGATGGTGAAGCGGACGCGTTGTCACTGGAAGCCATGGCGGGAAGCTGGAGGATGCGGCCACTGCGGAGCTGCGTGGTGAGGACGGGGATCGTTCCACCTCCACCAAATATGTTACGTGAGTAACGAGACAAAGTATTGCGAATATATTCGAAAAATATATTTGCAAGAGCGGTTGCAGCACTGGCCAGTCTGGCTCCGAGCTCGAGCAGCCAGCGAGCCTCATCTTCTTCGTCGGGCGCACACGCGCATTCGCACTATGGTTTGTGGCAGCCTACAGGTAGCAATATAAATATCTAGGTGTGATTCTAACAAAAAATCTTTCCTGGACTAACTACATCGAATCATCAATGGGAAAGCTCTAAAAAGATTAGGTTATTTACGCTGTACTTCAGCTAAACCCTATTTTAGAATACGTATTTGTAGTTTTGGTACCCTCACAAACTACAATCTAGCTGACCTAAAAATGCTTGACAGCGTTCAACGTAAAGCCATTCGTTTCATATTCCGTAACTACAGCCACATCTCCTCACCATTACAAGCCCTGAAATTACCAAACATTGTATCATTGCATTCTTATTACCATATTGAATCTTCGTAACTATTATATACCGTTATCAACTCCTCCACTGGCATCCTTGGCGGTAACAACATAGCATTTATGGATGAAACTTGCACGTGCAGCTCCCACAACTTGAACATTAATTAAAGCCTTTATATTCTCATACAGACTATTTCAAATTTAGTTTTTTTCACATACCATGGAGCTCTGGAATTCTCTATCCGGGATGATTTGCTCACTATCATTAAATGATTTTATTGATGCTGCTACTAACCACTTCGAACATATATAAGTTCTTGTTTGTAATATGCAAAGCATTGTTTTCTTGCATATTGCTTTAATATATTTCAGTTTTATATTCTTGTTTTTTTTGCTCTGTTGCTTTCATCCTGTATTACTCATCCACTCCTGCTAAAGCCCTGTACTTGGGCTGCAGTATATTCAAATAAATAGATAAAATCACAAATGTATAAGGTGGCTCGTGCTAAGGGATGCTAAATGTTTTGTATTCATCTGTCATTGGTTACAGTAAGGTATGGCTCATTCTATTCGTAAAGCGCTAGGTACATCCTAGGCAAATGGCAATTCCCAAACATGTTGCAGTTTTTTTTTTTTTTAAGAAACCTCAAAGTTGGGGGGGGGGGGGGGGGTGAAGAGCTTTTTGGCAGAAAGGTGGACAACACTCAATTGGCTCAAGATTTAAAGGCATGGTTGATGGTTAATGCAACATTTACATCCATGGAAACGGTGAGGTGGGACAGACGAAAAGAATCTTAAGAAATGAAACACCTTTCTTATTAAGCATTCAATTGCTCCCTTGAAAAGGAAATTTTGTACTTGTCGGACTCAATGGCACTCTCTTGATACAAGGTGCACGTTACGATTATAATGCAGTTACCTATTGTGTTCCTAATGTGTACAGAGTAGGCGGCATCGCATTGTTCTTGACTTTTTGCATATTTATGTTCCTTTTGCAATAAACTTGCACTCCATTGTTTACGTGTGTTCTTCTGTCCTATGTCCACGCAGTTTCCATCAAGGCAACATGTACCAGTGCCCCTTCAAGAGGCCTTTTTGCAATGCAATCTGTCTCCATACTTACTTGTACACTCTATATGTACTTACTCAGAAATATAGGATGATACAGGAGCCAAGCTAAACAGCCTGCGTCATCAAAACACATGCTCGGGAACAATGAAGGATAAGTCTTTTATTCTCAAGGTAAAAGAGAAAAGTGGTGAATGTGATCTTTTTCTGAATATAAATAAAACTGCAGTAACAGGAAGCGAAGAATTGCAGATACAGATTTACCAGCGACATAATGAATTCTAAAGTACACCATGTTCTTGCATTATAGGTAATAGAGATAGCTCTAACAGAGAAAGCAAAATAGTGGTACTACCGCAAAAGAGAGATAAGTAAGCTTTTTAAGATAAAAAAATGCAAAAATACTGGCCTAGAGACCACAAAACAGCTGCATAATGCTGCAGTTTCATAATGAAACACTCAATTGGCTATGGTAGACAAGGCTGTGAACTGGACTTTGGAAGCAAATTGGAGGCCTTGACCAGGCCCGGTCAGCCAGTGAGGTTCTAAATGAGGGGCTTCACTCGCAGAACCAGCAACAAGAGAGCCTCACTTGTAGCTGTTTCACTTTCCATCTCTTTCTTGTGCCAATGTAGTATGGGTGCCAGTCCTCGACTCAGTCAAAATACGGAACTTCATTCTTAATACGGAGCAAAAATATGAAACTAAAAACATCTTTTTGTGCAGGTCAAGACAGCTGCCAAAATTGAATGTAATGTGTGTTACATCTTGCTAAATTTAGGGTGAAAATTAAGTTCGCACTTGTACACAAGATGGTTAAAACAGTGTTTTTTAGGAGGCCGCAGAGGGTTTAAGCTGATCTCATTGGCAGATATATAGTCATGGTGTCAACAGGGTCCACTAAGACAACTGATAATTTTGTGTGTGCTAATTGGTGAGAGCTCAAGTCCTGCTGGTGCTTGCTTGCTGATTCTCCATCTCTATGCAATCAATCTGCAGTGGAACAGACAGTTCATCGTGAATGCTTACCAAATAGCCCTACAGGAGTCAATAACAAATCCACGGTTTATAATGTAACGCAATAGCAATTGTGCATTACGGGAAAGTATGAGAATTCAACTAGTAAAAGGAAACATTCAAAAGGTACAACCTACCACAGAAAATATGCCCTTAAATTTACACTTCTTTCCTTCTTTGAAAAGGTAAGTAACTCTTACATCAATCGATCTGTAAAGTGGTTGTTTATTTGTACAACTAACAGTCTCAACTTGTGGAAGCACAGGTCGTATGCACGGGGTAGTAAGTGCACTCAAGGGCCCACTCTTCTTCTTTACCTCCGGATGCCTGTGCACGGTCCTTTTTCGATGCCTGTATACAAGTCTGAACCAAGAGCTTAGTGGGCTGGGCCAACTGGTAAACTGTTCCAGCAGCTTCCAATCGACCAGCACTCGTGGTAGATGTGGCAGGGTGTTGAAATTTTGGCTCTGCCTTGGCTGCAGTTTTGCGAGCCGGTGCTGCGTTCTCCGAGGCACATTTCGTCGAGGCTCTTCTCTTGACGTAAGTGGCTTTGTTCTGCAAAACCCTACGTAGATGCCTGCAGAAGTCACTCAGTCTACTGGTGGCAGGGGTAAGTAGGTCACATTTGGCGCTGTGAATCCTCTCCTTGTGAACTTTGCACTCGTCCGCCCTCAAAAAGGGGAACTCTTCGGCCAACGCTGCACCCTGACAGAAAGCGAGGGCATCCAATTTGGCCAAAAATTCTTGAACACCCTCAGCGTCGGTCACCCTGGTCGTCTTGACGTCTACGCCATCGATGGTGGCTCGACAGGTAATGCTGCCGTCGCCGTGCTCCTCGCAAGACACAAACTTCGTGATTGTCGGCTTACAGCCGAACATCGTGCAGAAGCTAAAAGCCACGTGCCTGCTCGAATGCTGCACATGATGAACCGACCAGAACCGATTAGGCAGCGAGGATTTCTCGAACTTTGCCAGGAATGCCGGCGCTTCGACACCGGGTACTGGCGGGCTGCACAGCGGACTCTTTACGATTGCTGTGACACCCTTCGAAACAGCTGTTTCGGCCGTGGATGTAGCAGTCGTAGCCGACACTGCGCAGGAAAGCACAGGCGTCACTGGTACTGCAGCCGCAGAACTCGGTACGCGACCAACACTTCCAGAAGGCGAAGGGGACGCTTTTCGCGCGGTTACTATATGAGGTACCACAGTTCGCCTTACCGTTGGGGTCGGCGTGGACAGTGGAGAAGGAAGCGCGATCACCTGCTCAACGCAGTCCAAATCGTCACAGGCATCCGAAGACATGCCGTATTCAATATCGGCGGGCTCGCAAGCCAACGCGCCTTCCTCCTGGTCCTCAACAGACAACTCGAGTGACTCGAGTGGGGCTGACGGTGAATCTTTCGCCACCGGTGCTGGAGCTTCTTCAGTAGATTCGTTCGTTTCCTCGACGCTGGTTTTTCTCTTCCTTGGCCGCCCCCTAGAGCGTTTTTGTGCTGTAGATAGGCGGCGGGCTCGCAGTGGGCGCGTCAAGAATCGAGTGGGAACAGCATCCGGTCTCAGCAGCGGCCTGTTGCGCGGTATCTCTACGAGTAGGCCGTTAATTGTGTGCTTGTACGTTTTGCAGACATACTGGCTCTCGAAATGCCTCTCGCAGACGACGCACTTCTTCTCGAGGATTTTTCCGTAACCAGAAAGAGCCTTCTTCCAAGCCTGAAACCGTGCTTCATCGGAAGGAACAGCGAACAGCGACAACTTTCGCTGGCTGTCACTCTTGCATCCTGGTACGAAGCAGTGCCTGTGACGATTAAAGGGTGGCTTCGACATGGCTTACGCTGAAACAAACACAAATCGCGTTACCGCAAACATAGTGAAACACTAACGGAACGCCGCCAACAGGCAACTGCTCCACGAATAGTAGGCCGCCATTATCATGGAGGAATGGCCATAATCACAACGCCGGTAACGCCACCTCAAAAAGACGTTAATGCAGTTAATGCATTGCTTAATACGGGCTAACGTTACGGTGTAGCGCTGCATACGCACCTTCATCAAGAAAATTCATTGCTCCATTGTTTTAGCTTTTCGACCTTTTTCTGTTTTTTTTTTGTTTCTATGGTTTCTCTGCACGCTGATGCTGCATACTCTTCTTCTCGCTGTTTCTCTAGATAAACGAGTTCCTGCGTGAATTCATTCGAGGCGTCCCATGGAGTTTCATAAAATACCTGGACAGCCTGAGTGTTGCAAAATGCGGCAGCATTGACACTGTCAAATTAGTTAGCTGCAAACTTTTAGGTACAAAAGCTGCTTGAATAAAGCTCCGTCCAAGTGGTCAACGTCTCTGTCGGCATCTCAACCCACTGGTAAAGCCCAGCTTGCTTTTTTGGTCTTTGTTACGACAAGGTTACTACATCGGCCCTCGCGAGTTGATCGTCTCCGTCTAGCGTTGCAACGCTTGAGATGTTGTGCGTTGCTAGCGATGCCTGCGCTTGCCAACATTATTCAATGAAAACTGCCGGATGCAATCGCATCGGTTTGTTTTTATCGCCGTGGCGTCATCGCGGTGACCATGTAAACACGTAACGCGATTTCGGTAAGCTAGGCGTTGTCGTAAATTGGGTCAAAATTAAGTTTCACGCGTTTATAACCGCGTAGCGTTCTGAAAAGGTGGTTGGTTTATTTATAGGTCTGAGTGCTTGTATGTTTACCGGACCCCGTGTTCTCATGTAGGGTTATTTTTTCTGTACAGAGACCATGCCAAAACGCAAGAAAACCGAAGATGATCGAGCTGACGACAAGAAACGTAGCAAAATTCTTGACCTGGTAAGTCATCTAGTCGGATGAGCTATTACGCTGCAGCAGCTGGCGCCGTAAGTTGTTTCATGCTAATGTTTCAAGCTTTGTGTGGCCAGCTTCGACTTAATTGTGAACGGGCTAAGTGATGCGTGCGTTGCTTAAGAAAAGCGTCATCTGGTTCATTGTTTTCTGCAGTGACAGTGTGTCTATAGTGCCAGTGTGTCTTGTGATCTTGCTCCGCAACAAACTTTCCGAATCCTCTTAAGCTTTCCCGCATGCCAGGTAATTGCAAAAGCAGATTCTGTGATTTTTGTTTGCCCTTTATTGAAGTGTTTCTGCTGTGACCTTTATTTTTTCTCGGAATCATTTGACTTAAAACAAAAAAACAAAAGCGCTACCAATATTGAGTTACAATTTTACGACAAATTTAGTGGTATGGGTCCACTGAGCAGTTAGTATCTTTTCTACTTAGACCAGTAAAATTAGTCTGCACAATTGAATTGCCTGCCAAATCCAGCAGCTGGCCCTCCCAGCGTCCGAGTTGATTACTGTAAAAATGAAAAAAAAGAGACACACTTCTAAAGAATGTGTGGCATTTGTCATTAGTTGTTCTGGTAATGTGTAACTGGTTGGGAAACCTTTCGTTTGGCACTTCCAAAATTATGAAAACAGAAATTATTTCTTTTGCAACCACCAGACCTTTATTGATGATGTTTCTTGTATCCAAAATGGTAAAGTAATCTTGGAAAGGCCATCTTATCTTTTTGATGCACAAACACCATAGGAATGGCTTGAGGCAGCCCCTTATATTGACATAATAAGGAGGGGGTTGCTGTGACTTAATGGGGGACACAGAGAGTCAATCCCATACACAGACATAACAGGGAGGAGTCCTGCAAAAAAACTGTTGCCCCCCCCCCCCCCCCATAGAGGTATCTTGCACATGCCAATGTTGAAAATCATATTCATGGGTCTGCGGCTGCAGACAAAGGCATTGCAGTGAGAAGTTTATTGTCTTTTTCAAACATCTGCAATGATATACAATGTCTCAAATCTGTTGACTTTTTCTCCTGAACATTTAGAGGGGACAGTATTGACGAATTATGCTAGAGTATGCTTCTAATTTGTGATCATGACTTGCACGACTTTTGTAAGCATTGTAAAATTTTGCTGAAGCTGTCAATTGTCAACAGCAGATACAGCTTGCAGGGCTGCAATATCTAGTTTTGAGCCAGAGTTAGAAATTCATAGAGAAACATCAATATTTAAAAATTGTTTTCGGATCTTAAATAAGTCTCCGAAGTACCTTTGAGACTGTGAATTCAAATTCTGCTTCTCTACAGCTGGGCAGAATTCAGCTTTCTGCCCTAAATGCAGTAAATTTTCTTCTGATGAGCTCAGCTACTGTTTAACAAATATACTTCTGTGCTTCACATGCATTTCAGTTCTGAAATAGAAGTTATCTCAGTCATAAGGATTCCTCTTAATTGTGTTTTTAGCATGAGCTGCCCTGTGGAAACGCGAATGGGGCATATGGCATCAGTGGGGGGGTGCCTCGAAGGTCTAAAAACTGGTGTCAAGTCACATTTCTTTTCAACATGTAGCAGCATATGGGGCCAAAGTTATGCTACAAGCATATCTTGTGCTCATAAATTATTGCTACATTGAAAAGCGCTTATTCATGTCAAACTACCACTCAGAAGTTTAAAGAGGCCAGTTAACAATCCTGAGGTCAAAAATTATAGGGAAGATAAATAGGTGCATTTTCGCTATGTGGACATGCTGCCACAAGAATTTTGCAAATACGTGCGAATAATAAGGAAGTTACAGGGCTTAGACCATTAGTTTCAGCTAGTTTAAAATTTTTCGCGGCCTCGCCACCCTTCTCTGCCATAGGGAGGGGAAGGTGTAGTTTGTGGGCGTGACACTGCCCACTTGGGCAACGTGACACGACGTCACTGATATGTCATCGGCACAGAGTCAACGACCAAGCAGGGCTTCGCCCTCATGAGCATGTGTCATTGCGGTGCGGGGTGTTAGTTTGGTGCAAGAAGCACCTCTCCCCTAGTGGTAAAGTTGTAAGACGCCTCTGTATCTCGAAGGTTTTCATTCTAGCAATGTCACTTCTCCCGGTAGTCTCTGGCTCTACAAAACCGCAGAGGGCAGCACAGGAAAATTAAAATGTGGACTGCGCAGTCAAAACCAACAGTTATAGATACTTTCTTGTACAATGTTTGCAGGTCTGTAAATGTTGGCCAAAACTGCATCACTTCAGGGCCAAGGCGTCGTTTTGTAGCGCAAAGAACCGATCGACAAATCGACAAACTCAGTGGTACGTCAAGTTGCCCATGATAAGTTGGCATCACTGCACGTACGAGGGGGAAAGGTCAGGTGACAAAAGAAACGCGGGAATCGTTGTTCGAAGGGTCTGCGCGTCGTCGTGCTTTTGGAAAACTTGATCACTACAATCTATGTATGAATTGGAGGGCTTGTTTGGGGGGTGTAAAAGAAAAGTTGGAGCCATTTCACTGCCATCTAAATTGATGAAACTGACTCGACACTTTTTCTTTTGCAGCCTGAAATGTTACAGTCACTCTATAGTGCCCTGCAAAACTGCAAGAGTGAAGATGGCCATCTTCTCTGTGAAAACTTTATTCGCACTCCAAAGAAAAGGTAATGCATCCTTATATTCATTTCTATGTTTTCGTAGTTTGATCTAAATGAGTAATTCTGGGAGCATATTGCTCATGTAGCGCTCTCTATAAGCTTATTTACTCTGAGAGAATTGCCCAGTTAAGCTAACCAGCTCTTTGGAGGAGAAGCTGATAAGTTGATGCTTTGCGGTAGCTTGACAGTATTAAAAGCTAAATGAAAAAGTGCTGAAGAACACGCCACAAGAGACTAGGTCACTCACAACACAAGCTCATGGTTGCTACCTCATGTGTTCCTCCATATCTTCTGTTGCCTGTCTTTAGTGCTACTTTATTTAGCAACGAATTGTCAATTCTCCCGGCAGTCTTTCCTCCTTAGCTGTATTTAGAGCAACGAATGTAGTGGGTTACACAGTCAGCACTTTTCTTAACGACCCACTGAAGATCAGTGAAAATTTGGTTTTTGCATCTGCAACTTTTGACAAAACCATGCACAGTTTAATAATGCCCTTTATCCTGCTTTATTTTTCTTTCTTCACTGCATTTTGTGCCAGAAGCCAGGCCGATTATTATGAATTGGTGACCAATCCAATGGACATGCTACGAATCAACCAAAAGATCAAGGCCGAAGAGTACACGGATCTGGAACAGATGACCAGTGACGTTGCTCTCCTGGTTTCTAATGCAAAAACATACTATAAGGTACATTTCTCACATATCACATGTTGTGGTATAGGGCTTGCGTTTATTGCAAATGCTGTGACCTTGCTGCAGCAGTGGCTGCTGGTCTTGTTCGTCCTGTGAAATGTAACAGAACTGACTTTCTGAGTTCACAACTGAGACATGAGAGAGCAACACTGGCATATAAAGCTGCTCCAGTTTCTTTGGAAGGAATGTGGAAGTGCTGGAGGTAGTTGATAGATCCATATCCCCCTTGTAGAACTGATTTTATTTTCTCTTAAACTGCTTGACCTTGTTATTTTATTCATGTTCGATAATTACAGCTTTCTGCATCACACTCAAATGCCGTTGATAGCCCTCTGTCAATGGTTTGAATTGCTGTTATTGAGACACTCTGCGCCGTGTGTTGTGAAGAACTATAGTTCTTTTTCTTTATGTTGTTTTTTTTTGCCATGAGACATATTTTGAGTGTTTTTTGAAGTTGCAGTAGATTTTGTGTCGTGGGGGTGTGTGGTGAATTAGCAGCACCAAGTCTAAGAATGCTGCTGTTTTTCAGCGAAAGCTGTCATAAGATCACAACAAGAGTCACATGCGCCGTAGTTATCCGCCGCATCCGGTTTTCGCAACCACTATCGCACGAAATAAGAAAACGTAAATAAAAAACACTAATAATAAGAAACATAAATAAAAAACACCAATGACACTATTGGTCGTTTTCTGTAATCACTAGTGCACGAAATAAGAAAAAAAAAACGTAAATAAAAAACACCAATGACACTATGAGATCCGAACCTTGGTCCACTGCGTGGCAGCCCAATATTCTACCACTGAGCCATGCCTGTGCTTGAAGCTGCATTGTAAACTGACCCTAGGTAGGCTTCTTGTTGAGGAATCTCATTAATATAAGTAATAAAGTGTTTTATAACAGCAAAAGAATAACGAGGCATCAAACAATGCAAGTTGTGTAACGAGTGAATCATGGAATTCTCCAACCCATTAGAAAATTCTGAGCCATAATTGTTCATTGTTGTCAGCCACAGCAGGAAAAAAATGCACAAAATTCATCGCATGTGTGTAGCTGCAACCGCACTTCTCCAAAGAATGACGAAGAATGGCATGGTGAATGCTTTCCTACTACACAAAAATTGTGTTTTATGGCGTACTGGGTGCCCTGCGAGTGTTCTTGTAGCAGTTACCCAAAGAACATTGAAGGGGGCAAACTAGTCTTAGACATTTTTTGTTTATTTCTTCAGTGTTCTTGATCGAACTGCACAAGATTATGCAGTTTTTTCTGCTGATTTTAAATATTTAACTATATTTACTGGAACTCATCCTGTTCTTGAGAACTTAAGTTTGCCCCCTATTGTTTAAGGCTGCCATAGAAAAAAGTGCTTAATTAAAAGTGATATTTAAGATACGCCAACATAGACTAATGAATATAGGTTGAAAGTGTGCAAGAGTTTTTTTTTTTGTTGTTTTTAGGCCCTTCTTGGTTATTTTACAGCAAAATAACTATCCATTTTTTAAAGCAGTTGGAATCGTGTTACAATTTTGATAATTAATTGAAAAGGCTTGTGCTCTAAATTCTCCTCCCATACTTGCATTCTACACACATACAGGTTTCTGTTGCAAAGAGAATTATTGTTGTACCTGTCCTAGCTGCAAAAATATGGAGGGCTCCAAATTGAACAGTTGTAAATTTACTTTTTTGAGAAAAATAGAAGAAACTGCAAACACATACAGCTTTTTCAAAAAGCAACAATCATGGTGTGGATGTTTTGCAATCCTCATAGAGGTGCTCATAAATTCGTAGCAGAGCTTCTAACTCAGGTGCCGGCAAATTATAAAGAAGCCTCAAAGTTAGTTCCCCATTTTTTGCAGGCTCTACATGTTAACAGCACTAAGAATCTGGACAGTTTGAATTACATTGCAAAAAATTACTTCTTCCTGGTGTGCGAAAATTTGCAGAGAGATAGAAAAATACTTGCAAAAACCAAATATGTCAATTTTAAACAATGAATTTTTTTGTCACTCTTTGGTCCCAAAGACCTTAAAGAAGGCTCTAGAAAGCTCATTTTTCCAGCTTTCGCTGTGACTGTGCTGGGTGTTCTGCGCAGGCCTGGTGGTCTTTTTGTTGGACTTTGAAAGCACTTACTGTGCAAACTGTGTGTGTTACTGTGCATCTGTTACTGTGCAAACTAGCCCAGAACAGCAGTCTGCTTTGCTTTCTGCTTCAAGCTTTCTCAGTTTACATTTCAGTGCCAGCTCGGATGAATGTATTTTAAAGAAACTGTAAGGAATGCAAGTGCGACTAGAAAACCAGGCAGGAAGCAAAAGTGATTTGCAAGATATGCGATGTTACATCTAGAAACTGCTTTGCCACAGGGCATGCCCAATGGTAATGCTTACAGTAAGACTCAGTTGGGGAAGTCCTGTTCAATGAAAAAATGAATTTCTCTCAGATTGTGCCTCTTAGATTGAAGTACATTTTTGTATATGTCATAATTTCTGTTGTTGTTTTTTTTCTTGTTAGATAGAAGCATGTCTTTACAAACTCAGTTCAATGTTGTCCTGCAATCTTGCATATGAATGAAGAAAAGAAGCATAAATTTAAGGGCTAATTTTCTTTGTTAGACACAATATTAATGACAACTAACAAAAAATGATGCCAAATAAGATACAGGGGATGTTATTGAAGTAATGGTAATGTATATATGAAGCAAAAAGACTGGACGAAAAGATAACTCGCCACTGGCTGGGTTTTAACCTGCGACCTTCAGATAACACACCCGATGCTCCATTACTGAACTACAGTGGTGTACATTCCTCCGTTCACGTTAGAGGGTATATATGTGTATTTAAAGGTGTGTGTGTGTGTGTGTGTGTGTGTGTGTGTTGTGTGTGTTGTGTGTGTGTGTGTGTGTGTGTGTGTGTGTGTGTGTGTGTGTGTGTGTGTGTGTGTGTGTGTGTGTGTGTGTGTGTGTGTGTGTGTGTGTGTGTGTGTGTGTGTGTGTGTGTGTGTGTGTGTGTGTGTGTGTGTGTGTGTGTGTGTGTGTGTGTGTGTGTGTGTGTGTGTGTGTGTGTGTGTGTGTGTGTGTGTATTTAGAGGGTATATATGTGTATATATGTGCTGTCAGCGTCACAGCTGCAAGTGTGGAACACTCTTTGTGGGCTGGCAAGTGAGCAATAATCTTTTGCACATTACCTGAAGGCATCAAGTGTGCCAGAACGAGACCCTTAGGCTACACTTATTATGCTCGGCATTGTTTCCATGTCTTCTTTGCAGGAAGGTACACAAGCATACCGGGATGCTTGCGAACTGTGGCAGGGGTTCGAGTCTGCGAGAGCTGCCCTGCTTGCTGCCAATGCCAGGGCTGAAGAGCAGGACGACGAAGACATGGATAAAGTGAGCATCAACTAATGGTGCTACAGTAGAATCTCCATGATACGAATTCATAGAAACACGCAGAATATTTGTATCATCTCGAAATCGTATGAACCAAAAATAAGTTTGAGCTGATAGTGAAAATGAACAAGAACTTTATTGGCAACTATATACTTTTGGCTGAAAAAGTTCATGATAGTCTTTTGAACCGTCCTGGCTTCACTCTTTCTCAACAAAGTGCCGCGATTTCGTCACTCATGCTGCTGGTGCGGCGCGATCTCACTTGACATCAAAGGGAGCGAAAGCGGCCTGACTCATTGAAAATTTTCTCGCTTTGCCGCTAAAGTGGCCGGAAAACCGCACCGCAAAGTCGACAGGAAAAAATCAGTCCTGGAAAATTCAAGCGGCTGGAGCGGCATGAAAACCACGTCCGTGCCCTTTGAAAGCGGCCACATTTGTTCTGCCCCTCGTACATGCCACCGCTGCCATCGCCACTTGAGAATTTATTCCATTTTGCCCGTTTTTTCAGCATTAAAGTTCGTACCGAGTTCTAGTTATGCATACGAAGCACTAAAAAGAAACAGTTTACACCTTTACAATCGTTGTTTCGGGAAATAGCCAGCAGAAACGACATCAGCGGATGCACTGGCAGTGGCGACTACAAATTCAGCCCACAGTGCAAAAGTGAGACACATTAGGACATGCCGACTCACTGCTGCTTCACCTTCTTTTACTTTCGGTGTTCATAGCGATGTAATCCGAACCAGGCTCTGGATGAACGCGTCTTTGTCAAGGCTGTGAGCTTTGACGTGCAGCATGGGTAGTTCGCAATAGCGCCGACACGTTCCACCGCCGATGCCTTTGCCGCCATGTTGAATTTGTGGCTGCTTGTTTACATCACGTGGTTTGAGCGCTAGAGCAGCCGGTGTTGCAAAAGCCATGAAGCAAAAAGGCGATCTGCCATCGCGTGGCGGGAAAATTGGTCTCAGACTGATTTTTTTCAAGTCAACCTCGCGACTTGTTTTGCCGGCCACTAAAAGAAGGAAAATTTCAGCGAATTCTGCCGCATTCACTCCCTTCGAGGCCAAGAGTGAACGGGCCTTCCTCCCACAGACAAGCCAAGTTGAGCTGCTTGCGTGCAGCGGTCAATTGCACATTCGTATCATCCACGGTGGCTGGTGAAACAGTTCATGTAACACCGAATCACGGCGTATTTTATATATTATAGTCCACCCAAAACAACCTTAAATTTCGTATCATCGCTAAACTCGCATCAACTGTAATCGTATCATCAAGATTCTACTGTATTGGGAACGTGCCCAAATGAGAGGGATTGAGTCCATCGACCGTTATGTTTCACGGTGCAGGGCCAGTAGTGCTTGTTCTTTATTCATTATTTTACTGAAGCAGCCACTGCAGGCGTTGATCATGGTGCAGTGTCAAGCTAAATTTCCCCTGTAGGGGCAACTATAATGAATTCTAAACTGTGTAGCGAGCCTAGGGCATGTCTAGAGCATCTTCACTAGACACACTGCTTGTCTAGAGAATAGTGGAGGTCTAGAGTAGCCTCCTTTCAAAAGCTTGCATTTGAAATATAAATGTACACAATGTGATGAGCTCTCAAATATAAAGGCTTTGGATGGGAACAGGAGCCATTACATATGGAAACCATGCAGAGCTTATCATGACCTTCTAAAATTAGTTGTGTCTGTCAAGCATTAAAAAGGATGAAAGGCTATGTTACTTAACGTGGTTGAGTGAGATTCATGTATAAATTTCAGCACTCTTGGTCTAACTGGTAAGAGTATCAATGAAGCATATTAGCACTGAAGTCATTCATGGAAAATGAATAAACTAAAATCTCCTTGCTAGCTTGTAAAATTAACAAGTAGCACAACCAGGGAGGCATGCACAGTGATCCATGTTGCTTTGGCTTTGGATTTTGTCAGTGCAAATCAGTTTTTCTTCATTATTGTCTCTTCAGTGCAACACTGATGCTTATCTAAAGTGCACATGGTTTCAGGAGCCGCAGACACCCACAGCAGGCCAGGCTGAGTCGTCGGAAGAAGACCACTATGAGGAGCTCTTTACTTCAGTGATGACAGCCACGGATGCCGAGGGTCGCTGCATCAGCTCCATGTTTCAGCTGCTGCCATCTAGATCGGTACAGTTCGACTTCGTGAGCATGGTGTAACAGCACATTATATCTCAGAAGGTTTTACACCTGTGCATTGCTTCCTATTGGAAGCTCCACAGTAATCTAGCATGTTGTTTTCACATGCATATTCTTAATGCAGGAAGCATTTAGAAGAACACTGCTCTCTGGTGCATCTGATAACATCACAGAGGCAGATTGACAGCGCCAGCTTGATTACAGTGTTAACCTTACTGTTCTGCTGTAATTTGCTTCCCCCCCCCCCCCTCCCCAAAAAAAGAATGACATTGAAAATTACGTATGCATGTTGCACTTGAGGGCCTGCTAGAATCGACTAAATATACAGTACAGTACCATCCACTCTCTCGTTACAATGGATTGCCATAATCCGGTAAAATGGGTCCGAAATATCCTAACTCCTTGCAGGGGGGGGGGGGGGGGGTCTCGCGTTGCTGTGTGACGATTCTTTTGATTTCACCCAGCAGTATAGGGCAGGCTAGATAGATGATACATGCTCAATGTATTTGACCATATGGTTACAAAAGACTTCAACCACTAGCATCAGTTATTAACAACATAACACTGCATGTTGTAAACAATGAGCGAGCAAGGATGTCTTAGTACAGTAGGTGCACGGAGCCATGAGGCCCCTACCTAGCAGCAAAGCTTAGCCCGATAATGAAGCGTTTCTGCAGGCTTTTTCAGCCACTTCTATTGATCGGATTAAAATTAAATCTTTATTTGTGACCATGAAAAGGCATACCTGCTAAAATGTGGTTGCCTTTTGGGGGCTGGAAGCTGTTGCTCCCACGCAGCCTCCGTGGCTTGCTAGACGATTTGAAGTTGGTCTGAGAATTCTCAACTGAGAAGCTCCCAGGCACCTCTCACATTAATATTCTAATTTGACTGTGGAACTCACCTGCTTGCAGCTCAAGGATGTCTTACTTTTAAAACTTTGGTTGCAATGCTCAACAAGGTTACTACCATGAGTGATGACCATTTAATGCAAAGCACAAACAAAAACTTTTTATTTACACTAAGTTGAAAAGAAATTCGAGGTAAGAGATTCGCGAGCACCCTTGAGTAATCATGCACTTAATTGTGCCAGGGACGGTCAACTGCAACAGTGAGCTGCAACACTTGAACCATTGGCGTGACTGCAAAATGTAACGCACCTCCTTTCTAACTGGCTTAGCTAGAAGCTTGGCTTGGCTGAAAGCCACCAATGTTGCCAGCTGCAATTTGAAATTGGAGTAACTTTAGTGCACCACAGAGAGCGGCGTGGTCAAGTCCGTTGTCAGCTCTTGCCAGCACGGCAAAAGTATGCTTTAGGCACCTAATTTTTAAGGAAAATGCTGCTTATTTCGTCCACTGTTGCCGATAGTCTGCTGTATCGTGGTCTGTTGAAAGCAAACTCTGCTCCATTAATTTTAATACACAGACCAAACTTGAGCTGAATAATGATCCGTTGTATCCGAAAGTCTGTTGTACGTGGGTCTGTTATAGTGAGCGTAGACTGTATAAACCCATTCCAACAGACCTCCGTAGTGAAGAGGATTTTGGTCTGTTATGAAAGGAGTATGTAAACTTCACAGGCTGTTGCAACAGACTTTTATGTTAACAATGTATGGTTCTGTTGTAATTGAAGAAAATTACAAGTCATAAACGGATTTATTCTGAGAGGGGGGGGGGCATAAAATTAAAACTTTATTGAAAACCACATTTTCAGTTTTTGTAGACCCTTTTTTTTTATCTGATTCCAAAATATGTTCACTAAAAACTACGTAGAAGTACAGTAAGAAAGCTTGTGCACCTGCCGAGGTGGTGAAAATTATTGCAAGCACACATACGCACACTCACACACGCACACACACGCACACAAAAAAAAAACGCTGCGCAATGGCAGACCAGGGCACCACCATTTTGGGCTTGTAAAGTTCTTTTATAAATAGC
This sequence comes from Rhipicephalus microplus, assembly GCF_043290135.1. NCBI lineage: Eukaryota > Metazoa > Arthropoda > Arachnida > Ixodida > Ixodidae > Rhipicephalus > Rhipicephalus microplus. The sequence goes on from NC_134700.1 coordinate 215,334,170, forward strand.
AACTAATTCCTTTGTTTCAGATGCAAGTGCACTAAACCAGACGTTTGAATTTTGCCTCAGATTGGCCTCTTCCATGTTGCTCCAGCGTGCCTCACTAGTATTGGTCCGATGCTCACTCTGGAATAGCGTTGTCTGCTGCTTGTGCATTGCGAGATCACAGCTGTCAAAATAGTGCTACTTAGCGATGTTTTCACTCTCATTCACAGGTTGACAATTATTTAGAATACAATTGGGCTTTAAGTAAGGGTAGATGTGATACAAAAGAAAAAAAGTTGCATTAATTTGTAGCCTAGGGCAATGAAATTTTGTGTGTGTATATATATATCCTTCTATGCTGATTTCAAGTATTTTATAGTAAGTGGCACAGTTTTCGTTTTGTGCCGTGACAATGTGTAAAGTGTAGTCTATTTTGTACAAACTTTTTATGCCACTTAACATTTATGGTTGTCAGCCATTAATAGCTAATATTGTCACAATGCAGAAACAGCAGCAGTCGAATCCAGGAAACTCACTCTAATTGTACCAGAACACTGGCAAACTGATCGGAAGAGAACCTCGTCTTCTTCTCCCGCTGCGCGTGTTCTTCGTTGTTCTCTTGGCGCTGCTTATTTAATGTGGCATTTGCCCCCCATCCAGAGAGCAGCGTCCCGATGCTCTTCTACAAAAGACGGTGGAGTAGATGCATGGTGTAAATCAGTCCGAAAAGTAGGGCTTCATTCGCACAACGTGCACGATTTCTGGTTTTTGCTGGCAAGTTGTCGAGGGGCTGTCCGGAACGACCACGTAATTAACGTCGCTCAGGCGTTGTAAAACTCTGTAGGGGCCAAAATACTTCTTCAGCAATTTTTCGGACAGTCCCCGGCGGCGGATAGGACTCCATACCCAGACTTTGTCGCCGGCCCGATAGACGACATGTCAGTGTCGCAGATTATAACGTTGGGCGTCATAATTTTGCTGCTGGGTGATTCGGACGCGCGCAAGCTGCCTCGCTTCTTCTGCTCGTTGGGTAAAAGATGCAGCGTCCAAATCGATGTCATTGCAGTCGTGCAGTAACATGGCGTCAAGCATCGTCGTCACTTCACGGCCATGAAGGAGACTGAACGGCGTCCTTCGTGTAGTTTCTTGCTGCGCTGTATTATAGGCGAACGTGATGTACGGTAGAATGTCGTCCCAGTTTTTGTGATCCACGTCCACGTACATACTCAACATGTCCGCAAGAGTCTTGTTGAGGCGTTCTGTTAAGCCGTTGGTTTGTGGATGATAGGAAGTGGTTTTCCGATGGGCTGTTCCACTGAGCTCAAGCACTGTCTTCAGGAGCGCGGCCGTGGAAGCGGCACCTCGATCCGTTATTATGATTGTTGGAGCACCGTGCCTCAGGACGATATTTTCTACGAAGAATCGTGCGGTTTCAACGGCGGTGCCACTTGACAAAGCCTTTGTTTCCGCATAGCGCGTAAGATAATCAGTGGCGACTATTACCCACTTGTTGCCAGCATGGGAAGTCGGATATGGTCCAAGGAGATCCATTCCAATTTGGGCAAAAGGTACCGTGGGCACTTGAATTGGTTGTAATAGTCCAGCTGGTTTTAACGGTGGCGATTTTCGTCGTTGGCAATCGAGGCACGTGCGCACGTAATGCTTTACAATAGCTGGAAGTCTTGGCCAGTAGTATTTCTGTTGGATTCTTGCCAATGTGCGTGTGTATCCGAGATGACCAGACGTTGGCTCATCGTGGCAAGCACAAAGTATCTCCTCACGAAGTGACGTCGGAACGACAAGTAGGTGGGTGCTTCCTCTGGGGGAAAAGTTCTTCTTATAGAGAACACCACTACGTAAGCAGAATGACGGCAGGCTCCTTGCAAATCTTCTAGGGACGGTTGTTGTCCGGCCATTCAAAAATTCAATAAGAGGAAGCAACTGACTGTCTTCTTTCTGCTTGCACGAAATCGTAGTGGTGTCAACGACTCCTACAAACGCCATGCTCTCATCGTCTGTGTCATCATCGCGCTTTATCGGTGACCTTGATAAGCAATCGGCGTCGGCGTGCTGCCGTCCGGACTTATACACGACCGTCATATCAAACTCTTGAAGGCGTAAGCTCCACCGTGCGAGCCGACCAGACGGGTCTTTCAAGTTGGTCAGCCAGCAGAGGGAATGATGGTCGCTGACTACGTGGAAGGAACGACCATAGAGGTACGGACAAAACTTCATAACCGCCCATACGACAGCAACACACTCTTTTTCCGTTGTAGAGTAGTTGGACTCGGCGCGGGAAAGCGTCCTACTAGCATATGCGATCACACGCTCGGCTGAGTCTTGCCACTGGACGAGTACAGCGCCTAAACCCACGTTGCTGGCATCTGTATGGACCATGGTAGGAGCATCCTCATCAAAGTGAGCAAGCACAGGGGGAGTCTGCAGGCGTTGTCGGAGATCGTCAAATGCCACCTGTTGATCGTCGCCCCATGTGAACGAAACGTCTTCTCTTGTGAGTCGTGTTAACGGGGAGGCTATGTGGGAGAAATTGGCAATAAACCTTCGGTAGTATGCGCATAGGCCAAGGAAACGCCTGACTGTTTTCTTGTCTTTTGGTACCGGAAATTTTCTGACGGCCGCAATCTTATCGGGATCAGGTCGAACACCTTCATGGCTCACCACATGACCTAAAAACTGAAGCTCCTTGAAACCGAAGTGACACTTCTCGGGTTTCAGTGTCAGGCCGGCAGATCTTATTGCCCTGAATACCGATAGCAGCCTGCTCAGGTGTTCCTCAAATGTTTTTGAAAAAACAATGACATCGTCCAGATAGACCAGACATGTCTGCCACTTAAGGCCTGACAGAACGGTATCCATCAGTCTCTGAAATGTTGCGGGGGCTGAGCACAATCCAAATGGCAAGACTTTAAATTCATAAAGCCCGTCAGGCGTTACAAAAGCCGTTTTTTCTCTATCTCGCTCGTCGACCTCAATTTGCCAATACCCACTTTTGAGGTCCATTGACGAAAAGTAGCGTGCATACCTCAGCCTGTCGAGTGAATCATCGATGCGCGGTAATGGGTATACGTCTTTCTTTGTCACACGGTTCAGCTTGCGGTAGTCGACGCAAAATCGCAAGCTTCCGTCTTTCTTTATAACCAGCACTACCGGCGATGCCCAAGCGATGTCACTTCGTGAGGAGATACTTTGTGCTTGCCACGATGAGCAAACGTCTGGTCATCTCGGATACACACGCACATTGGCAAGAATCCAACAGAAATACTACTGGCCAAGACTTCCAGCTATTGTGAAGCATTACGTGCGCACGTGCCTCGATTGCCAACGACAAAAATCGCCACCGTTAAAACCAGCTGGACTATAACAACCAATTCAAGTGCCCACGGTACCTTTTGCCCAAATTGGAATGGATCTCCTTGGACCATATCCGACTTCCCATGCTGGCAACAAGTGGGTAATAGTCGCCACTGATTATCTTACGCGCTATGCGGAAACAAAGGCTTTGTCAAGTGGCACCGCCGTTGAAACCGCACGATTCTTCGTAGAAAATATCGTCCTGAGGCACGGTGCTCCAACAATCATAATAACGGATCGAGGTGCCGCTTTCACGGCCGCGCTCCTGAAGACAGTGCTTGAGCTCAGTGGAACAGCCCATCGGAAAACCACTTCCTATCATCCACAAACCAACGGCTTAACAGAATGCCTCAACAAGACTCTTGCGGACATGTTGAGTATGTACGTGGACGTGGATCACAAGAACTGGGACGACATTCTACCGTACATCACGTTCGCCTATAATACAGCGCAGCAAGAAACTACACGAAGAACGCCGTTCAGTCTCCTTCATGGCCGTGAAGTGACGACGATGCTTGACGCCATGTTACTGCACGACTGCAATGACATCGATTTGGACGCTGCATCTTTTACCCAATGAGCAGAAGAAGCGAGGCAGCTTGCGCGCGTCCGAATCACCCAGCAGCAAAATTATGACGCCCAACGTTATAATCTGCGACACCGACATGTCGTCTATCGGGCCGGCGACAAAGTCTGGGTATGGAGTCCTATCCGCCGCCGGGGACTGTCCGAAAAATTGCTGAAGAAGTATTTTGGCCCCTACAGAGTTTTACAACGCCTGAGCGACGTTAATTACGTGGTCGTTCCGGACAGCCCCTCGACAACTCGCCAGCAAAAACCAGAAATCGTGCACGTTGTGCGAATGAAGCCCTACTTTTCGGACTGATTTACACCATGCATCTACTCCACCACCTTTTGTAGAAGAGCATCGGGACGCTGCTCTCTGGAGGGGGCAAATGCCACATTAAATAAGCAGCGCCAAGAGAACAACAAAGAACATGCGCAGCGGGAGAAGAAGACGAGGTTCTCTTCCGATCAGTTTGCCAGTGTTCTGGTACAATTAGAGTGAGTTTCCTGGATTCGACTGCTGCTGTGAACGGGGGTGTCGATGCGCGGAAGTCTTTCTTGACCAGATGCGGGGCTGTTGTCAGGCGTCCCGAACATGTACCCAGCACCTCCACCAGTGTCACAATGCAGAAACAGCAGCAGTCGAATCCAGGAAACTCACTCTAATTGTACCAGAACACTGGCAAACTGATCGGAAGAGAACCTCGGCTTCTTCTCCCGCTGCGCGTGTTCTTCGTTGTTCTCTTGGCGCTGCTTATTTAATGTGGCAATATTACTGCATGTTAACTGTAGGATGCAAATAACAATCATGAAAGTGTATATATGACATTCTAGTCGACAAGAAAAATTGCAATGTGAGAATTCTCAAAATGCTCAGCCCATACTAATGATTACTGTATGTGTGTTATAATTATACAGGTGATATCAAATTTTAAAGGAGATACTTGCATCCTTCACACTTGCATCCTTCACACATTAAGGAATATGTGGGCAAAATTTCATCCCTATCGGGCTATCAGAAGTACCAAAAACATGATGTCGAAACTCAAGAAGTTACCCAAAAATGGATTTCGAGAGAAATGCATTTTAAAGGTGTAAGCGAAAACTCTATTTGGAAGAGAGATGCTTTTTAAGATGATTGTTTCTATCATGAAAGCTTGATTTTAAGCATCTGGCTTTAGTGAATTCCTTATGCGAAATCCAATGGTGACAGTTTCCAGGGAACTCTATACAATGAGTTATTTTTAGTTTGTAGTAGCCACCTTGTGCTCTTTAAAGGTGATTCTAACCTACTTCGAGCTTATTTAGAATTTTCAGTTTTCTTGTTGTGAAAGTAGATAAACTGAACTTGTGAAAGCGAATACAAACAAAAAATTATGTAATTTTGGAAAAAACTTCCGTTCTTTGACTCTCACCTCCCCTCAGATTATGATAGCATGCCACACTCGTCGCTAACATTGTACACGCGCGTTTCGAACTGACTTTAATAGTGTTGATTCGTTAAAGCTGCCATTAAGAGATAAAGCCACCACGGATCTTAGGATGAAGACCAACGTGAGACAACTCTTCGTATTTGCTATCAAGCATGGTGTACTTTGAGACATCGTGTGGGGTCTCGAAAGGGAGAGAGCCACGCTTTTAGAGTGAGCAGACACAGTAGAGACAGTCCAAACGAGCCAAGCCAACGCTTACATTTATTTAACTGCTTTTGAACGATGATATTATCAGCCGAATTATTATAAAATCATCATGATCAACACACTAAGACATCCTTACAGTATATTATTACAACACTCAACAACATGACAAATAAGGCGGTGTCGCTGATGCCTAACTCACCACGTGGGTCCAGGCTTGCGGATGCATAAGGGCACGACGCGGTTGTTTTCACTGTGAAAGATTACTTTCACTTGACGTCTATGTTTATACTAACAGCGGGACATCACTAGTTGCACTTCACAAGGCCAGGAATTACAACGTGCATAGCTCAGTCACACACGAAGGCATTCTACGCACACTCGTGGTCAATCGCCATTATTTGATAGCGATGACTGTGACTGTGTCTGACTCTTCTGACGGGAGGCTATTGGCGACACGGTTTCGATTTCGTTTTTACGCACAGACAATTTTCAGACTCAATTTATCGGTAGAAAGATGCACGTTGGATTCGATTCTTTTTAAACTTGAGAATAGAGATTCGCTCGCACCTCTTTCAACTAAGTTACGCTGCCATTAGCTGTCGCTGGCAAAAATAATATTATCTACCTTTCTAGCGAAGGCAGAAGGTCGTGCCATGGGCTTATTCAGGTGGTCTATACCAATTTTTGGGGGCAAGGTTGAGTGTTATTGCTATATTATTCGTTTTTCGATTATACGCTGCCCGGAATACACCGTGGTTTTGCGTGGTCTCCTAAAAGTCGTATAATCGGGGTTCCACTGTAGGGAGGTCAATATAACTATGCCTGTTGATATAGAATGTCCGATTGTCTTTTGTAAGCAGATTTGTTGTAACGAAGTTATGCAGTACTTACTGTTACTAACTTTACGGGCGATTGAGTGTCCTGTGACCCCAACTACAGCAGCACGATATAAACAAAATACGCGAAAGGTCACTGTCAGTTCAGTATGTCGTAGCATGTTTGTAAGTGAGGTTGCACTTCAGGCGCAATATTTACATACTGCTTCACCTGTCATGATCTTAAGTCTCTTTCATGCCGTCACTTGGATCCAGGCAATCTCCGTTTTTTTTTTTTTTCTAAATTCATGCTTATTGTCAGCCTATGTGATAATGTTGTTGGTAATACTCGTGTGGCCGAGATATGTGCAGCAATGCCAAATTTCAGATGGTGTGTCCATTTCTTCTTATTGCTGGCTCATGCTTACCTCACACACTTGCCTGAGTTCAGGGTTTTGATGCATGCTAGAAAGAATCGCAGTGCCCCTACAGTTGCCACAGTTAATGAGCATGCCTGTTTACCACGCCAGCAGGTACCACGCTCTCAGTGTGCCACTTTGATGCTCTTCATGCCTTGTTATTTAAGCTGGCACTTGAAGGCTTCTTCACTGTGAGCGCTACTTGTGCTGTTATGGCTTTTACTCATAATTTTCTAATAAAAAACAGTATAAGCAATATCATAACTGTTTATTAATTTTATGTCTGCTTTTTTTTACTTGTGCTGCATTGTCTCATGATGAACCAATTTTCTGTCCTATTTCATTTCCGATAGAGGCGAAAATGCTTAAGACCTTTTTACTTGGTCAGATCACTTTAAAGGGTATATGCCGAACCCCAGGTGGTTGAAATTCTTGGCGCCCTCCACTGCGAGGTCCCTCATGATCATATGTACTACTTACTCGCATAATAGGCACACTTTTTTTTTTTTTTTCAGAAAACTCAGCTCAAATTACGCAGGGTAAACTTTTCAAAAATTGTTTCAACTCTGTTCTTGCACTTTATATTTGCACATTTGTCAAGTAAAAGGCGACTTTATTCTTTACGAACTAATTCACCATAAAACAAACATACCTACATACCTTTTAATGAACAAGCGAGAGCCGTCAACTGCACATACACAGGTAAAATTTATTTACGCAAAAGTCATAGGTGTTCCTCCTTTTCCCTATTTGAAGTCCGAGTCGGAGAGCACACATTCATCCTTGTCGAGCGGGGATTCGTTTTTGGTGTCCGAATCATCCGCACCCCACATGTCATCCTCACTCGCATCCAGTGCGTTCGAGATACCTGTCTTCTTGAAGCTTTTCCTGACGACTTCGTCAGAGATCGGCCGCCATGCTTCCACAATCCAAGCGCACAGCATTTCCACAGGCGGCCTTTTAACCTTACCACCTGGAGTCAGCTGATGTTGTCCTCCAGCCATCCAGGTGGTGTACAGCCTTTGAACATTGTCCTTGAAAGGTTTATTCAAGGACCCGTCGGAAGGCTGCAGTATCGATATGAGGCCGCCTGGAATCACTGCCAGATCAGTGCGCAGCTCCTTTAGCTTATCTTGTACGCGGTCTACTAGGTGCCCTCGAAAGCTGTCCATCACAAGCATGGACGGGAACAACAGACCACCCGGTTGCCGACCCCAGACTGTTTTCACCCAATTCACCATGAGTTCTGCGCTCATCCAGCCTTTTTCCTGGACTCTGACGTAGATGCCTTGAGGGAAATTTACCTTTGGTAGCATTTTACGTTTAAAAGTAACGTAATGTGGTAGCTTGTGCCCATCCGCTGTCACCGCCAGCGTTACTCTGCAACATTGTTTATCAGCGCCAGACATTCTGACGATGACGCTCCATAGCCCTTTCTCCTCCACTGTCGTGTTCCGCGACATATCAAAGCAAAGGGGGGTTTGTTCGGCGTTGCCGATCTGGGACAAAATGAAGTCTTCCTGCTATCGAAGCTTTATAATGAAACAGCGGAATTGCACCACTGTGTTCTCATATGCTACGGTCAGGTCCGCCTTCGCAGTGCGAGGCCATGGTGCTGTATGAAACGAGTTGTCCATCCAGAGCTGGCTTTGAACTCTTTTGCTTCGATGCGCTGCGTTCGTGCTATTCTGCGCGCCTCAGTCTGCACAATATCCAATGACACAGCACAGTTGTCTTGTAGCTCCCGTATATGCCGGACCAGTTGCTCTTCGACGTTCGGATACCTGCCGATCTTGGCACCACGGAAAGCCTGTCATGTTTTCTTCCTCGCCTTAAGTTTTTCTTCTTGATTCCTCCAGTACCAAATACTGGTTTCTCCAAGACTGAAATGTCTGCTTGCAGCCCGGTTGTCATGCTCCAGCGCATACTGCACTGCCTTAAGTTTAAATACAGCCGTGTAGCTTGCGTACTTTCCCATGGTGAAACCAAAGTTGCATACACGACCACAACATACGCACACTGCTTGCAAAATGAAGTTTCTTTTTCTTTGATGATGGTGATGGCGATCAAGACTCCGGTGTTGTACACGTGATCTCCAAGGAGCGCGGCGATTTGGGAGGTATCAGTAATTGATGAAACAGCCTTTTTTTTTTTACTCATGGATGCTTTTTTTTTCTCCAAGTTTTATTTTGACAAACACATTGGTTAGGTTGTTGCGTTTCGAATTTTTTTTATTTGCTCGTCGATTTGCCTTTTTTTTTCTTCAGGGCACGGGGATCGTGTTCCAACTTTACCGCTAAGGGGTAGAATCGTTTCTGATCACGGCCAAGTTTGGGGTGCGCCTATTACGCCCGGAATTTTTAAAAAATGAATTTTCCGCGACCAAACTAGGGGTACACCTATTACGCGAGTGCGCCGATTATGCAAGTGCGTCGATTATGCAAGTAAATATAGTATATCATGGCTATGGGACATTAAACTTCAACAATAAAAAAGTAACGATAATTCACTCATATTTGCTCTTTATCAAGTTTTTCTATTCAGTGAAATGATGATTCATGGTTATATTGTGTAGTTATCTCTCTTGAATGGGTACCACTTAGTTTTTTGTATGTTTCTTTGAAACCTATGTCAAAGGTCATAAACATGTGCAGACATATAAAACGTGAATACAGCAAGCAACAGAAATCAACGGCCATATAAATATAAAATGAATTTATAGCGTTTATAATAGCCCTAAATTAAGGCTACAGGTTTGATATACTAAAATATTTAGCATACTTCAGCTAGTTACAGAGCTTAGAAGCTGTCCTACCTAATGTGCTTTTTGTGAAAAAGTTGCTTGTAGTAGCTGCACAAATGTGTTTTGATGGTTTTATTTGTTTAAGTGCGCATAGCTAAAGTAGACAGCTTCCAAGGCATGAGTGCGATTAAATCAGGACCATCCTCACTGCAGTCTTTGAAGAGGTCCAGCCAGAACTACTTTGTTAAAAGTTTGTGGCTCATTTCATTGATAATAGCTGATCTTGTCAGTATTTTTCTTTCCCGTCTCTAAGGGGGGACACTCCTCTTTATGTTTTTCTGAAATTCTTGACGTAGCTTAGTTTATGTTTGTTTGTGTGTAGATTTCAAATATCCAAGTGCTTTTTTTTATGCAAGATGTTTTTAAAATATACAATATACAATATTGCAATAAACTCAAATCAGAACTGTATGCAGGAAGACATCAAGGATGTTATTAAACCATTTAAACAAAAGTTATGGGTTGCTAACACTCATGAGGTAGTCTGGGATTTTGTGTACGTGTGTGTGGTGTGTGTGGGGGGGGGGGGGGGGTGAAAATAGGTTCTTCAATTATGGAATGCAAAGAGCTGTTTTTTTAATGTGGTATATTGGTGAATGCCTAAAATATGTTATCTACTTCCATTATTGGGGTACCTGAAGGTACTTGCCTAAAAAGTATAGATCATCAGAGCGGGCAGCAATGGAAAATCGAAATATAGTATTTGGTAGCTTTTAGATACGTCGGGAGTCGGGAAATTTATGCTCTGACACTCTTCCTTTTACATATGATTTCATCAAGGTGTTAACATGAAAATATGGGGGAGTTGGTGATGCATGATGAACGAAAACATGTCCTTGTTCTCGTCTCAGTTGTTGCAATGGGTTTCATCGTAATCAAGTCATTGTCAACTATTCTCTTAATCATGTGGCATACAAGACAAAAAAAGTGTAATCATCCACTTTATGGGGCACTGACTGCTGCCATGCTTGAAATAAGAAAGATGAGCGGCCTTGGGCATGCTCACGCACGCTTTTGCGCTCACTTTTTCATGGCAGCCAGTCACTTTGGCCCCTGAACTGGTGCAGTGAAAGCCAGGTTTCTTTTTTTATTTTTACTTCCTTGCTGTCCGAGTGCCTTCTTTTGGGGGGCTCTTACTAACCATTCGCATCTAGGCCATGGCCCTGAGCCCATATTTGGCGCCCGAAATGAGCCCCGAACCCACGATCCTGACATTCTCTGTTGCTTTATTGACAGAGCTAGCCAAGCTAGCATGCTCAATTCAACACACATTAAACTGCATGCCTATATGTTCTCTAGGTCGCTCTTCGAAGAATTTTGTGCCTGTTTTGCCTGTTTTCATGTTATTAACAAGGTATTCAGTTTGGTTCCATCACATCCCTCTATATACCTCACCCTCATACCCTCACTTCTTTGTTTTCTTGAAAACAAGAGCTGTAATTTTTTTGATACAATTACAAACAACCTAATACAATTCACACTCTAACATGCACATATTGCATAGCTGATTAGCCACTCAACAAATGGGGTGAGTTCTCGATGTCATCTGAGATGTACTGCCTGCAGAAACCACTTGTAGGCGCAAACCTAGTTGCAAGCTTGTATACTAGATTTTTGCTCGCAAGCAGGAGTTTTATAAGTTTTAATAGAAAGATAACACTCACAACAGAACAGCCAGAATTGTGGTTCTTGTTCCCCGTTGTAAGTTTCCCGCTTCAAGTTAACGTGTCCCAGCACCCATAATAGTGCTCTTTGATTCCCAATAGTGGACTGCTTGAAAACAATGTGCAAGATGAGCCTGCACGTTTGGGTACAGGAGCTACAGGCGAGTGTTCTTTAGCAGTGCACATCAACACTACTTAATGTAACCAGACATTTGCAATCAATGTTCAGCTAGTGTGAAAGTACTAATGTCAACATGTCCATGTTGGCACAGATGTACAGCCAGAGGCACACGCAAAGTGCTGATTTCAATAAGAAAATGATTTGCCACTTTATTTGAGCTAATGATTAATATCTCTTCGGTGCATTCGAGAGTTCATGCATGTTTAAAACAGAGAAAAATTGTCAAATGTGAAGTTTGATGGAGCCTTTTAAGCACACCTTGATATCATGTTATGCTTCCATTGATGCAGAATTGGCAATATAAACTGCTTTCTTTTTGCTGTACATGACTAAGCTGGCACATTCCTATAACTTTGCATCCTCTCAACATCTTCTTCTCGTTATTAAAACTCCCTGTTTCTTGCTGTTGCATAAACAATGAAATTACTGGTCTGTTTCTTGCTGAGCATGCTATTGCGTTCTACATTTTTTAAATAAAGCATGTTTAAAAAGCAGCTGATAGCCAATCGCCCTATAAAGCAAGCGACATGCAACCTACAGCTTCGTTTTGGAGTCATTGGTTGCTCAAGTGGGATGGAATATGTGAGCAGGTTCAAATGCGTAGCTGTAGTATTGGCTTTTCAAGCAGTCGTGGTGGTACATTAGGATCTACAATAAGTATTTATAACATTATGCCGAGCCATGCATTGCTTGCAAGTCCTAACATAGGCGCCAATCTACCAGCGTCACCTTTGTTACCACTTTGTCAGTCAGCCTAGCTAAAGGATCCTCAATATCTTTTTTCTGTCATTCGTAAGGTATACTTCCAGTAATTTGACTCTGCCTTATTCATTTATGTGGTTCATTTGATCTGGACCAAAGCGAGCACTCACACATTTCTACGCATAGTCGAGGCCAGTACCTATGCATTTTAGTGGGACTAAACATTCATTATTTCAATCCTAAGATTGCGTTTTGACAGATACCATATTTACTCGCATCATTTGTGCACTTTTTTTTTCTGATATTGGGGCCCCAAGAAGGGAATGCGCAAATTACGCGGGGATTTCGCCAGCGCATATGAAATATTGTGCCATAGTCCTAACATGCGCAGGATATACATATATAAAAAAGAAGAAATAAATTGAAGCAAAAACGAAGCGTGCTTGTTAATTTTGAAAGAATCAGTGCGTACTTTACCCAGTCGGATCCTGTCATGCACGGTCTAGCGGGAATCAATGATCCCGAAGTCTGATTGGGAATCATTGTATCTTCTTGAAGCTTTTTCGACAATGCTGGGAGAAACTAGGCCTCACGACATGGAATTACCGGAAAAATTAAGCATCCGCACATAATTGAAACGGCCTCATTCAGTGGCAAGAGACTTGCATTAGAGGCGTGCACTTTCCTGCTTTCTAGTGTACTGGTCGCGCCGGTCGTCAAGTTGAAGTACGTTCCCTTGAACTGCTTTGCAGCGGTACGCTTCCCGCTTTCCTCGGCGAAATTCACAACAGCGAGCTTCACTTTCCCCGTATATATAATTACTGCAGTACATCGCATAGAAACCAACAAAACTCTTCGGCCAGATGGCGAAACATAAACTTTCTAAAGCGACCGAGGGCGCGTTGCAGCTTGGACGCAGAAAACGAGGGGAACACTTGGCGCGACAAGCCCTCGCATGCACGTCTCCGATGCAGAAAGTCGTCCATGCCGTGACATGAGCGTGCATTCTCGCCATTATCGCGATGGTAGAGATTGTGAAAAAGAGGGGGCAAACGCTCAAACAGTTTCGGCGACCCGTCAACGGGTTCGTGTCCAGGTGCGGTATTCTAGGGACCCTAGTTCGGGGAAGTCCTTGGAAGCAGGGACTTCGCACTGGCAGCCTGTTTGACTGTGCTCGTCTGCTCGGCGAGGCACATGCCCAGCTGAAGCATCGAAAGGTCCAAAGGTGTGCGCACTGGCGAGCTGGCTCGGGCGGGTCAGGAGCGTGAAATATGAGAGTCAATATTTTTTTTCCCGAAAATCTAGAAAAATATTATGCGCAAATTATGCGAGGGCGCAAGTTATGCGTGTAAATACGGTAATTCTTACTTAGCCATTCAGGAGGACGAATTTGTGAATCGTGAAAGCAATGTTAGTGGTGCATCTGTTCAGGAGGTACTTTAGAAACCATGAATGCATTGAACAGGTATCATCTCCTCATCGGAAGCACTATTTTCAACGGTCCTTGGTGAGCTTTGAAGGAAGAACAGGAACTTACTACAAATGGTCAAATTAATTACTCAAGTGTTATACTCTGTGAGTTTTCTTCATTCAGGATATTAGTCGCGAAATTGTGTCCGCAGTATAGTAAAATACAATAACCAAAACTGCGTCCATGACATTAACAGCAATGCACTGTCGGGTCAACGCAAGCTAGCGTCATTGCTGTTGTCATCGCAGGAAGTTAGCGAACAAGTTGTTGCGTAACATCACAGTGATGCGACACCTTTAGCTTTTGATCGTAGAAAATCATACGAAATGAAATTATCTTTTGTACACCAATGGCAACAATTTGCACCACTATAAATCAGAATATGAAATGCACAAATGGACAGTTTTGAAGACTACATAATCTGGTTTGAGACATTAAGAAAGTGCTGACGATGGACCTACCATAATTTTAAACAAATTTTTATTCTGTTAAGGTAAAGTTCTGCAATAATTTTTTACATGCTATCTTTATTTTTCATAAAAGAAGCATTAGTGATGCAATAGATTTCTTTGTCTTTGAGCTCTAATGTAAATTCTACACTTGTTTCCTACTTCAAGCTGATAAATAGAGGGTCGGAAGCATATTATAATACTCAGAAGCATATTATAATAGGACAAATACTGCCAAGTGAATTAACTATCGGTTTGAATATTCTTCCCAGTTCATGTTTCACTCAGTTCACTGGATAGTCTGAGCAACTTCGCCATTCGCATTCAAAGTCAAATAAACATAGATTGACTGCTTAGTAATCTTGGTCAACCCAGATTGCAGTGGAATTAGCATGTGTTGAAATATTGCTGTGCTGTTAGATATGCTTTTATCGAAGTGTAGTATGAGTTCATATCAAATAAACCATCGCACCTTAGTAGTTCTGTTGCAACTAAGTTTATCCAACAGACAGGCCAGGGCGTAATCATCTTCACTCGGTCAAGCTCAACACGGACATGAGCCCCCTAAAAAATATCCTTTGTTTAGTTCTGTCGCAGTTTCTTAAATTACTAAACACTACAAAATAGTTTTTACCCGCCCGTATAGCATCTCAGGAAAACAAAAAAATTCAAGCACCTTCGGGGACACCTCCAGACTATGAGAAAAGGTTCCTGATCCTCTCTCTGGCTGTTTGCAGTTGTACCCGGAGTATTACAAGATAATCACCGAGCCGGTGGATTTGAAGATAATAGCGACACGCATCCAGGAGGGCACTTACACCTCGTTGGCTGAACTGGAACGCGACCTGATGCTTCTGGTCAAGAATGCTAGAACTTTCAACGAGCCTGGCTCGCTAATATACAAGGTGCGCGGGCCTCTCTTGCTTGCTCTCCCCGGGGGACACTGTCATTCATTTCATTCTAAAAACAAATTGAGGAAAAAAGATTGCATGCTCCTCTCTTGCCCCCCTTTTTCCAATTTTACTCCGTTTCATCGATCGACGCATGTGATTGCCCTGTTGTGGATGAGAATGGTTTTAGAGAATGTGTCTTTGCATGTACGTACCGTGTTTGGGCATGAGGGAGGGGGCTGGCTGTGGTGAAAAATTGTTGCTCACACCTCACGGCTTTTTTTTTTTTGCACCAATGTATGTTTAAAATACACAGATGGCATGTGGTGTCTCCAATTAACCATGTGCACTGTGACATAACGACACCATAGGTTCGTTTCTGTACATTTTCGGATTTTATGTCTTACTTACAGAAGATACATAGATACTATATACGACATCAAGATAAAGAAAGAATGGCACTAAGGAAGTGAGTGGCAGGTTGCAGCATGTGCTTATATCCATGGTAAATGTGGATGGCAGATCCAGAGCAATATTTTCTGCTTTTTTTTTTTTTTGTTCAAGTGTGTGCATTTGAAAGAATACAAGCTGCACTTAGTGCATGCTTTACTGATAGATAGCTGGAGAACTTCTTTCATCCTGCTACATCTGTGTTCCAGTCGTGTGTAACTGTCTGTTCCATTTGCCAAACCTAGTCGTAACTAGTGAACCTTCCAGTGGAAGCCACCGACCACTTGAATAAAAAGGTGAAAAGTTAAGCCTCTTGATAAGCTCAAATGCTCTCTGGTTTGGTCCTCAATTTTAGTTCAATAAAGTGACTTCAGTTTCATGTACGAATGCATCATAAGAGGGCAACTAAAATCTTTGCTCTTTTGCTAAAATAAAAAAGCGTTGCTTTGGTTCTAGAAATGCCAGTACTTCCCCGCGCGTTGGTGCACCCATGCTTTCTCACATTAGAGCGTGGGTGTTCTAAATTTGAATTTGGTGTGAGTGCTCCCTGCTATAGGAGTGCATTGTCTCGAATAAAGCGGACTATTCTGGACCTGCCACTGGAATTCAGCATTAGTAAGTACTTCAACTCGAACCAACATCAAGTGCCATTGAAGCACTTGAAAAGCATGAAATGGGCTATCTTTCCAAGCTTACAGCTGCTTTGCAGCAAGGCTTCTATGGATGATCAAACACACAGAGTTTGTCTTTGGGTATAGCTTTACGCTGCTGTTCAGCTGTTCTTATTCGTCATAACTAAAAAGAAATCTTGAGAGCTTAGTTAGCACAATTTGAATCTGTTAGTATCACCACACGTTCATTAGGCTGTCTTGAGGTTGGAGTAGGCAGGAATGTGACACGTAGTCAAGCAATAACATGTTTGTCTTCTGTACATGTTGGATGCACCTTGAAAATGAGATTAAAATGAGGATAGAATGGCTAGGATAATGACAATATTGTAAAATGCCGCAGTTGTGTCAAAAGAAAAGGCACCTATGCTTATGAACGAGCTGTCTAATAATAGCTTTAGCATTTTTTTTTTTGCATGAAAGTTCTTGTATGTTATTTTTTTTTGCTGCATTGATATTCATTTGCTGACTGCTCAGATGCTCAGTTGGCATGCACAGCAGTTGGTTTTTTTTTTCTTTTAATATATTATCAGTGATTTATTTGGTAATTTTTCAAGAAACCTCTGGAATGCCCTCCGACAAGCTGCATTGTATTGTAAAATAACTATTCATGCTGCAGTTACTGGCACCGCATTCGTAAACATGTATGTGTGTTTAACTTGTTTTTTTTTGCAACATTTAAAGCAAGAAGCCAGCATCTCTTTACTTTGGTGTGGTCCCTGCATCCGGTAATCCTTACGAGCATTTTACTTTTGTCAGAGATTTTGTGTGTTAGGGCTTCTGCACAGGTGTGTATGTGTTATGTTTTGATGCTATATCGCAATAAAAAATTGTGTCCATATTATTACCAATCTGTAGCCCCTTTAGAGCCCTTCGAAAACCTAAGGAGGGGTATGAAAAATCTTACTAATACCTCGACATGCACACCACAGTGTGAAAGCTTGGTTTGGTACAGATTTCTGAATGTCAGAAGATCAAACTTTTCAGACACTTTTAAATGTGCAGTGGCATAGAAATCGGAATGCTGTGAATAAATTCTGGGAATGTTTTCTTGAGCTGTTACAGTTATCTCTTCAATGATGTGAAAACTCGCTGGTTAAGGTAATCATTTTATAATAATCACTTCTTGTGGTAATACTGAACCTACATGCAAGCTGTGGTAATACCAAACTTAAGTGCAAACTGTAAAATAAAATTAAAAAAAAAGGAACAGGAACAGAATTCACTTGTGTGCATGTTGCACCTGTATGCTGTGGCAGTAAAAAAAGTAATCTTCCTGATAAAGTACACTTAATGCATTTTACCCTGGTCTCACGCTTAGTTGTGTATCAGTGGATTTTGTGCTCTTGTTACTTGTAGAGGGTCTCAACTATATATATAGTGGTAGTGGTATATTTATTTATTTATTTATTTATTTATTTATTGCATACACACACAATTAGGCTAATGCAACATGCCATGAGTAATTTTAACCTGTGTAGACAGCCAACAGGTAGACTTTGATAAAGGATTGCCTAAGTTGCTAATATTTCACATTTTTATCTGTATAATAGCCACACCCCAAATGTTTGCTAGAAATACTGCTAAGTGAAGATTTAGCTGCTGAAGAGTTCTTTAGTGTAACCTCATAGCAATCAACCTATGAACTATAAGTGTCCATTTCCTTTCCGTTTTCATTCCCATTTTCTCGCTCTGTGTAAGTTTTATAAAAACTATATATAGTATGCCTTACAAAAGCTGATACAGTTTTTATTAGGCACACCTGAAAGCTTTAAAAGTGTCGTACTAAACTGACATTTTGTGCATGCTTAATAAAGTTTGCAACTGCTAGTGATGTGAAGCAGCCACAGTCTTCCCCAAGTGTGATGTTTTTAAGAAATCACAACACTCGCAACTTGCAATCTTCCTCTTTTTGGTATGCCTATTCTTTTTGTAATTTTCAGGATGCCACTGCAATGAAGAAAGTGATACGAATAAAAAAAGCGGAGATCGACCAGAGAAAAAATGCACCTGGAAAGTGCAGCGAGAGAATACGGTTTGTTGCATTTGTCACCTCTGCCTTGTTTCAAGTTTTATGGCACACATGTAACATGTGTGCAGTTATGCTTCTTCGTTATGTGCTTTTGTCCTATGTACGTTCTCATTGTATGTTCCTAACTTCTCACGCAGTCTTCTTTACTGATGTTAGCTTATATGTGGTGCAAAGCTCTATAACTGTTTGTTTGTATTCCTTGATTTTAGACCTGAATGTTGAATCCTACGCTAATGCAGATGTGCATAAACCTTACACATGTGCTGCCATGTGTCATGTTGTTTCATGTTCATCTGCTTAAAATGTTCACCCACATATATGTTTAAAGGATGCACTTTTTGATGCAGAAGCTGTGCACGTGCAAGCTGTCAAAATTGCAAATTTGTGCACACTGTTGCACATGAACCAGCTCAGATTGCCTGGCTGTAAGAACTACGCAGCCATGCGACTTAAACTGCTTTATGTTTCTTGTTCTGTATGTATCACATTTGAGTTCCGAAGGCTGCTCTAACAACGGCTGTTCTCAAAATTTTCTTTCGGCAAAACCTTTGCAGGTCGCGCCGTCTAATGAGCCACCAGAAGCTGTCAGCCATTACAGCCGCATTGAAGTATGAGGATGCTGACCCGCTTGTTGTAAAGCAAGAAGTAGTCGCTCCGGCTGCTGATGGGGATGTCGCAACAGCAGCGGCAGCAGCAACGCCAACACCAGCAGTGGCAGCCGGTTCGGCAGCGGAAGAGAGCGACAACGAATCCAACTCTGAGGACCCCGTCAACAGCCCCATGTGGCAACTACTGGAAGGCGTTCGCAACTACCAGTGCCAAGGCTATTTCCTTGCCGAGCCATTCGTCAAGCTACCATCCAAAAAGTGAGTTTTGTTGAAATCTTTGTGTTACTATCAACCAGTGTCATCCTAGCATTGTGCATATTAGTGGCTTTGTTTCTTATTTGAATATAAAGATCAATGGGCATTTGGTCAAAGTTCCAATTCAACTGTCACATATGGTTCACTTTGCTGCGGAAAGAGACATTTTATTTAGTTGCAGGACGCTATCGTTCACAACTTACCTCATCTTCAAGTTTGCTTGTAACGGTCAGTTCTACAGATCTGATAACGTACCAGTTGGGATGTCTTTGCTACAGTGCAGATACAAATAATGCTGTTTTTTCTGTATTTAGTTATAAAATACAAGCAGTAAAGCGGCTGTAATACACTCAGAATTGAAAAGAAGTCGTAGCTGCCTTTGCAAAAAGTTTCTTTGCATGCATTTTAATACTGTCTTGTACAATTGATATGCTTCTGTACGAGTGTAGGCAGTGGATGGTTTGTAGCACAGCACAACATCCTGGTTTTGTTTTGACAAGTTTCTGGATAGCTATTGCATTTATTGACTCATAAATATCTGGTTTGGTGCTTTGCAGGCTGTACCCGGATTACTACAGAGAAATCAAGCAGCCAATATCTCTCAACAAGATTGCAGGAAAAATAAAGGTTTGTGCTGTTTAATTTCGTGCTTCAGGTGCATCTTTTCAATATCTGAAGCCACTTGATGTTCATATGCTTAATGGCTGTGTTAAACACTTTGGCTATGCGTCTTGTCAGATACGTTTTGGAGAGTGCCAGTCCAAGCTACAGGAACATGACTTGCAGTTGTATGGCTTTAAAGTACAAAAAAAAGGTGTGAAAAACCTAACATGTTTTTGAGGAATCGCAGCTCAACACATTAATGACAGGAAGGGGACGACAAAAGCTTGCAATGAAGTAATCTGTAAACGGAGGTTGTGTGCTCCATTCAACGTTTAATCAAGGGGATTTGTCTCTTTCAAGGCTAGAACTCAGTGTCAGCTTTGAGGAAAACAAGTTCACTTGTCGAAAAGTCGTCTCGAGCAAGCTACTTCCGTTTACGAATTCTTGCAGCTCAGCACATTGTTTAATGAAACATGTCTTGAATGAAAAACTGTTTTTCTATTCCCTACAGTCTGAAGGCTATTCAAGCATGGTGGAAGTGGTGGATGACTTCAATCTCCTTTTTGAGAATGCTAAGAAGTACAATCGCCCAGATTCCAAAATATTCAAGGTGAGCTTTAGCACAAGCACGTTGGGTATTGCTAGGGGTGACATCTGTCTCTTCTGTTGCTCATGGTCATGCATTAATTGATAATAATTTCATGAATTGACAGTAAATTTCTTAGTTGCCATTGTTCTTTTTTTTTTAGTTTACTGCCCTATGCATGGCACTTTTACTTTATTTATTCTTTCTGCATGGTGGGCATGGCACTGAACCAGATTTACCTAGTTTACCCGCCTCAACTGCTGTGAAGACCTAACAACACAGTTGTTAATTGTGTCAGTGTTTAGTGAAATGTAGCCAAAGCAGTGTCACATGCAACAGTAAACACAAGAATAAACATATTTGCTCAGCACTCCTTAACTTTGTCTTAGTTTGATGGTAATGCTGCTATGGCTTGCTTGTGTCACGTTTGCTTTCCTGTGTGTTCAGAGATTTCAAATAGAGTGCAGGTAAAGAGATCAGATGGGACAATAAGTAATACATACACTTGTGAGAACTGCAGGATGAGTTTGGATTGTTCTGTTTTCAGAACTAGCGAGGTTTGACTGTGAAAGGATGCAAAGTACAGTGAAACTTTGATCCCACGTGCCCCAGTTTCCTGACGACCCACATTTTACGACGAATCAGTTAGGTGCCTGCAAAATTTCCATAGAAATAATGTATCGAAAACCTTGGTAATATGACGCTGCTTTACGACGATCCCGCATCTTACGTTGGCTTTCATATTCCACCAGAAAGGAAAACCGCATTTACTTGAAATAAATGTCGGCCAAATATTCGCAAAAGCAAAATATGAACTTGCATTCCCGGCGGTCGATGATTAGAAAAGTAGAGTGTGAGACGGGGTGTCTTTTTAGAATGGAAAGTTTATTCTCCTGGATGTTCTTGCGCTTCTACATACGTTTGGATCGCACGTGTACGTATCCAGGGTCATTACCTCGTCAAGCAATAACCACACAGAATAGCTTAAGCTGGCCGAAAAGATATTTTCACGTTTTCAGTCCGTGGAAACTTTTACTGGTCGACATACAGCTGATCTCCAGCCTTTGTTGCACTCGCAGTCACAAGCTTAGATACACGTAAGGGCGTGACCCTGCTGTTTTCACCGTGCAAAATGACTTTCACTTGACGTCAACGTTCATAATAACAGCTATCACTAGTTGCATTTCGCAAGCCAACAAATTACAACGTGCACAGCTCAGTCCCGCACGAAGGCTTTCTGTACAAGCTCATGGTCTGTCGCCATTATGTGATAGCGATGACACTGTGTCAAACTCTTCTGATGGGAGGCGGTTGCCAACGCAGTTGTGGTTTTGTTTTTTCGCACAGGCAATTTTCAGACTTTATCAGTAGAAACATGTGCGTTGGATTTGATTTTTGAAGTTGAGAATAAGGATTCCCTCCAACTATGTAATGCTGCCATTAGCTGCCACTGGCAAGAACTATTTAATCTACCTTCCTTGCAGAAGCACAAGGTCGTGCCGTGGGCTTATTCAGGCTGTCTGTACCCATTTTTTTGTTTTGGGCAAGGCTGAGTGTCGCTGCCTATAATCTTAGTTTTCCGATTATATGATGGATTTGAGTGGTCCCCTTAAAGTCTTAGTTTTTTATTTTTTTATTTAAAATTTCTTACAGGCCCTTTACAGGGCATTGACTAAGGGGGGTAATTGGTGAAATTTTACAGATCACACAAAATTAATTCACGCATTACAAAGCGTAGCAGCACAATGAAAATATGACGCGGTTTGCAATGTAAGTTGAAGTTAACAGGCGATAACAAGAAAAAAGAAAAGGCGATTTCATAGTGCACACACGACAGTGGGGTCCTACTGTTATGCGGGGTCCTACTGTTATGCTTTTGGGTTAGTATGTGCTGTGTCCACAAATGTTCTGTTTCTGTCCATGACCAAGAAGCCCCTCCCCTCTCCCGTCGTCAATAACCCCTCTCCCCAACTGTAACTTTTATTATACATTACCTGCGATGCTAAGGGATGCACTTGTTCTGTACTTTTTTTCTATATAAATAAACTCACTTACTTAAAATTTAGGAAGTCTGCTATGCCGTTTTATAGGTGGTGTACACTTTAGCATTTAGAAGATTCAGTATTGTTCAGATTTCATCACATATTGGATTGCAAATATTTCATCTCTCCAGGATGCCACCAGGCTGCAGAAAGTCATGCAGGCAAAAGCTAGGGAACTCATCAACATCCACATGAAGGTAAGCAACAAAATGCAACTTTTGAAAAAAAAAAAAAAAACGACGTTTGGCACAGATGTTTTACGCATCTTATGTGGTTCGTGCTATGTGAGAGAAACTTATCTGCTTTCAAGGAGGCTATAGGTGCTGCATGCTGCTTTTTTTTATCTCTCTCTGCAGGAATCGGACAGCGATGGTGGGGATGCTGACAGCGACAAAGCTCGTCGCAAATCAAAGAAGGTTTCGACCCCACCAAACACTACACCTATAAAAGGGCGGCCTCCTGGATCGACAGAGTCCACTCTTAAGAAGCGGCTTAAAGTTCTCATTCGTACCCTGCTCAACTACACTGTGAGCTGTCTCTCTTTGTGGTGATTTTACTGTGAATGTCTACGATGCACCATCCGATTAAATTATACACACTCTTCTCCCATAGCCTAGCTTTGGCTTGCTTTGTTTTTCTGCACTGCTTTGGCAATAATTGAAACTTTGTCTTTCTCATAGCATGTTTCTTGATTTATTGTTTCTACACTGTTGCTAAAAACTATGCTTGTGCGAATATTCTAATGCTTCCAATATTCGAACGAATAGTAGAGTATTTGAATTTGCTTCGATTCGAACTTAAATGATAGAATATTGCTAAGTATTCGGCATGAACGAATAGGTGGTTTCACTGCAGTATAGTGGTGCTAAGCAGTGAAAGCACCTATAAAGAAAAAGTTTGCTTTGCTGCGAAGCCCCACTTCAAGTTTAAAGGGGCGCTACAACATTTTTTTAAAACGCTGCCGATCGGTAGTTGAGGCTACCGAGAACACGCAAGCTAAGTATTATAGCACAGCACGGGACCTGAAATTAACAATAAATTCTCAAATTCAGATAAAAATTGCTCTCTTCTCTCGGCAAACGACGCCACAATGTCAAAAATCGCTAGTCACAGCCATTATACCAGCCATTGACTGATTTGACCATGGGGCGCTCGCTCATTACTGGTGCCGCTGCGGGTGGCCGCGACATGTCCATGCATACATGCGCCATTGCACTGAAAAGCCGCATACTCAAAGAAAAAAAAAAGAGAGAGAAACAGTGCTCAAGGTCACAACATGCACGTGACATATTTTCTTTCCCTATGCCATTTTTTCCGGCTTTGCTTCGAGCGCTTTCGTTGAGACGAGAAGAAAGAATGCAATTGCAGCATGTTTTGCGACTCCGCTCATACTGTACAGATTCTACAAATTTATGCGGCAGTTAATTATAAGGCAATTAGCTTCTTTAGTGAATCCATTTCTTGAAAAACTGTTGCAGGGTCCCCTTCAATGAGCATATTATCCTCAAATCGATTGATCATTTTTCAAGCTTAAAAGCTTGTTTTGCTGGCTTGTACACTCTAGCTGTAATAAGTAATGTTATGTATTTTACAGGTTATCACTTTGATCCCACTGAAAATCAAGTCCTGCTACTTCTAAGAGTTGTTTTGACTTCCTTTGAATGGGGAAAAAAAAAGAAAGCTCTTGCATAGAGGCCTTGTTTTAAAAAAATAGATATTGTGGGGTTAGTTAGATCATGATAAATATGCCCATTTTTTTTATACGACATAAATTCTATTCGAATTCAATTTGAAATTATTCGACGAAAATCACTATTCGCTTCGAATTCTCTTCATACCTGAAATTCAGTATTCACACAAGCCTACTAAAGACGTCACGTCGCTTAGTTCAGCATATCTTGCACTGGCCTTATTTGTTTGGAAGACCTTGTTCTGAAGTATGTTCTTTTTCGTCTTTGTTTTTACCTATGTCTAAAAACCATGCAAAACTGACTCGCAACTGTATGAACTCTACTCATCTAAAGCTTGTGTCTTTAGTGCTGCATATAGGTCGAGTCCAGCTTAGTTGGACGAAGCAATCTCTTTAAGGTCTCCTGATTCTTTAAGCAAGATTTCTTTTGAAATAGGTAACTGAGGAAAGACTTTTTTATTCTTCCAGCTATAGTTAGCACTGCAAGCATTTGCAGCTATGCCAATGTCATCGTTGCTATGATTCTTCCTTTCCAACCCTCTAGCTCCATTGCAAATGCTCAGTTTAAGTGTTTGTTAAATATTTTTTTGACAATTCTACAAACAGTCATTCCTGCCTTGAAGGACAGCACTAGGCATAAGAAATGGTCATGCGGGTTGTTGGCTATTTTCTCTTGCAGGACGAGGTGGGGCGTCCACTAATTTCCATTTTTATGGAGAAGCCCTCGCGTAAGGACTACCCAGACTACTATGAGGTCATCACGAACCCCATCGATATGAAAACAATCCACGAGAATGTCAAGAACAATAAGGTATGCGTAGCATTTCCTCTGTCACTTCAGCACTGAACCGGGAATTAACATGTTTATACTTGTCGCCCCCAGAATTTTATTTCTTCTTTATTATGATGCTGTTTAATAAACCCGTAGTTTCGTAGGCACCAAGCCGGCCATGTTAATATCAGCTGCGAAACAGTTGTATCGACAGAAATACTTAAGGTAGTCGATTACTAGAAACTGACAGATGGGTTGCTAATACTAGATTTTGCTAGTTCGTTCACCACTTATGCTAAGAAGTAATGTATTATTAGAAACATGCTCTGCATGAAGTATTCTCAACCTGGTAGCTTTCAAAGTCTTTTATTGTTTTGTGTAGCATGAAAGGATTCTTGTTGACTGTTCTGTCAGTTTATACCAAGTTACCTAGTGTATTCCGGTTGCTGGACAGCTAAAAGTGTGCCAGCAGTACGCAGAAAAGCATCTTAGCCCTGTTTAGCAGTTCACTTCCAGTGGTACAACGATGTGGACTGCTTTGTGTTACGGTGCAGTATTCATCTGAAGAATCCATGGTGACTGACGTAAAGCTCATGTTCTCCAACTGTCGGCTGTACAACGAAGAGGGTTCCCAGATCTACCGCGATGCTGACACTCTGGAGCGTGCTCTCTTAGACAAAATCCGCGAGCTGGGCTCTTTGTATGACCCAATGACGCCACGTGCCGTGCCACGACCTAGACGGTGAGAATGGTTACGCTTTCTCGACTTTTTGCCCTGGCTCTTTCTGGTTGCATGTCTTTTGCTCTTTTCTCGCCATTCACCTGAGTCTGTGTGGGTACTTAACCTTTATTATTATTTTTTTTACGGTGAATTCAAACTAACTTACTTGAGAAATGTATGGAAATTTGTAAGTAAGTGCCCCCCCCCCTTTTTTTTTATTTGGGAAATTTCAAATATATGCCCCTTCTGCCCTTCCATCATTTTCGCTTTCTCAGGTGCCTCTCGGTGGCTCAGTGAACCTCGCATTCACATTTTTACTTTGTCATTCACTGTTTTTCTTCGCCTGACGAGAATAAATGAAAACAGTGGTTGCATGGGTATTTAGCAAAGCATTGCATTAGAAGCATGGTGTGCTTTCTTTTTTAGGGGCGAAGCTTCTTAGGGCGTGGGCTGTGCGTCCCCTGTAGCCTGTATGTAGCCACCTTTAGTTTAGTTCTTGCAGTGTTCACTAGATGGCGGTACCGTCCCCTGTATGTAGCCACCTCTAGTTTAGTTCTTGCAGTGTTCACTAGATGGCGGTACCGTCTCCTGTATGTAGCCACCTCTCGTTTAGCTCTTGTAGTGTTTACTAGATGGTGGTACTTGTAGCTGATGATGAAAAGATGCAAGATGTTATAAACTAGAAAGCGGTACTTGTAGTTGATGAAAGACGCGAGATCTTATAAAATAGGAATGATGTCACATATGGCGCGTGTCATTGGTTGAAGGCAATCGTTCGATTTAGTGCGGCGACGTACGCTAGGGGGAGCGTTGTAATAAAATCCGTTCGCTGTTGGCGCGCGCTCGGAGTCGCCGGATGGATAAGGCTGCACAGCGGAGAGAGCGCAAGGCGGCAGCAGCGCGCGCTCGCAGACAGAATCCCGATGTGCGAGCGCGCGAGGCAAGGGACATCGCAAGCCATCCATCGTCTAAGAACAAATAAAAGTTGATTTGTGTATATACACACACAGCGTTTCTCACGTCTTTACATGATGATCGACTGGGCGAATTACACGGAAGATTCACAGTTTACCGATGAATCCCTCCGGAGCTTCGCCCATTCATCATCATTCACCCCGTGAATATGCCGTAATTTTTTAGTGGCTCTTCCATCTTGTTTAATTTTAATTCATAACATAGCTAGGGATCTCCTCCAAATCTTGTCAAGTTTTCTCTCATCAGGGGGGGGGGGGGGGGGGCGCTTGCTTGGGATACTGCAGTAAGCTTTTATAAGCTTATAATATGCCTGCTGTGAGGCATTTGGGGATCGTCTGTTTGTAAAAGAATCATTGCCATGATCTTTGTTTCTAAACTGAGTGCAGTCAGTCACTTCTAGACTGTTTTATTATCGGTGTACTGTACTGTGCATTGTGGGTGCCAGTAATGCAAGATCACATCACCAAAACTGGCTGCAACAAGGTGTCTGTTGTTTAAGTGGCACCAGCACTGTTAGGCAGCATGAAAATAAGTGAATTATTGAAATAAACACTATTTCTATCACGGATACTTTTTGTCAACCACTTTACCATTTACCGGTGTCTCTGTTATGGCTCAGGGCGCCCTCGACCATAGGCACCTTGTTGCACATACTGAGCACTACGGTGTGCGTTCATGTAACAGTTTGAGGTGTGCTTTATTAAACTTAAGGCAAATTATGCATGTGATAATCCTAAGAAAGGTCAGTGCTAATGGGTTTTCTTCAATTCCACCTCACTTGTGTATGCATGGCGATTGCAGAAACAAGGGCCGCAACCACAAGCTTCGCGTTCTTTATGATACCATCAAGGATTACACAGACGCCAAGGGCCGCAAGCTTTCTGTCATTTTTATGAAGTTGCCCTCCCGGTCGGTACGTGGTATCTCTCTTGTTTTTAAAACTTGCCACAGCGACAGTCAGGGTGCGTTGCTTCCTAATAGCTTCCTCTCTTGGCCCTCTGAAGGAGTATCCTGATTACTACGAGGTAATCAAGAAGCCTATTGACATGGAGAGGATAGCTGCTCGTCTACTCAAGTACAACCAGTATGAGTCCATGGATGATCTCCTGGCTGATTTTGTGTTGCTCTTCGACAATGCGTGCAAGTACAACGAGCCAGACTCGCAGATCTACAAGGTGATTGGTCTTCTTTCTTTCCTCCTTCCTCTTTCTCGGCTATGTGAATTTTCTTTGTGTGCTTGTGACTTTGTGCTGCACGGTAAACTTGCATTAACAGTGTTGCTGAAATACAAGCGTTGTACAGGAACATCTAGACAGGCCAACTGTATAGTACATTGGTAGGGTTATCAGTTCCAAATAAAAAGTAGATTTAAGTAAGAATGTCTCAATCTAAATGTAATTTTTCACATTTTTAGACTAGACAAATAGATTGCTGATTTCATCATTTGAAGTATTGCTTGCTTCCAGAAGTGAGACAAAGAGTGAATGTGAGTCTAAACAAGGTGATTGTGGCACTTCCATGTTATGCCATGTTTCATAGTAGTGGGCAACAGGTCAGTACGAGTGTGCTTAACCATTGTTTTGTGTTCCCACATGAATTAGCTGTACTTACTCAGAAATTCGTAATTCTAGCTTGTAAAAATTCAGAGTTAAGACAGCACTAGCACTCTGTGACTCTGCATATTACATTTTAGGATGCATATATAATTCAATCCTATTTTTGAAGGCAGCTCTGTTTAATTTCTACTTGGTATTACTTTTATTACTTTCTTATCTTTCCAATTCTAATTAATGAAGTTTCAGTATATTAAAGTGCAAAGTCAGCTGCTTGGTCTATGAACGTGTTCCCTGCTGTTTTTCTCTCTTCATCATCTATGAAAAATTGTTTCAGAATTGTACTGTTGCTTAGTTTACACTGGCAGCTTCTGCCTTTTGTGGCCCCATTTTCTCGATAAGGCAAGGGTCCTGGAACATCTGTTAAAATTGTATTTCCTCTCTGCAGGACGCGCTGATCTTGCAGAGGATAGCCCTGCAGACGAAGATGGAGCTGAGCAGTGAGGAGCTGGAAGACGGTGGAGTGCCTGATGTCCGGGGCCTCGTCCAAGAGCTGCTGACCAACTTGTTCATCTCTGTCTACAACCACCAGGCAGGTGTCCCCACGAGTTCCCCTTTGACTTTTTTCTTTTAGAGGGGTTATAAGGTCGAAGAAGGTAGAAAACAGCTCAAGATATGCCGTGGTAGCTAACTTGAAGACACAGGTTCAATTCCTGGACGGGTTGACTGCACCTGATGTGGGCAAAATGGAATAGTAGTGCTATTGTGCTTAAATTTGGGTGCGCGCTAAATAACTTCTCATGGTCAGAATGATTTCTCAATCCTAAACTCGCAGCTTGAATTATAATTGTTGCACGATTTTGCCACATAAAACCCTGGAATGCATTGTTTTCTTCAAAAAATCAGTTATCATAAAACAAATGTGCTCTTATGTATGTTTCTTGCCTTAATAGGTTTTTGTATCCTAATGTGTTTTATCTGTTTTTTTAATGTCCATGTAGTTAGGTAGTCTGACCCTGAACTGCAAATTGTTAGTAATCGACCGGCAACAATTCGAGTTGGTGTAGAAGGGCCCTGATTGAATTCCGCCTTCCATCTTAGCCAGTCAGCATTCCCTGAAAATGGCGTCTGTGAAACTGATCAAGTCGGAATACGTATCCCTGATTTATGGCTTCCGCTTAGCGCATGCTGTGGTTGCTATTGCATGTACCTGTTCTATCGGTGTCTTTTACTTTGTATGTCCGCCTCAGTAGATCAGTGGCTAGAATGCTTGGCCGCTAATCTGAAGGTCACGGGTTCTATCCCAGACACGGCGGTTGCATTTTGATTGAGGCAAAATGCTAGTGGGCTGTGGACTGTGTAATGTTGGTGCACCTTAAAGAATACCAAATCGTCAAAATTTCGGGAGCCATCCACTACGGCATTTCTCATAATCACACCAGCGTTTTGGGACATAAAAGCGCACACATATTTTTTTTTTACTTTGTAGTTGTTGTGATTTAAGCTAGCCAATACTTGCTCCCTAATCTGATCTCAGGACGAAGAAGGGCGCTGCTACAGCGATTCCTTGGTTGAACTGTCGGAGTCTGCTGCTGAATCGGGGCAGCAGGTGGTCGGCATTGATGGCTCCGACGATAGGTATGCTCTACATTAAGGTGGTTGTGCCTCTGTAGTGCTTGATTTAGACGCCTGAAACCTTTGAACTGTATAACACAGCTATGTGCATTACAGGAGGCCCCTGACGCTGGATATTATAAAGCGAAAATTGGACAGGGTATGTTACTTCTTTTCTTGATTGTCAGCTTTATCACAAAATGCGTCTAGTAAAGCATGGGATGTTCTTCATTGTTCCTTGCTTGAAAAAATGCTGTCCTCTCGTCTTTCTTTTTTACTTCTTTACTTGAAACTTATTTTAGTGAACATGCGAATTGCTGGGAACATTTTGAGAATTTGTATAGTATGCTCAAGAAAAGTTTTTAAATGGACAAAATGGGGAGAAAATGATTACATTTGTAATGGTAATAGCACCCTTCTACAGTGTAACTTTAATACTCCAGTCTTGCTGCTATAAGAAAAATTATAAGCAAAGAAAAAATAGTGAAAAGAAAAGATAGGTTAACAATGCGCTTTTGTAAATAGTGAATTTTAGGTTCAAAGCGAGTTTAAGTGAATAGTGCTTGTGGTTGTATAATTTTGAATTGTATATATCACATTTTACGAAAGACAAATGGGCATACTTGTCATGACCCAATAACCTGCATAATCTATATATATATATATATATATATATATATATATATATATATATATATATATATATATATATATATATATATTTTAAACTTACACAAGGCCTCTGTGCCCTTTTTTTTGGTTCAAAGGAAGGAGAGATAATTTTGAATAGTGGCGGGATTTGACTTTCGGTAGAATGCAAGTGATAACCTCATAACTATTATGCGTTTTAAAATTTTTAATTCTATATTTAAAGCTAATAGTGAGCTTTTAAACTAAAAAAAATGGTGAATCAGTACGAAGGTAATACATTTATTTAAAAGGACACTAAAGGCAAATATTAAGTCGATGTTGATTGCTGAAATAACGTTCGAGAAACCTTTTTGTGTTACCTTTGTGCCAAGGAAGTGCTTGTTTTGAAATAAAAACATTTTAGTGGTCCGCATTGCATTTGCACAATTCAAGTGGAAACTCTTACGTCAATGCTCCCGTGCACAACGTTGCCCGGCTTTACTGCGCAGCCGCCAACACTAGTAGCAGCTGAGCAAAACTAGTGGAAGCCACAGCAGCAATGGCTAATGAACAATTTCTTGCCATGGCCTCCAAGATGGCAGACGTGCTTGGTTCAACTGGGACCCACTAAATGGCATGACCTGTCCAGTTTAACCAGGCAAAAGTTGAATTTTTGAACCACTTGCACATTCCCTATAGTAATATCTGGGGATTCTTTTTTTTTTTTGCATGATTCAAACAGAAAGGAACAAGCAGCATTTTATTAATTCTCTTGGTGCACGGAAGGTTCTTTATTTAGTGCAGCTAGTTCGATTACTATTGATTAATTGTAGGCAGTAAGTCTGACATAATCGAGATTATTTTTCAAATTTCCTACTCATGGCGCATGTGTTCTCGTGCATTTACAATAATTTCTCAGTAAGCAGGACACTACTGTTGATAATATTGTTGTTTTAGACGTCACACATTGAGCTTTCACTCTGACTTAAATTGTTATTTGACTTTAGTGTCCTTTAAACCTTGAAGTAGGGCCTGTCGACAGTCTGGATTTCCCCTGGATAGGTGTTTTCACGGCCTAGCACCCTTTCACAGCATTGAAACAACTCCTACAAAAGGTTACACACTTGATTAGATGCTTTCATGGTTTAGCACCCCTCTACTGCAGTGAAAGCACCTTTACAGAGAGTTACATGCAAATTAAAAAATTTATTTGTTAATTTCGAATACTTAAAAAATTTATTTGTTAATTTCGAATACTTTGAAATTTTCAACAATTCAAAATTGAATTGAAGTGAATTTGAATACAGCAATATTTGAATATTCATAGCATTCGAATATTTGCACAAGCCTAGTTAACAATGCTATTAGAGTTCTTGCACTAGTTTAATATGGTTACTGTAATGTTATATATTTTAATGCTATATAATTGTGCCTACATAGTTTATCGGTTAAAATAAATTACAGGGTGCATGAGGCAGCGACATGCAAGTTTTTAAAATCTTTGAAGTTTGTGATGGGACATTGAATTACTGGTGTTGTGGTTTTGGCAGGTAGTTCAAATTAACTTTGATCTTCATTTTCTTTTTTAGTAATGAATCCGAATGCAGGATTAACAGCAATACAGTTATAATAATTTACTAGTCTGAATTGGTTTTGTGATCTTTAAAGTTGAAAGTGAGCAATGAGTGGGCCTGTCTAACTTTGGAACATCAACATATTTTGTAAAAAATGCTCTGTAGGAATGCGTGAACTGCATTTTCACTTTACGTGTATCCTTCATTGCACGATTAGAATGTCATGGTGGTGCAAAGCACGCCCCGCCGGGGTGGTCTAGTGGCTAAGGTACTCGGCTGTGGACCTACAGGCCGCGGGTTCAAATCTCAGCTGGGGCAGCTGCATTTTCGATAAAGGCAAAAATGCTGTAGGCCCGTGTGCTTTGAGTGCATGTTAAAAAACCTCGGGTGGTTTAAATACAGTCGAAACCATGAATAACAAAACAAAACCTCACGAGTACGAAATCCTTGCGGCAACGAAATATTTCCGGATCCTCGGCGAACGTTCATAGAAGCCCATGTATTACGTATCTCGCGGCAACGAAGTGTTTTGGACAGCGAACCCGCATTAACAAATTTTCTACCATGGTGCAAACCTTATTTTACCCTCCCGCCTAAGGTTAACTGTCTAAAATATTCTCGTATGCCTGCTATGCGCACTCGAAATTTGTAAACGTCTGCTTTTGCCGCGCTAGCGTAGGTACTGCCATTTTTGTTTACTTAAATCGGCGATGGGGTCTGTATGCGGCAACATGCCTGGCCACACTGCAGCAGGCGATGGCAAATGATCACGCTGGAGTGCAGATGGCGCCATCAGACGAGCTGAACAGGCCGGAGCAACACCAACAGTTGGAATCAATCAAAACGACGAAGAGAAGACTTCGAGCCATCGACATCGACATCCCAGATTAACTCACCGTTGATGCGTTCATTTACGCTGATGACGACGTAGTCGTGTACAAGGAAGTGACCGACGAGGCCATTATCGAAAGCGTGCGCGAAGCTGCCGACACCGAGGACTAAGAAGAGACGCACACGGAGAAACCCAACCCGCGGGTTGTTTTGGATGCGCTGGACACCCTTCGCTCCTTCTTCGGCGCACATGACGACGGCGTAGCAATGGACCACTTTTTCCAGTGCAAAAGGAGAGTATTGAAGTTGTTTCATGGCAAGGGTCGACAAAGTTGACCGACTTCTGGCAATAAATTTTCGTTCTGCTGGCTGTATCACTGTTTTTATGTCTCATACTCGCAGCAACAAAATTCTCGCAAAAACGAAATTTGTCAGTTTCCCTGGCGATTTCGTTATTCCGGGTTTCGACTCTATCCGGAGCCCTCCACTATGCTGTCTCTTAAAATCATATGGTGGTTTTGGGACGTTAAACCTCACATATCAATCGATCACTGTATGGAAGCATGATTATGTGATCCGAACACAGTTATTTTCATGGTTCTTTGCATGAGCGTACAGAAACTAGAAATTGTGTTTGCCGGGAATGTGTCAGATTGTCCGAATTGTCATGTTTTATTTAGCTGTGAGTCTGTTACTCTGATACACTCCTGGTACCTTTCAGGGTTGCTACTTGCGTCTGGACCGCTTTCAAGAGGACGTGTTTGATGTGTTTGACCGAGCTCGACGGATAAGCCGCACCGACTCCCAAGCATTTGAGGATTCTGTTGAACTCCAGGTAGAAGCTTACATTCGCTGAAGTTTTATAGATGTATTTTCATCGTGCGAAGTGCTGTTCTTGATTTGTTGCTCATCACCGGTAGGTATGCATTATGTAGGTGTACACCAGCAAGATAGGTAGTTAACTTGTGCATTACATTAGTGCTTGTTCATGTGTTCTAGTGTTCATCAGAACGTCACATCTTGTATATACGACAGGTTACGCTACCAGGCGCACACACTCATTAGCTGTTACTCCATTCACTACACATGTCAACTGTTTCAAGTACTCTTTCTTCTCTAGAACGATCGTCGATTGGACCAAACTGCCTGATAAAACTGTGACACAGAACTCACCATCGCAATTTGAGTCGCACCTTCAGTAGCAATCAGTTTCCTTGTCTAGCTGAAATGTTTCATGTGATTTTTTTTTACTTTTCTTTTTTACTTGTGCTAACGGATTCCTTGTTCGATTTGAAGTTTGTTAGAATAATGTCGCTTGCCCTCTTTATTTTTCTTGAAAGCACGTGCATAAAGATTTTTATATGCTCGTTTCCCATCCGTACTGTTTTGTGGTGTTCACCTGTTGCGTACCACGCTGCCAAGATCTTGAAGAAAGATCGCAGTATCTATGAATAAATAAATAAACATTCAACAACATTTTATAAATGTCAGCATTTAAATATTTCAATAAATACGGTGAGAAAGGCATTATCAGTTGTTATCACTGGTGCTGTCACCAGGTAGCCTGATATGTATAGTTGATTGATCACTTGCTGCAACTGTTGATAAGCCTGATGGTGGTGAACAGCACTTTTCATTTGCCGTAGCACAATCTATGACGTCGCTAGTCTTATTAGTTTTTGTTTTTTCATTGCCCATGGGTCTACTTGAAAGCTCTTTCACATAAAACTTCTGCAGCAAAAGTTCCTCAAGGCCTCATTATGGGACAGACTTGACTATGTGCATAGCCACTTTGAAGCTTCTACACTGTGCTTGCTTGGAACTACATCGCTGATTCCTGGCGTAATGATTGGCCCTGTTAGCACATGTGCCCCTCTTGAAACTGTTGTACAGTGTAGTACATATTTGATAAATCTGTGAATTAACTGACCTGCTTTGAACTTATTTTTGTTTTACTGATTGCACAACGTAGTTGGGCAAAGCTGAGTATAGGCGTCTCATCCTTCTATTTCTCTGTCGCAGTCCTATTTCATTCGCCTGCGAGATGAGTTGTGTGGCCAGGGAGACATCTTGCAGAGTCCAGCGCTCAGCTACACCCAGCAGGAACTGACCGAAAGTGTAGACTTGCTGCGTGCTCAGAAGTTGCCTCAGGAACAGCAGGAAGCAGCCGCCGAGGCCGATGCCGAGAGAAAGAGTCAGGAGGTTCGAAAGGTGGTACCACGTTGCCCGCTTCTATTGGTGTTGTGATCATTGCAATGATTACTGTGCTGCCTCCCTTTCCCTGTGGCTTTTCGTTTTATTTGACTATTCTCCTGACCACTCTGTTTCCACCTAGTCTGACTAGGTGAGACAACTTTGTTTATAACTCCGCAGTATACTTGCACACTCTGACTTGCATTGCTTTTCTTCGAAATGCAGGAAGAAGAGAAGTGCAATGAGATGTCCTCATCGGACAGCATGGAGCACAAAGGGATAGTCATTCACGTTGGCGACTTTGTCTACATTGAGCCGAGGTATGCAATCACTAGATCTACTGCATCGTCTGCCACGGTAGGGGCTATTGCAAAGTACACTGTCATGGTAGTCGATACTCAGCCTTTGCAGTCAATGGCAAAATGCTTGCGGTCTCTATCTCTTGTCTCACAGGCTTTGCTCCACTAACTTGCAAAAACACCATCATAGTGGTGGTCTGTTTGAAAGTTAGTGGAGGTGAAAGTTATATTTTACAATATCTTTTTTTCTCTATTAATTAAGAATTTCCTGCAAATGCAGCAAAAAACGTCTTTTATTACTCTCAGTGATCTGAAGTTTGTCAGTTAACTTGGGAATTTTTGCAACAAAATTTTTTGTCTTGACCCCTTGTTTTCCTGTTAAGTAAATGTTTCAAAAACACACCTAATTAGCAGACTAGGCCAGTTACTGTGCATGAATGTAGCTCTTCTGTATTTATTTTTACCGCACACCTAGATTTTTTAATGTTATAGATAGATAGACATGCCCATAAATAATATGTGCAGGTGTTAGCTGAAACTGCTAGCAGACTCATTGAAGTGAGACATGCATGCTGCTGTACCTCTCCGATTTTCTTAGCTGTCATGTTGGCTTTTTCAGTGAAAAGGGAATGCAGCCTCACATCACAAATGTTGACCGCCTTTGGAGGGATAAAACCGGTGAGCAGTGGCTCTACGGCTGCTGGTTTTATCGACCAAATGAAACATTTCATTTGGCATCGAGAAAATTCCTACAAAAGGTTAGTGTGGTCGCTTCTACGCAGAGAGAAGGTTTTCTTTTTAGAGGGAACTTTAATGCTTAGTATGCTTAGTAGTAAGGTTGAAACTTTTTTTTTTTGAACAGAAAACGGGGGGGGGGGGGGGAGTAATGAGCTACCAGGAAATTCAATTGGTGTTGAACGTTTGACGCCATGTAAGGTCTTTCGCATGCAGTGTCATGTAATGTAACATTGCTTTCCTTGAGCCAAATAAACCTGATGTACAAACAAAAATGGTACCCTGAACGAGCTAACGTACTAGTCTAATTTCTGGCATAAAAGTACCCTTGATAGAATGACGCTTTGTTTACTGTTTTGAAAAAAATAAAAACCCAACGATTGTGGGTGCAGACCAGCAAGTAGCCTGCAGTCTAAAAAATTGGCCGAGCCAGTCTAAAACCGTACAGGTGGCAACCCTACTTAGTAGTATAGAAGGAATTTTCCACGAGAAACTTTTACTAGATTACCCTGTACATTACAAACTGCACAGTGGTCATTCATGGTAGTCATTTTTTGGGGGGGGAGTAGTAGTGCTTCTACTGTAGGGTTTTCTGCAATATCTGATTTATAAGCAAGGGCAAAACATCCTTTACTAATTTGCAAGCACATCAACATGGCCATTCAGAATTCTACTGTGCATTATCATGGTTTTAGTAAAAGTGAACACTCTCCATACCTTACTTTTCTTGCAGGAAGTATTCAAAAGTGACAATTATAACTCCATCCCAATGAACCAGGTTTTGGGCAAATGCTATGTCATGCCAGTCAAGGATTACTTCAAAAGTAAACCAGAGGTATGCGCAGTTTGGTGTAGCAAGATCCTGCTCTTTCCATAAATCTTTGTAGTGGCATGCAATGTTATACAGCATAGGAAGTGTCTCTGGCTAGAGACTTGGGGTAAGCGACATCCTTATTTTAGATTTGTTTTATGCAGGGTTTTGATGACAAGGATGTGTACGTATGTGAATCCCGCTACTCCGCAAAGGCCAAGGCATTCAAGAAAATTAAGGTTTGTCGCTGGCATTTTTTTTTTCTTGCTCTGTGTGCAGGAAAACTATTTATTAAAGGATTCCTGACACTTAAAGTATCGTTTGCGACTTTTTTCAGTGATTTGTAGCTTTGGGTATGGGAATGCCAAAATTGAATCATAAATGCTCTAACGCATTAGAACTATTCTGCATCAGTTCGAAATGCCCGTCTAAATGCCATAAGGAACTAGCTCCTCACAGCGGGGCAGCGCCTGAGGCGATGTGCGCTGCTGACGCTGAATGCGCTGTTTTTAAATAGGGGACCTGCGGGTGGTGAAGAATGAAACGATGTGGATGGTTTGAGCGTGTCCGCCTCAGAAAAAGACAAAGCATTCCAGGTATAAGCAGCTAAAACCACCTTGAGAGCATCTCGACAAGAGCGAGAGGGTTGACGAACAGTAGTCCTCGTCGGGTGTTAGTCGGGGTATTGCGCACACCCCGCAAATGTTCTCCTATGCCAATAATACACTCAAACCTCATTATAACGAAATATCATATTACACGAGAATAAGTTCGTTATATCCAAAAATTTGTTTTACATTTCGTTATAACCGAGACTTCGTTATACTGTTCTGATTGACTATATTGATGTTTGAGTGTACTTGCTTGACCTCTACAGCGTCACGTGGGGTTCCCCTGTCTACATCAAAACACAGAAAATGGTTGGTTGCACCTGAACACTCGGACAAGCATACACCCTAAGTTACTTTCAAGCCAAATTAAGATATCTTATAGGCAAGGCACTATTGTTTTAGTAGAATAATTTGGCAAATGCGTCACAATTTCTTTGTTGACATTGTTTACTTGTTATTTTAGTTTCTCCTGAAGCATAGAGTACCTTACACTGAGCTAGCAAATACATATCATGGGTAAACCAAGCGGGACGAAAAAGAAATTGTGCACTCCGTGGTCCGTCAGGGGCACATGGAGTACTGCTGTCTTAGTGGCTCCTAAGGCGTCTTCTCTCTGTGCATGACAAAGAAGCACCACGTTGCATTGAGCCCCTTATATTGGGTGCCACTTCCCGCTTGCTCTGTGCCATGTACTGATTGCATCTCTCTGCACACACATTCATCCACTCTCTGGGAAAGGTGCTGTGGCACATGCCAGGCAGACTGTACATTATGCTACAATGGGATGTTCAATAGAGGTTTTAACATTGAACCAAGTCACATTTGATCACAAAGATTAGTGTCATCCACTGGTGGGGGGGGGGGGGGGGTCGTAGTGGTTACAATGCTTCGCTTCTGACCCGGAGGTCGTGGGTTCGATCTTGGCTGCAGTAGTCGCATTTCAATAGACGCAATACGCTAGAGTCTCGAGCACTGTGCACAGTATGCACAGTATGCACAGTACCCAGGCCTCTAGGATATTGCCGGCGTCGCGAAGCAAATTGTAGTGATTCCACCCACGTAAAACATGCCACTGAGATGGACGTGAAACATGTGTCACAGAAGAGAAGGTCCTTGCAGTTTTTTAGTTATGTTTAGATGTTTTAAACTTCTCTTTTTCTTCTTTCTGAGCAGCACCGTATGCCATCCTAGTGTTTCTCCGCGGTAGGCAAGCAGGCGAACAGGGCACTGACAGAGCCACTGGGTGCCTCTTCTAATGAAAAAAAAAAAAAAAAAGTTGACACCAGGCAAAGCTATCAAAAATGCATAAGAAGCATTTTTAAGCTATACATATTTGTTTTCAACCAAAATAAGCCCATTTGTGGGGTATTTTGGTCCTGCCAATAGCTTGGACCACATTGCCATACTTTTACAACTTTCAGAACCAAATTTAAAATAGAATGCCTTCTTAAAAATTTTTTGTTTCTTTGCATTTACTTCTTCGTTTGTGACTTTATTTTTGCTGCAACCACTCAACATGTAAGATCATCAGCTAGCCCAAATGAAAGCCATCATAATAATTTAGTGTACTTGTAACTGTTGTTATTAGTAATGTTTAGAGTGACGATAATGTGAAAATGTTCAGGTGTAAAGTTAGCCCCAAAAGAATAAAATATCGTTGCTATTTAGAAGTGGGTGTATT
Source organism: Rhipicephalus microplus (assembly GCF_043290135.1). NCBI lineage: Eukaryota > Metazoa > Arthropoda > Arachnida > Ixodida > Ixodidae > Rhipicephalus > Rhipicephalus microplus. The sequence goes on from NC_134700.1 coordinate 215,373,053, forward strand.
CTAGCCTTAGATGAAACTTCCAGCCTGCTCATCAAGCATTCATGTGAGATGTTTAGTCTGTCACCAAAAAACTAGTCCTGTGCATGCCACCTCCTATCCAGTAATTTACCGGCCTTCCATGCCTGCCGTGATTGCTTATAATAGCAATGTACTATAATTATTGTGCTGTTGCTGGATGTGCTAAAAAGTTATCAACATCTGTAATGTTAGGGTTGTGCTTGTCGCCGCTCCATTCAAATGCATTCCTTACTGCTTGTGATATGCATGCTGAATGTATCTAACGCTTGCTCTAACAACTGCTGCATGATTCTACCAGCATATTTTTGTTGCTACATACTCATAGGCATGTTATACACCTAGAAATGCTTTTAAATAAAAATGCTTTTAAAATTGCCATGGTTTCAGGTTAGAATATCATTGCCTGGTGCACATGTTTTAGTTTGAACATGTTACAAAGTTATGCTATTCATCGCACATGTGTACCTCATAACTGACACATTTATATTTGTCAACCTTTTAAAGGCTTTCAATCGTGTGCCTCATAATCATCTGAACGTGAAGGTACGTAACCTCTGGCTTGATTATAGCACAGTTCTACATGGCCAGTGTTCATTAGTTGCCACAACTTTCACATCCATATTGAACTGTAAATTTTTATTTCTCTGCCAGTGTTATGTATTTAGACTCAAAACTCATTATAACAAAGTTGCATCCTACACGAAAATAAGTTTATTATACCAGGAAGTTTGTTATAAAGGTTTATTCTTAGCACTATATTTATTGCAAGACTATTTTTTATCTACTTGGTTGTAACCCATATTTCATTATATCCAGGTTCGTTATATTGAGGTTTCATTTTATTAACATTGATATGATAATGCTTATGATTAGTTAATGGTTTCTACACAAACAAGTGAACTGAGGTGCTCACTGTGGCAAGTGATTTTTACAGTAATTACCACTGATAAAGTAACTTGATTTTAATTAACTGATGATCTAATTAACCTAAAATTATTTCACACCTTCCTTGTGTATCTGCTGAACAGTTTATTAGAACACAATGCCCTTTCTATGTAACAAGTAAGAATGATTTGAACCCAAAGCTTGTCAGTCATTTGCAATGTTCATACGCTTCCCACAAAGGTTTGTCTCATCAGTAGATGTGCACAAAGTTGAAAATCATTCTTCTTTCTGGCTTGTGCTTTCCTCGTCTACTGGTGCCCTCTGTGATCACTGCTACATTCTGCATGCCAAGTATGCTACTGCTTTATGCCGCGGCCTGCTTGCTTCCCCGTTATTTGTATATGTGAAGGAAGCTTGAGCATTTTTTTTTTCGCATATCATTCATCCCAGTGGATTTTTTACATTGTAGTGGTGATGAAAGTTGCAAGAAAAAAATGAAGTGTAACCACTCGTATCCCCTAGTTTGTACAACCATTCTGCACACACTTTCCCCTCGTAGAGACATCACATCCGTGTTGGACAGGCGAAGCCTAATGCAGCTTGGCCAGTGCATGACAAAACTTGCATGGAGACTGTATGTGTTGCTCCTTTAGCATCAGTCTGGAAAAGCTCGCCATGCCTGTTCCTTTCCTAAAATACTTTGGGTCCCATGGGTATCTGACTTAACTGCTCCAGACTGAACTGCTCTTTCTTTTTTGGCAGTGTTAACTAGTGAACATTTATACTCAGCTCTAATTGATTCATGACCACTTTGAATTGAGATCTGTGCAAGCAAGAATGAGTCTCTCACATAAGCTGCTTATCGTGACAACTGGTTGCCCGTGGTTTCACATTAGCGTAGGTCACAGCATGGGACTTAAGGCAGAACTGCAGGTTGGGGAAGTGTGAAAGGGGAGCCTGAGAAGAGTTCACCTCATATTTCTGCAGCCTTAGAGTGGTAAGCTGCGCACGATGTTCACAGCCCTGCAAATGCCGTTGCAGTTGAGACAGGTTCTTGCCACTTTGCAAGCTTATTGGCAAGGTGGCATCTGGGAAACAAGAGTTTTTCTGGAGAGAGTCGGTCCACTTCCAAGAAATCGGAATGGGCAAAAAGGGAGTGTATGAAGTAGTGGGAGTGTCAAAAGCAAGTTCTCGGCTGAATTTTCTTTGCTGTGTCGTCATTATCACGTGATAACCAAGTTTTGAGTGATTGTGCACATGCATTGTCCAGTCAACAGAATAAATGGTGTCCTGGATAAAAAATGTAAATTCAGAACCTTCTCATGAAAACTCTTCAGTGTTTTCAATAAGTGCTGTTGAATTTTAATCTTTCATGGTTACATCATGTATCAACAGTGAAGTCGATACCTTTGAAATAACAGCACTAGGTAAACGTAATAGGAATAGAAGCAACAAGAACATTCCTGTTATGTGAATCTCTGTCTGTTGTTTGCCTCATATTCCACCTCTTCACAATGCCAAAACACCAAACTTGACGAGAGAGAATGTGCCTGGTAAGCAGGAAGACGAGCAAAAACAAAGTGCCATGTGCTGCAGCCTCTAGGTTCCTGCTCCAAACTCCCTTCTGATGTCATAAATATTGAAGGCGTCTGCTATTGCTCACATAATCTTTTAATCAGTAAATATAATTTAGAGTATGTGCTATGGGAACCAGAAACTTCACAAAGCGAGGTTCAGAAAATTTTATGAAGCCAGTGAGGCCAAAATACGAAATAGCACATTGAAATTCATTGTCACATTCCACCACAAAATTTTAGAAAAAGAGACTGACCTCCATTTTTTCTTCCAATAATTAGCCTACGATTGTGAAATTATCAAGGGTAGAGTTCTCTTAGAGTAGGTTGTCGATCAAACTAGGCAAGTGTTTCTCTTCATTATGTTTTTAACCGACCAACTTTGGCTTGCTGTTTTGGTCCTGCAAATAAGTTGTCTTTTAAGAGTGCGTTGACTCTGCTGGGTTTCTATATGGTCTTTTGTAGTGCAGAAATCCTCGAGCCTATTCGATGCGCAGACTACAGTACTGTAATCACGCACTGTTTAATACTCTTCAATCTTTTTGTCTTATACTTTGTATGGGAAACCCCTCCATCTTATTTTTCTTTTGTCTATCTTTGTATTGTAAAACACATTATTTGCATTTTCTGATAGTTTTATGGCAATTCACATTTCCACTCACACAGACAGGGCATGTATTACATTTTCTTACATTCACAAGAAGAAAGAAATATACACTTGAAAGCAGTGATAGTTATCAATTATAAGAATGACATAGCACATTAGAGCATATTGGCTTCAATTTGAATTACGTCTATTCGAATTCTAGAATTTACAATAGTCAATTTACAAGTTGCCGTTTACTTTTTTCACTGCTTGTTTCTAGTGGCTCTCATTATTATTATTATAATTATCATTATTATTGTTATTATTATTGTTGTCATCGTCGTTGTTGTCGTCGTCGTTGTTGTCGTCATTGTTAATACTAGCAGTAGTGGAGGCTGAGACCAAAATTATTATAGGACAGTGTCCTTCTGTTTGTTTGTTTGCTTAACTTCATTGATGAAAAAGTGGATTCTGTAAACCTTTGTGAACTTGCAGGATTAAAAATTGCCTAAATGCTTTCAGTTTGCTATTGTTTTTTCCAAAGCTGTCATCCATAGACACCACGAACAGGAAAAAGTGATGTTTGTCTTTGCACAACTTAGATATGGAACTTTGTTCCAAATGAGCACACAAAACTGGTGCCCAGAGAAGAGGTCTTGTCGGCTGTGCGAGTGCCGTCTGTGTTCAAAGATGCCGCAGAAAGGTCTGCAGACAACAACAGCAATTCCATGTGCTTCTCCCTTGAAGAAGAGTTCAAGGTCGTCGACCGGCCTCGTCCGGTGAGTCAGAAGACTGTCAAGCAATGTTTCGTGGTGGTTCACTGTTACACACATGTGGTTATAGGCTACGGTGGACCACCATTAAAATTAGCTCAAAGATACTGAGAAAACCTCTTTATCAGCAGTTTAGCTTAAAAGAGCTGTCGTATTTGTAATAGCAAGCATCAGAAAAATCTACATCAGTGTAATCAATGCAGGTGTATATTGGTGTGATCAGTGCATGTGCTACAAACATCTGTTCCTTCTTGTGTCCATGTTTCACTTCGCGCCATATCAAATTATTCACCAACAAGCCCACATTGTAACTCTTGTTGACAGTTAAACAGCTACACATTAAACGGGTTTCATAAAAAGCTCATTCTTTGGCCATCTTAAAGGGGCCCTGCAACTAATTTCCAAGTTGTCGTGAAATGGCATTATTGAAAGGCACCCTGAAACAGCTTTGGGGATAATATACAAACACATTGGGCCAGTAGACCAAGTCCTAAGGCTCATTGAGAGACTGATTTGAGATCTCTGCGTAAACTGTAATTTTATTACGCTTTAAAGTTGCGAATCACTGCATATCGGTGCAGATTGCTGCAACTCGACCAAAAGCATTTTCAAACGCACATTTACAGAGCGACATGCTCTGGCCAGTCAACGTCACTGTGGTGGCTGCCGATCTGATTGGCTGTCATGGGCTGTAGCATGCACAAAAGATCGGCAAATAGGGTGGCGGCACCTGTCAGAGCAGATATGAATCATCCCGCGATCTTTGTCTCTGTTGCGAGACGGCTTGCGTGCTGCTGGGCGCACTGTGTGATGGCTTCCGAGACTGCGTGCGACTTGTCAGCGTGCGTTCTCGGAGGTCTAGGCTGCTAAAAGCTCAAATCGTAGAGTGTGCTTATGAGAGCTCTGCAATCGCCAGCGTGCCTCACCAGTTGAGGAGGCCAGACAGAGGGGAGAAGGAGCGTATGATATAATTGCCCGTGGTGGCCTTGGTTCCGTCGTGTCACTTCATGTGTGGTGCGAATGGTTTGATGATGCTCTAGCCTAAACGCCGTCAAAACTTCAAAAACGGTTTCAGGGCCCTTTAATAGAGTTTATTGCCTCTTGAATTGACTGCTGCAAAAAATTTTAAAATTCGTCAAGTATGAGTAGAGTTACAGAAATTTGTGCACACTTGAGTGCTTTCTATTTTCATACCAGCAGGCATTCTGAAAGCCACGCTGAAAGCTACGTTGAAAGCCACGCAGGAATGGGGATGACATAGGGCCAAGAAAATGATCCTCTTGATTAGCCTGCGCCATGACTTCGAGCATTTTTTTTTTTTTTCCACTTTTCCTTTGAATGCCCGGCATACTTTAGGCGTGATTCTGAGCACACGCATGGCCGCTCGGCGGCCTTCCACGGCAGCCATGGTAATCATGCAGCTTGCTATGCTAAAATCATCCAACAGCCATGGACATGGGTATATGGCAGAGTGATTTAGAAGTGTGGCATTCCTTGTAGATAGAATACAGAGTGATTTCTAGCTGGCTTTGGTAATTACGAATTCCAGACTGGATGCTTAGCTAAACGTGTGACTCGCATGTTCCCATTAGCCTCGACTACTGATAGGCAGCTTTTTTTGACCATGCTGAAAAAGTGTTGCAGGGTCCCTCCAAAGAAGGTCTCCTGTATTTTTTTTTTTTGCGATATTAGGATATTGTTGCTTTCAAATAGTACTGACAGTCCTGTAACAGCGAGGCTGGTTCAGTTTTCTCAAAGACTCGTCATTGATTTTAAATAACCAAGACATGGTGTATCAAAAAAAAAACAGCGAGGCTGGTTCAGTTTTCTCAAAGACTCGTCATTGATTTTAAATAACCAAGACATGGTGTATCAAAACCAAAACTGGTGACTGCTTCGTGCAACCTCAGTTTGATGTCACGTCATGTTCCGCCATTGTGTACATGATTGTAGGGCTAGAAAAGAGAAAGTGCAAATGTCACCCAGTGCTGGATCGAGCGGTGTAAGCCTTTCAGAACTTGACAGTGATATCGGCAACTATTCGATTGCAGAAGAATTGCCATTTGATTTGGCCTGCCGTTGCTTGAAGCAAAGTATGATGCATTGCCCGCATTCATAAGTGAATCGGCTACTAATCTTTGAAATTCAAATTACCTGTAGCCATTCTCTTTTGTACCAAAGAGAATATATAAAGGACATAGGGAAATTGCCCGAGTTCACCTTTAAAATGGTATGTCATTATGGTTGGGAACGTCTACTATAGCTGCCTGATACTCAGTGCTGCTCTGTCTATCTATGTATTCTTTAGTTATTGAAATTTCTCAACAATTTGTAGTAACTCTAGGTTTGATGCGCAAAATTTTAGATCATCCATGTTCATTCTTTGGCTTGCCATCAAGTGTCGTTATAGTTGCGCATGCTCAGCCTACTGTAGAAGTGACCTTTGTGAACCATGATGATTCGTTTCAGAATGTGGCAGTGAGTGTTTCAAGTGAGGAGGAAAACATGGTGTATTATGAGCAACTCAATCTTCCTTCGGGAGTGTTCAAGTTAGGTAGGTAGAGTATGATTCACGCTATGATAGTAATGGTGCACATTTTGGGAAATCAAGTAAAAACGTCGCTGCCTCAGTTTTTACTTTGAATTCCAAATTAATTGATGTGTGTCCAGACTTGTTTATGTACTTTGCATAATATATATATATTGTGCATGATTTATTGTCAGTGGTAGTGTGAGTCATCATTTTGTTGCATGAAACATAAAGTACAGTATAAGTTTATTGCATCTACATTATAGGCAGCATATGGCTCTTCGGAGCTGCTTAGCTGCAATGACACCAATGCGTTATTGACCACCATTGCTTAGCCGCAGTGAAGTTCTCGTGCGCATAGGCATTCTTCTTTTTTGTGATCTATTTATTTAATATAAGCAGCTGTGACCTTACTACATGAGTTCAATTTTCCAACAAATAAGAGAGCGATGAATTGTAATTGGACGCTTCAACTGTTGTATGTATATGAAATTGAAGATTTTACTAGGCATAAAAGTCATTGCTTGTCAGGAGTGTACTCTGAAAATGATAAAGGTGCAATGGTGTTAATTTCTTTCATAATTTCAGGGGACTGCTGCTACGTTCGCACAGAACACTCAAAAACACTTATTGGCCGCATCGACAAAATGTGGATGGACAGAGAGTGAGTATTGCACTTGCAGATTGAAAGCAAAGGGGTTCGATATCAACTTGCCTGCACACACAGGAAGCTGTGCTCAGTTCAAATTCTTTTTACTTGGTTTATCTTTTTACTTGAACGATATCAATGATCAAATACTTAACCAGTGCCACTGCCACTTTTCTAACTTTTCTCAAAAGTTTACTGCTTAGTGACACCACTACAGGAATAATTGTGTGTCATGTATGAGATGGTGTTCTTGGTAGTGTCGCGCAAGAAACATGGCTGGCTCACATTGCCCCTGTTCTCTCGATTTCATTCACTCAAGGCATCTGCACATTCCTCGATGTCGCTAGGGTGATTAACAAGTTCAGCAAGCTCTTTCGCACAACGCGGACACGCACTCACTCTACTGCCATATCGTTCATTGCAGGGGAAATGGCTTTTTCCATGGACCGTGGTTTGTGTTGCCGAGTGAGATCCAGCACCAACCATCGCGGGTGTTTTACCGCCAAGAGGTATTTCTCAGCTCCATTGAAGACACCAATCCTCTGCTTAGCATCATTGGCCGCTGCAGCGTGCTCGACTGCAAAGATTACACCACCTGTGAGCATTACCACTTGATTCTTCATTCCAGCTGGTGTGCACCAGCTTCATTACAGGCCCCTGTTCACCTAAAGGAAGATGCGCTAGCATCATCCTGCAGTAAGCCTATGCTAGACATAACATGACAATTAGCGCTCTGCTTTCTTTCTCATGATTTCTTGAGCGATAGTTACCTTTTACCTGTGTGATTCTTGGTTGTACTTCTGGAAATGTTATATTATCGCTAGGAAAGGTTCATCTTTTGTCATCGGCATGAGGGAACATTGCAACTTTCTGTAAAATATGATATTGTTCATTGCATATCCTGACAGTGTTACATCTCCGGGTGATTTTTTTTATTATTCGGAGAGAATGTTGCAAGACTATTGTGTTGTTAGAATCCAGCATGATCTGGCAATCTGTCATGGAACTTAAATTTTTGCAGGTCGGCTAACAGAAATCACCGAATCTGACGTGTATATTTGCGAGTCTCGCTATCTGGAAGCTGAGAGACAAATTCGAAAGTTGCCTAAAGGTCTCAAGGTATGTTAATCAATAGACAGCTTTATCAATATATATATATATATATATATATATATATATATATGATATAGCCGAGCCTGCTTATAACGAACCTGAGCGTGACGCGGCATCCGTTAGCTGTATCATGAAGTTCGTAGTAAATGAAATACAGCTTTTAAAAAAGTTTCGAGTGAAAACACGAACTTTTTATTCCCCAAAAAGTCCGTGATGCACGTGTTTCGAATAGCACAAGTGATAAGGGCGGTCTCGAGTTCATTTAAAATGGCAGGGTGCTTGTTCGCCGGGGCCCGTGGCGTAAGCTGCATGAGGCACTGACTCCAAAGTTTCGTCGTTCTCGCAATCCGATTTCTCCAAATCGCTCTCACCACGTACTTCATTCACAATGCCCCAATCTGTGCACGGTTCCGCAGTGTCGGCATCATCATCGGCCGTAATTAAACCATCGCAACAGATGTTCCACCCGCTCTCCCAGGTCGAAGTCGACGACGCGCTGCCACAAATCGCTGCCGCAGTTCGGAAGCTTCAAGCTCGGCATCGGGCCCAACAACGACGAAGTCGGCCTCGCGAAAACAGTTTCGTGGGCATGTAGTCGTCACCGCCACCCACGAAATATTCACCATCTCCACAGCTGAATGCCGGGACGCTCGAAGCAGCAAGTTGGCTGCCAGATGGTCAACAGCTATGAGCAAGCGCTTTGCAACGCGGCACCTAAGGTGTGGATTACGCTCAAGTCAATCGGTCACACTTTCGACGTTTTGTTGAGTGACAGGAAAAAGTGTGCTAGTCCTCCCGTCGGCCATCATCACCACACACGCACACCAAGAGCGAGCAAGAACCGCACATGCGACACACATGCCAGAACATGTGGAACAGCTCTGGGCCCGTTTCCACCCGGAAAACGAAACTAACTCGAGCCAGCGTGGCGGGCGTCGCGGAGTGGTGGAGATGGGCGAAGGGGTTGTGATCAAGAGAAGAGAGCAGATTTGCGAGAGAAGGGCAAGGAGTTGCGATAAAGAGAGGGGAGAATTCGGCAAGAGGGCGACCTTGAAAACCAAAACACACGGGAAGGAGGCACATTGGGTAGCTTACTTTAAAGGTCCACGAAACTCGCACGTAGAAAAACGTGGAAAGAGTGCCTGCGTGCGCAGAAGTCAAAGCATGGCCGCCTGTATCGGTGAGCGCGGCGGTGTTCGAAGAATCGGTGGCCATGGTCAAAAAATCGTTTTGTTGCGCCGGCGCGCTTGCGTGGCCTCACAAACTTCGATATTTCGCAATTCGTTCCGCGCAAATGAACAGCCATTTTCGCGCTTCCGCACGCACACCGAAGGCATGCTGAGCCGAGTGTGAAGTGAGCGAGAACAAGTTCTAAACACGAAACGAATCGCAAATTATCAGAGTCGTGGGGTAGCGTACGCGCATGCACCAGATGCAGATTATCGGATACAGTCGGTGGCCGACGATGATGGCAAATGGTCTGGTCACTCCAGGCCGGCGACGCCAATGACAGTACCAGTCATCAAAAACAGGGTAGATGGCCGACCGGTCTTCGAAAGATCGGTGGCAGTGTGACACGGGCCTCGTCTAACGATGCGGGGTGCTCAGAGTAGTGGGGGGACAATGGATGCAGGGGCGCGTAACAAAAAACAGTCGGGGCATGGAGAAAGGAAACAACTTTCCTTCCTCCATGGGTTGGTGAGAGCGGCAACTATAGGGTCGTGCAGGCAGGGTCGGCGTTTAACAATAAAAATGGCACCTCGCCTCGGCACCTATTGGCACCTCGCCGATGCCTGATCGGTGGTCGAAATTGGTTTCCCGGGAGGTCGGCAGACCGCTGACTCCGTTCGCTGTAACCGATCAGCGGCGCTCGGAGACGTTCGTTGTAAGTGCGATTTTGAGCCATTGAACCAATGTATATTTTCACTGTCACGCAGATATTGTTCGTTTTAAGCGAAAGTTCGCTTTAAGTGGGGCCGTTCTATGGGGGCTCGGCTGTTTATATAAGAGTACTAGATATATATATATGAAGTACTAGTAAAGGGTACTTATTTAATATTTATTTTTTAATGTTTGTATATCTTGAATGCCATGGAAGCTTATGGCCTCAGGCATTCAGTGAGCTCATACATAAAGAACATCTTTTCCTTCATTGTATCCCTGGCTGCCAGCAACCAAAGCCCTCAGCTATTTAGAATCCTCAGCTACAGATGGCCTTAGTTTCTGCTCGTTGACATATGAAGATGCCAAGACAAGATTGGCAAAAAGATTTTTTTGTCTTAAGTAAAAGTGTTTCATGTTGACAACAAATTGGAGATATTGCTGTGCTTGAGCAAACATTGTTGTTGAGCTGAAAGTTTATTTCTGCAAGCCTGTTCATGTCTGACTGGGCTGATATAGGCAAAGAGAAACGTTTCAGAAGATTCCACTATTTGCTGGGGAACACAACACACCTACATTAGGAACAGTTGGTATCTTGTCGCCAAATTATTGCATGATTCTCGTCTAATTTTTAAAGCGGTAACACATTCACCTTTGAGAATTTGCTGAATGATGTGCAACCGCTATTAGTCTTATTTGCTCACTTCAGTTATGGTTACAACATAATGTGCTTTTTAAATACGTGCTCAATGGTAACAATTTGATACTCTTGTGTATTTTGATTACGTGTGATGTTTCTCGTTAGAAACAGGTTTTTTGTTTATTTGTTTGTCTGTTTTGAGTATGTATTTGACCACATAGTACTGCATCACATGCTTTTGCTTTGCAGAAATTCTCTCATTCCGAGGCAGTAACACCAGACGAGGTGTACTACTTCAAGAATCCCATCACCCCTCAGAAGGTAAGCGAATAAAAAAAAAGCAAAGTAGCTTAATATGAGTTCACGATGCCGTTCTTTTCTTTTACATGGTAGGTAAGAAAGACTGCCCGCGGTGCATTTTGATTATCTTTATGTTGTTCAAACAGGTATGACAAGAAGTTAATTCACACCTGCTAAATGACACAACTTTAGCTTGTGTGTGAAATAAAATCTGAAAGAGCACATTGTGATGCTGAATTTAATTTCTGTGCCTTCCTTACCACTGGTGTGCATTTATTAATAGATAGATGTTGGAAAATGGCCAGGTGAAGTGTTGATGAAATCTTTGCAATAATATTAGTATGGTTATTTGTTGTAGAAAATTGTGTTCAAAAAAATTTTTTGCACCCTTTTGATTTTCACTCTGTGCAGAAAGAGCACTGTCCAATTAAAGTTCTTAAATTTAATTGTAATTCTGAAATATCTCGCTTCTAGTGTGATCCTGGCATTGCTGACGGTGCCGACATGCAACCAACAGGAGACGTAAGTTCACTTATCTCAGTTTCTTAACCAGCAATGTGAACACACATGCTAGAAGAGCGTACCTTGCAGTATTACGTCTGCATTCTGAATCTTGTCAGTTTACTTACGGCTTCAACACGTGCATAAAAACTTATCTAGCTTGCCTTGACTATTCGAGTAAGATTGTCAGGTCAAGCGATGTTTTGTTAGAAAAAATGTAAACCCACACGGTGGCTTTCCAACTTTCGTTGGGAAGTTAATGCATAATGTGGTAAGTTGCAAACTTTAAATATACAGAGCACCATAATATCGGTGAGCTCTACTTTTGAGCTCAAATACCTGGGTTTCTTCACCAGTAAATATGCACCACATTTTCTCTTGGTTTGCTTGAATGAGCTAATTAACCATTTCTTTTGGAGTCTAGAGTTGAGCAAGCAAGAGTGCCCCCAAGCCCTAGCCCTTGTTTGGGCCCAGCGTTCGTGTTCTTGCTCACTGTGCCCCTTGTGCAAAGTTTTATACAGCAATGCCTTGGTGCCCTTGAACAGGAGATGTCCCCAATGCCTTCTTCCCGGGTTATGTCTGAGACAGACAATGAAGAATCCAACGATGTCCCCTGCTCTGCCTTGGCAAGAGATGACAGCAACTTGTCATCTGCCTCTGGCAAAAAGGTCCGTCCCTTCTGCTCCTTTGCTAAAAATCAAACATCACCAGCTCTACGAACTGCTGGATCAGAGCTTGGGGAAAGTTCCCTCAAATTGTCTCTTCCACCTCCTGCTCCCCCTTCCTTCCCCTGGCACACAGAAAAGTACCAAGCGTGTCGTCACGGGTTATTTGCTGTTTTCGAGTGAAATACGCAAGTCAATAGTGCAGTCCAACCCTGACCGCTCTTTCGGAGACATCAGTCGCCTGGTGGGCAATGAGGTGAGACCTGCCTGGCCCCCTTCCACGGCAAAGTCAACCGCTTGGCTTCACAGTGCTGCAGTGCACTTGCATCGTGGCCTCATCGCCATTCATAACGCATCTCACTCAACGTCCCCTGTTTGCCACTAATCACTTGCTTCTGTAACAGCTGTGTGTGCATTCATCGCCTGCTTCTGTGGTCACTTCCCATTGAAACGCGCCAAAAAGTGCACGCACTTTTGTCAGTGTTGTTGCAAGCTCACCTTTCTAGCTTTCTTTCATTTCAATTTTTTTTTCAAGTATACTAACAGCACTGACACGCTTGAACTTGTACCCTTTGAGTTTCATGACTGCCAGTGAATGCATCACCTGGGAGATTACGTTGTTGGTGCCTGAAAACGAATTGTCATTAAGGCATGGACTTTTAGAGTATATTGCATTTTTTGTTTTGTTTATAGCATGATGTTTTTGCAAAATTGATACTTTGTCCTCCACATTATGGCTCTAACTTTATTCATGCAATCACCAGGAGGTCTGCAACTGATGGCTTGTTGATGCACATTACCTTGTGACGTGTGTTTAGGGTTTTTTAACACTTACTGTGTACGTAATTTGAGAACGTCATGTACATGTTCGTAACAAATTTAGGTGGGTCAGTCTTTCCTCATTATCGGCAAGAGATAATGCGAGACACAGCATGTCACATTGGCGTACACTGCATTGACGGTGCCAATCTGATCAATGCGTAATAAGGTGAACTTATTGGCTACTTGATTAAACATCTTTGACCCTTAGACTAGAAAACTGTGATAAAAACAAAATTGAAGCTAGGGAGCTATGAGCAAACCACGAGAAGCGCTTCATGTGGTGTGTTCATTCCTCTGCTTCGTCTTCGTTTTTATCGCACTGTTTCCTGACTAATTAATGCAAGTGTTTCTCCTTCATGTTTATTTGGAGGATGGAAAGGTCCACAGTGATTGCACAGGCTAAAAGCTTCTGACAAAAGTGAGCTCTCAACATATGCGTGCTGTCCACCACGGGGCCATTTCTAGACACGCCACCTGAGGCACCACAGGTGTCGCCCCCTCCCCCCCCCCCCCCTTTTTTTTGTTGTTCTCCATGTTACGTAAACCTGTTTCTTGTGCTTTTGTTCCCTCCTCCCACTTCGCTTGGCAGTGGCGCAACCTGCAGGCGCCACAAAAGGCCGACTACGAGGAGCGAGCGTCTCGCCTCAACCTTAGCCAGGAGGAGAATACCAACGACAGCCTTCCCCAGAGCCCAGCCTCGTCAACAGCCCACGCGGGGGGTGCGGGGGGAGGAGAGAGCAGCCGCGATGCCACGCGTTCCCTGTCGTCCGCGGGGAGCATGACGCCTGCACCCGGCGATTTTGCCACCCTCTCGACCACAGTGTACGAATGTCAATGGGACGGCTGTGACGCCAGCTACGACAACCAGCAGGACCTGGTGGACCACTTGGCCCAGGACCCCAATGGACAGGTGTACCAGTCCTATTTGGGGTTCAAGGGTAAGCGTGAGTGTTCCCGTTTTTGTCCACGACCCTGACGGCCTCCACCCCCTCCGGGCGTATATTTTGCTTTTTATCCACTCCTTTCCCTTCCACTGTCCCCTGTTGCATGATAGCATCTTAGGTTTCATGCATGGCAGTGTTGCTTTTTTGTTTCCTGCATTCTTTAGATTCTCGTTTGTTATATTCTTGCTTGTTGCTCCATAAGTAAGAGCACAAGAATTAGGAAATGCCACACCAAATAGAACATTTTGTAATTGTCATCTTCATCCTTGTGTATTATTTTGAGCTGCTGAGGTGTTACATTCCTTGCAAGTCTTATTCACTGGTAGTGAGAAATAAAATTTTTTTATGTTAACAAAGGAACGAATGCTGTAAACCAAAGATTTGCCTTGTTTTCTTTTAGAATTGGCAGTTATGTAGTTGCACTAGCACTCATGTAAGTTTCTTTTCATTCATATCGCAAGCATGGGGCACAATGCAGTATTTTTTTACCCCCTTCCTTCTATTTTATAGGCTTTGCCGAACATTTGCATTCATTTATCCTTTTTGCAATCTCGTTATTATTACTGAAATTGCTGCTGGTTTAAAAACTCACATAGGTGTCTCATGATGAAAATTGGTAGTGACAGTACAAGTTTCTGATAAACATGCATGATTAGTTTCACATATTGCATTTAAAAAGGCAGGATAGTGAAAATTTACCTGTAGGAGGTAAGGAATGTCGACAATCGCTACAAAGGCTCGCACGTAGGGCAAATATGTTATATTGGAAATGTTATGACATGTTTATTATTGGGGGGTATTCATCATCTGTTTTGCCAAATTTCTATCTTTGTCATAAATTACCACATCATGGGATACGACAGTGTTGCTGAAGGAAAGGTACTTTTCAAGGAATGCAGACAACAAATGCAAAATCATGTTGTGTCTTCACTCTGCCAGCTCTAGGTTTTCAGCGCATATGTATTGTGTCTGTAAAATGAGTTAAATTATGTCTTGTCGCTAGGGTTTACATGCCCTGTACCTTGTTGCTGTTTATGCAGCATTTTTTCCGACCAGATATCCTCTATAATTTTCCCTGTCCTTTCCGTTTCCGTGCATGTTACGGTCATTGTTGACAACTTAATGGTGACACCAAGGTATTTTTACAGACAATAACGAGTTCCAGTGCCTCTGGGCAAACTGTCCACGTGTCAAGAAACAAGTCCCGTAAGTAACATTTTTTTGCATGCAGCTAATTTCATTTGGATATGTGATGACTTTTTGGTAATCTTTAGACGACAGAAATGTGGTGGGATTTTTTATTAGTGGTTTGCGTAGTTTCAAGCCTGACTTAATAGCTTTCTTTTTCCTCAGCTTGTCACTTCTCTTGTTAAACAAAGGGCAGCCCAATTTAAAATCTGCTTATACAACAATTATTATTGAATATACAACAATTATTATTGAATTTGTTGCAACAGTCGTTGCAAACGCTAAATTGTTTGAGCAATTTCTCTGTTCATATGTACCTTGGTAGACTCTCCCACTATAAATCTTCCTCTTAGAAAACCCTTCACCAGATCACGCAAGAAATTTCAGACACTGAAAGTAGTTGTGGGCCCATTAAAAATTATGTGCCACAAGAATTTTTTAAGTAGGTTTGTTACGAGATAAAAAAGAACAGTATTTTGAAGTGGTGCGAAACTGTGATGTGAAGACCAGAGTTTGAAGGAAACCCTTGCCGTTTGCCTCGTGTAGCATTTGCAATCTCAATTCTTTCCCTGCTCTCTTGGTCAGCGGATCCGGAGGATGACGACGCATACACATGAAGCCGTCATGCACATGCGAAATCACGTACCAACCCGAGCTATCGCAAACTTGGAGCACTTGAGCAGTGTCATGTTCTGTCGGTGTTCTCTGTGGTCTAATGCTTTTTTCTTGGGATGAATTTTTTAATGCGTTCACATCTGAAGAGGCTGGCATGAATCGTGGATTCTCATCGTGACACATCGCATCACATTGGTGGAACTGCTATCAGATATGACACATCACAAACACGCGAAGCGTTATCAGGGCTGGCACACGTACTGTGCAGGAATGGCGAGAGCACGAACGGATACGAAACGGGAGCAGATTACGTGATCTCGCATTTCACTGCAATTTGAAGTAAAATAAAAATAAAAGTGCACACATTCTGCCTGAGTGTTATATCATTTTCCTCAATTTTTATTCATTTATTGAAGCAACAAATTATGCTAATCACAGATGCCTCAAATAATTCTTGCAGTGTCACGTGCTATGTAAAGGTCTTTTCTATGTAGTGACATAAAAGCTCATATAACAGCATAGGGTCATTCCTTGTCATACATCATCCCTGCGAGATGAAGGGCAGGTGGCATTCAGCTTGAAATATGATCTATCTTTCTGCGGTGTTGGGGTTGCAAATTTTGACATATTTCATCATGAAAGCCCAATGTATGCTCGTCAGCTCAAAATGGTGAGGCCTGATGAGGGGCGCTTTAAAATATCTAGTAATGCGGCACTTTTTTAAATGTGGGACTCGTATCATCATCTTGTTCACCTGGCACTCTCTTGTGCTCATTACTGTCTCTGTGTGCAGAGGCGAATGACCTCCTCATTGTTGACTTGTGTGTTTTGACAATCATTCTGATAAGTATGTTATGCAGCAGAACTGATTCTATAGTCTTTCGAATTGGGCTTTTTGGTCTTTCATTGTGAATGCATATTGCTGTACATAAAACACGAAAGAAGGGAATAATTATAATCTCAGGAGCTTAATATATTCCCACTTTAATGGCACACAGCAACAGCTGCATACCATCGCACCACAACCTCTGAATATGCTGTGTGCTGTGCGTTGTTCCGACAATGTTTTGGTTTGTGTAGTCAGTAGCCACGCTGCACTCATAGTAGCTGTCCTCGTAATGAAAGTGTAACATGGCGTACTAATTTGGTGTATAACCTGGCATGGCTGTATGTAAAGACATTGAGTTTAGCCGCATAAGTTATTCAGACTGTGTTGTTTCGCTGCCTCTGCCCTCGTAATATCTAATTTGTGTCTACACTACTTGGTTTTCTTCAGGCCGTTCCCAAACATTCAGAAACTGCTGCGACATGTGAGGGAGGTTCACGTCAAGGTCGCCGGGCGCATAGTCATGCCCGATGCGAAGAACAGGAATATGATGCTCTCCAGGAAAAACCTTGGCTCACCAGCCACGGCAGGTGAGTTTCTCTTCACAAGTGTGTCAAAGTTGAACACTTCTGCTCTCACTATAGTGTCCATTCACCAATTGTCGATGATATCAATGTCAAACTGGAATTAGGGGGGACGAGAGTCTTTAAAAAAAAAATTTTTTTATTCTTTATCCGATCCTAATAAAAATTATCATGCACTCGTATCGTGGAACGAAGATTTATAATATGCAAACAGATTTCAAATGTTTCATTTAGAAAGGAACCAATGTACTTATAAGGTAATCTCTTATGGGTCGTTATGGTAGCTCACAATAAAAAAGTTAGTTTTCAAAACTATGTGGTTCTTCTAAAAGGTCCACCCCACAGGCTAAAGTATAGTAGATGTCAAAACAACTACCGTATTTACTCGCACAATCCTCGCACTTATTTAGCCGGAAAAGCGATGCAAAGTTGGGGGGTGGGAGAATTACGCGAGGAAAACTTTCCACGAAGACGTACAGAGCGAAAAAGAAAATGAAGTGGCCGGAAATCGGGATTGTCACACCAGCAACTAACAGCAAGCTTTAAGAAGTACTAATTAAAACTTACCTCAACAGTAAAGGCAGAGGTTCAAGACGAGGCAAGATTTATTTGAGACACAAAAAGTGGAAGCATATAGTTGAGAATTAGAATACCGTACGCAAAGCTTGTGGGGGTTGCGGGCGTAGTGGTAGCGTTCGTCACTCAACAGGAACCCTCAAAAGGTAAGCGTAGGATGTCAGTATTGGGCTGATGGCTATTTAACAGAATCGTCCGCAGTTTCCTTCTGAAGAAATAAAGTTTACCATCAATCCTAGTTTTAGGCACACGGCAGGCCCAACGCGTCTTGGTGGCTTTCAGCTGCCTTCACCAATAGCGAACACAAAACTCGTAGACTCCGAAGGGCCTACCGGCGGCCCTGTGGCCATTGTTTAGTGCATGATCTATCACTTACAACTTGAAAGCAGTCGTGTAGCTTCAGTATTGCCCCATAACGTGACAAGATTACCGACACAACATACAAAACACGCCGCAATGCGCTTTAGCTACTTTGGCTTAGCTTGGATTGAATCTCCATGCAATAGTACGCTTGATGCTTAAGAGATGGCGCCAAATCACGCGCGCTCTCATCATCAGTGGTTGGAACGAGCAGACGACATTATTGCGGCAGTTTTCGGGGGTGCGATAATTACTCGAGGAATAAAAGAAATTGTATTTTTGTTGGGCGATGTGGGGAGTGCGAGAATTGTGCGAGTGTGAGGATTATGCGAGTAAATACGGTATTTCTTTAATCAGAAATAATTTTTGAAAACTTGGAAGGTAAAAATGACCTTCTAGTGATTAGCTGGTATTTATTAAATGATATCGATGTCATCGCGGTTAAAAAAAGAAAAGCTTTAGCCTGTGTTTCAAGTGTTGCGAAAAATAACGATATCAAATTTGTTCAAATATGTCCAGAGAAAGTTTCTGAAAACTTCCGTAGGGCAGGTTCGTGTCGCAAGTATAGCAGAGCCAAGCAAATTGCATTTATTGCAACTGTTGCAGTTGTAGTTTAATCTATTCAGCCTGTAAGAAAATTAAAAGGTATTTTTTCATAACGTATTGTTTTTCCAGAGCATAATTTAGACTGTAAATACCCCAAATTGTGATTTCTGAAAGTTAGAATTTTTTACAATTTTTCACTCTTTTAAGACCCTCTTCACCCTTAACAGGACTATGAGACACTAGGTGTCTTGACAGTGTATAGCGGAGCTGAGGAAATGAGGTCTGATTGAAGGGAAGCAACTTTCTTCCTCAGATTCTGGCATGGCTATAATTTTATTTGGTTTTTAGCCCTAGTGGCAATCCCACCAGTCACTGTATTTGCACAAATACAAAGTGTCAGTTTATTGGCTGTGCATGTACAGTGCTCACGGATTGAAATGTGACGTCAAAACTTACAGTATGACAACTGGTACGAATGTGCAGTAGTGCATCGTCACTGCAACATCTTGTTAGGAAACTGGTTGCTAAAGGTAAAGTTGGCTCTCATGTAAAGGTTCAAGTTGACATCACACCGTTGTGACACTAACTGAAGAAGGCAGAAACAAAAGTATGTGCATTGCTTAGCTTCCGATCGTCGCATTTCTGTCCATGAATATTACCGTAATTACTCGAATCTAACGCGCACCTTTTTTCCGGTTAAGCGAGTTCATAAATCGCATGTGCGTTAGAATCGAGTACGAACAAAAAAATTACGGTCAATCTATTGCCATCGGCAAATCCAAAATGGCTGCCCCCTACGTGCGTCGGCATGGCGCGTCGGCCATTTCTGCCTATGTGTTTCCCATGTGCGGCACTTCGTACGTGTGCTGAGGAGTTCGTCATCTAGTAGTGCATTAGCATCGACGGCGTGGAAGGGCCGACTCCAAAAACTCGATAGCACCACGATACCGCTTTTAAAAGAAAAGTTATGGCGTGTGCAGAAACAGATGGAAATCGGGCCGCATCGCGGTCGTTCGGAGTTCCCGAAACGTGCGTGCGGGACCGGTGGAAACAAAAGCAGAAGATTCTCGACAGCAAAGCTTCACGCAAAGGCTTCAGTGGACCACAGCAGGGTCGGTTTCCGCAAATTAAAGAGCTGCTCGACAAGTATGTGCTTGAGCAGCGAGCGGCACAGCGGCCCGTGACGACAGAACTGCTCCAAGTGCGGGCTATGCAATTAGTCTTGGAAAAAGGTCTAATGCAGAGCCAGTTTAAAGCGAGCAGGTGCTGGCTAACTAACTTTATTTAGAGGAAAGGCTTTTCCCTCCGAAGGGGAACATGCATAGGCGAAAAGTTTTGCAGAGGAGTACGATGAAAAGCTTCACAGTTTTCAGAGGTTCGTCCTAAACTTGCGGCGCAACAACGGCTACCTGCTTGGGCAAATCGGGAATGCCCATCAGACGCCTCTTTACTTCGACATGCCTGGCACCACAACCGTCGAGAAGAAGGCCGCGAAGCAAGTTCGCGTGCTGACATCGGTCCACGGTAAAACTACCGTGACGGAAAGCTCTGTTACACGTCAGATGGGCACAAGCTTAGCCCGTACCTCATATTTAAATAGAATACGCTCCCGAAAGGAGTAGTTTTTTCGAGTGGTGTGATGGGTGCGCGTTGCAATTGATGTCTTACGGGTTTTTTTTTTTTTTTTCGCGGTGAAAATCGGGTGCGCGTTACAATCGAGGGCGCGGTAGAATCGAGTAAATACGGTACATAATGCCATAGAGAGGCAATTATGATGGCATGAAAGCGTCAGCGATACTTTGACTGGTCCCTTGGCTCCACAATATCGAACAGAAACAGGGTGATAGTCAACAGCCTATGTATGCATACAAAAGTGCACATACAACAGAGCAAAATGTTCCTTACTTTGGAGGCTGAAACACAAAATATAAAAGAACTTTAAGGCATTGAAAATCACTGACAGAAATGTTATGAATACATCTACATAATTTCTGGCCTCATTTTTAGTATTTGTTGTTGTGGAATGTCAGTAAGGACGTTAGAAAACAATGTGTTTGTTCATATGTGTTCAGACGCTTATCTCTGATGGGAAACTAGAAAACTGTAATCTAAAGCTTTTTCATAGTGGTATGTTGTGCACAAAAGCAAAGGAAGGCCTTTGTGGGACCACCTCGGCAGGTGTGAATGCATTCCCACACTACTGCTCTAGCATAGGTAAATGCACATGGCAGTATCGCTGTGAAGGATTGTTCCTCACACTGTAATATCGTTATTCAATGCTCTTAGCTGCCAAAAAAATGTAAACAAAGTGGACTCACACCAAATAAGCATTCATAGGCAAGCATTTTGGTGGCACAAGCTGCAGAACCCACATGCTGTTGCAAACAACATTTTTTTTGGTGCTCGTAACATTTTGTTCTAGTCTTATCTACTTCTGCGACATACAGTCGCCGACAGATTTTTTTGGACCCTGAAAATTCGGACTTGATAGATATTTCAGACTTCAAAAGTGCGCCATCAGGGTTCCCATAGGGCTAATGCATTTTTTCGACCTATTTTTCGGACTAATTCGCGCCCTAAAGTTGGATTTTTTGGACTAAATCGCTTATTTTGAGCCGCACCACAAACCTGTATGGACGCCGCCATGTTGGATTTTCTGCCAGCTTGACTAAGCTTTGTGGCTTAATTTTAAAATGGCTTTTCTGCCTTCAAGATTGAAAAGCAAACGTCATATTTCTAGTTTCGGAAGCCGTGTCTACTTTAGAAAACGCGGCACGGGACCATTTTTTCGTCTTTGGTCAGCCGTAGTGATCAGCACCGTCGTCATCTCACCGTACAGGGAGGAGGTGGAGGTGCGCAGTAGTGGAGTGAATGTGCCTGCATTAATGACATTAGGAAGTTTTAGAATAGGGCACCGCGAGCCCTTGCGGTACGATCGCTGCCACTGCGCGTGGGGACGATGACAATTTCATGCGCGGAGCCCACAGATGAAGAAATCCTTTGCCAGGTTGTGCCGCAGCCGGAGAGCGTTTCCAATGATGACGACGATGATTGCCCGCAGCTGTCAGCAGCGGAGATCGCCACCGCGGTGACGCTTTTGTCGAGCATTTACGGTGATGATGTCACCTTGGCGCAAATATTGGCAAACCAAATTGCTTCCAAGTGTAGTATGAGGCAAGGTAGAATCATGGACTTTTTTAAGCCTGCCTGATGCAATAAAGTTCATATTTCTGACAAAAACGAATTTTTGGAACTGTTCAATTTTTCAGACTTTTTTTCGGCCCCCGCCAGGTTCGAAAAATCGGTCAGCGACTGTACTACAGTCACAGTAACATTTCTATTCCTTAAAGGATGGTAGCGAAGCTTGTCTCTATCGCAGCACTTAGTGGTTACCTGTTGCTTTACCTTAAATTCTGTGCGATGAAATTTATATTTTCTTATATCCGAAGTATAGTAACGAATGTTATGTATTGGGCCCTTTCAATAACCTAGCATAATATCTCACAAAAGAATTTCACATTATATTTGTGCAAATGCATTTCTTTCAAATTTTTGTCACCCAGTGGTTGCCCATCACTGCACATGCATGTCTGGTACTGGCGTCGGCAATTGTGCTCGTATTTTTCTGTGATGTGCATGTTAGTGCGTTTTGTTTGCATTGTCATCACCAACTTTGTGTTTTTTGTTTTCGAGCACGTGTTTTAGACATGGCTGGTCCGCATCCATTTTTGTCCTCATGTCTTGTTTTGTTGCTTGTTAAGCTGAAGTCAGTGGCCCACGAAAAAAAAAAAATCTTATAATAAGTGGTAGTTGTAGTGGTCAGAATTTTCTTTTTTTAGAGGTGCCAACATGAATTATAAATGTGGGTTTTCTTGATATTCTTTTGGAGTGTCTGTTTCAAAAGACATAAATCTTACATTGTCTAAAGTACAACGTGAAAGTTTCTGATGTAGGTCACTTTCTGAAATTAAAGCAGTATAAAAACATAACATATTATCTTGAGCTATATATTGTGAGGTCGTGGTTTTGATGCCATTTTTTATGGGGGCCGAGAATCCGGCAGCCAACAGCTATGACGAACCCTCAATGATGATGCTCCCACGTGACAACGATGAGGATGCATAACCAGTGCATTATGATGGTGATAATGTACAGATGGTGAGGATGGATATAATAAATGCCCACAATATAATGTGTGATTCGGTCTTCAAGGAACTAAGCGTATCATCATCGTGCAAGCTTACATTAAAGCCAGCAGTGCCAAATATTTCACACGGTCATATTGCAGACTTGCTGGTGTCGTAAATTTAACTGCAAAATCTCACTACAGAAATATTTACACATACTTAGAAGTTTATGGTCATGGAATTTTGTTGCAAGAAGGCTTTCTACATAGCCCACAAAAATTTATAAGATTTAATGAATGTGAAGCATTTTGTGGTCCTGGCAAGCATGCGTGTTATGTATTGGCACCAAACTTTCCATAATTTTGATCTCTTTGGCCACATCCTTAGCAACTACGACAGCCCGCGGAATGTACCGTGCACAAAGCATCACTAATGTGTGGTGCAAAAGCTACGCTAAAGGCCAACGAAACAAAGTGTTAAAATTCATATTGCTAAAGTAATCGACAAACTACAAAAAACCAAAACACTTCGTCCTTGCACGGCGGTATCAGCCTCGATTGCAGATGCGGCGAACAAGAGTTCTATTTTGACGTGTGCATTGTTTGACTTCGTGCCTACAGATAGCATGGTCATCACCAATGATTGCAGCGATAGTGGTGGCCAGCAGTAGTTTTGTTTTGACTTTGTACAAGGCACATTCATTGTGGCAAACAGGACAGACGTTCTTGAGGATGAAGAGCTATGGTAGCCTTTGCATGTTTAATTCCTTATGGAAGATAGAAGTGGGGTGCGGTACGTGACATGGACTGAAGGAGAGAACAACGACACAAGCGCACACTCGCAACTGAAATTTTATTGAATGTGCAAAACATTTATAGCTTTCAAAAATGGTTACATGATACAAGTTTTCTCGCCTAAAAAGAAAAAAAAAACTGGAAAACCATCGCCGTTCCGCAAGAAGTCATCAAAATATTATAACCTGAGCAAAAAAAGATGAACAAAAATATACATAAGCGGATGAAATAAATAAAAAAATATTAGTACAGCGATTTTACCAAATATACGTACTCTTTCTCTGAAATGGCAATAGAGGGGTGGCTAACACATCTTTCGCCGCATCTCTTAATGTGACACATCTTAACGCATCTTAACGCATCTCTTCAGTCCGTGTCACGTACCACGCCCCACTTCTATCTTCCATAATGAACCGCTACCAACTAGCTCAAATAACTGTTTTGCTACAATACATTTAATTCCTTCGTGAGAGCAGTCTGTCAGTTTCTAGTGCAAAAACAGTAAGAAAAGAAAAAAGGAATGCAGTCTACGAACTACTTTTGTCATTATGGTATGTGGGGCGTCACTTCATTAATCAGTTGTCCGCATGCTTCAGTTTGTGCATTGGCGGCGGTCATTGACTTTGGGTCACTGTCACGCACTGTGCTAGTAGCATTGTTGCACCCTGTGTACAAATTTTGTGTTCCTTGTTTTTGTTTTGTTTTGTTCCCTTTTTCTTTGTCCTGTCTGCACTGTTCGTTGCTTCTCGGGGCCTGCTGTGTCAAGCAGGCGTACCTTATTCCACGCCTCCTCCGGTAGCGCCGCCTGCGCCCATGGCAGCAGGCCCCCACCATGCCCCGTCCCCACACCATCATTACGGATCCTCTCCTATGCACCCGATGATGGCTCAGCAAGGCTACCAGGGGCCGTTTACTCCGCCTCACCACTACTACATGCCTCTGCAGCCACACCCCTCTCAGGGTAGGCAACTGGGACAGAGTAGAGTGGTCAAGCAATATAACCACCATGAGCAGTGCACCAAGTTGTGGGCTTCATGCATAAGTTGGCAAATTCGCCCATAGTTGGACTTCCTCACACCGACCCGCGAGTTTGACAATGGGGGAGCTTAATTAAATCTGAGCCTGATTGGTAAGTCTGGGTCTCAGTGAGCTTGGCTCAAAATAATTCTGGTGAGCCTGAGTCCAAGTGAACCTAGAACAAGTAATAGTTTCTATTGACTCTGAAAGCAGATGTATAAATTGTGGGCGTCTTCAATAAAGATATATGAAACGAGAAGAGTAGGCAAGACAGCTAACTTACAAATGGGTTCATTGTGCACACAAGACCAGTAATAACATGCATTGCTATGAGTCAACGGTCTTTTTTTGTCCGTTCTTTATGGCACTGCTAACCAAAGGATGCAGCATTACCGACACGTTCACTTGTGCACTCATGTAAATTTTGTACTGCTTATGAACAAAAGAACTACTACAGAAGTTGTGGCATATTTTTGAGTATGAGGCGATAGACCTAGGATGACGTTTACAATGCGTTCATAGCAGCCCTTACGGCTCCTTAATGATGGCAGCCCTCACTTCATTTCCCACTCTATGGAATTGAAGGCAACGTTGAATAATTTAGATTGTACACATTATAGAAATTTTAAGGGAATTTATAAATATTTGGGTGGATCTCTAAAATAAATATTTCTAAAAGAAAGATCTAAAAGAAAGATAAAGAAAGATTTGGGTGAGTCAACTATGCCATTATTGTGGAATGTTTTTGCTGCTACCCAACCCTGCTTTCTGAAGTCATAATGAAACATGCTGCTTGGCATAGTTGCCTTTTAGCTAACTACCTACGTACCAGCACTACTACCGGAAAACTCTGCAACAGTTATGACTCTTTGAAACTCGTGAAGGTTGTGCAGGTTGAAAAACTACACATTTCTCTTGTATTTTCGCTGCCATTGGCTCAAAACACTCCATGATAGGGGCTTGTAATTTAATGCCATGGGTGTCGGCAAGGGGTGCAAAGGTGGTACTTGCCACCCTCAAGCCATGCCAGAACTGGTCCTGAAGCTCAAGGGGCAGACTCTACCACCAGGACTCCCCCATAACGCTCCCGTGCCGCGATGCGGATTTCCCCCCTCGAGACCAAATGCTGCCGACACCCGTGCTTAATGTGGGCCCGTGTGCTCAGATTTGGGTGCACGTTAAAGAACCCCAGGTGATCAAAATTTCCGGAGCCCTCCACTATGCCGTCTCTCATAATCATATAGTGGTCTTGGGACGTTAAACCCCACAAATCAATCATCAACCCATGCTTAATGTTGGCTGTAATGTGAGCAAAAGTCACAACTTGTTGAAAAACGTTTGGCTTTCTACATGCTCCTGTTTCTATATAAACAAGTGGTTTCAGTGCTTTGATAAAGTGCTGGTTTAACACAGGAGCTGTTTATTACGCTTGTTATTGCGCCGGGCAGTGCAAACAGAAATCATCACCAACTCATGAGTGGGCACATGCTCACTTTGTCCTCTTCATTTTCTGCTTCGCAGCGCCAACACCTCTGCCAAATGGCTCTGCGTGGAATGCAATTACTGCGATGAGCGAGTCTGTTATGTGTCTAAAAATCATGCAAGATCTAGTCACATGGCTCGCATCATGTAACAAGTACTCACGTGACTAAAAATCACACAGCATCTAATCACGTGACTAAAACCACATAACAACTATTCCTGTGTATAAAATCGCTTGACAGCTCATGAATCACATGACTAAGATCATGTAAAATCTTGTCACAGTTCATGAGGCTAAAAATTGTTGAACATCTAGTCAACGGACTAAAATCGCGTAACACCATGTAACAACTGGTCATGTCGCTAAAATCACTTAAGATCACGTAAGAGACAGTCATGTGACATGTTCACGCCATAAATCACGTAACCACGAATGAAAATTGTGGAGGTTTTACGTCCCAAAACCACAATATGATTGTGAGAGACGTCATCGTAGAGGGCTCCAGAAATTTTGACCACCTGGTGTTCTTTAACGTGCACTGACATCACACAATGTACAGGCATCTCTCATTTTCCCTCCTTCGAAATGCAACTGCCTCGGCCAGGATCGAACCCACAACCTGCGGGTCAGCAGCCGAGCTCCGTAGCCGCTACGCATCCACAGCAGTCGCCACGCAACAACTGGTCACATGGCTAAAATCTTGTAATAGCTAGTAACATTTTCCCACTAAAACTACGGAATGTGTGCATAGTCTGGGAGCCGACTGAAACAGGAGAATGGTAACCAAGCCTAGGCATTCTCAGTACTTATAGCAAGAGATTGGTATTTGTAGCAAAAACTTGGTAGATACCGCTATTGTTTCCAGTATTGCAGAGCTGGTGCGAGCTGCACACATTTTTTTATCAACTTCTTGTCATTGGTAAGGTTGTGTTAGTTTTTATGCTTTATTTTGCATGCTGTTTGTGCCTGCATTATGTTTGCATGCTGTAGATTTTGTGTTGTGACTGATCAGTGTGTGCGTAGTACTGCTTCATAGCGAGTGTTGTAATTAACTGGCCTTTTTATTATTCATTCTTACTGAAGCTTTGCTTAGTGGCTCGACAATAGCACTTAAAGTGCAATCGCAAAAGTTGTCAGCTCAATTATGAGGTTTGGTTGTCTAAGACAGTGCCTAAAATGAAAAAAAAAATATAATAATTGACAACACCGTCTTGAATTTTCCACGCTGGCACATCGAGATGTGTACTCTGACATTGGATTCATCTCAAGTTGATTATTAATTGATAAAGCACACTACAGGAACAAGAGCAGATTTTATGCAAAGATTTACTCAAAATTTACTGGTCCCGATAGAGCCCAAGTTGCTTGTACCTCCTTGTTTCAGCAGTAAATCTTTAAATATGTTTTTTTTCTTGTATCTGCCAGCCCACTCTTGCTTATGGATTATTTTGTTTACTTGTTTATTGGCCTAATGTGGCAATTGACGAGCAATAACTTGGTGTGGCTGTTATGCACTGAAAGAGTGGGAAATATATATTGATAAAAGCAAGTTGAACTTGACCCTCCCTTCGCCAGCTTTGCAAAATTATGTCCTGCGCTGAAATGCCTTATTTTAGTAGGTATACATGTCGCTACCCTTTGTAACATGATACAGTGTAGGTCTCAGTGGTTTGTCGGAGATTTTGCTTGTGTCAGAAGGTGTAGCAGCAATTCCATACAACAAATTCTTATGTGCAATGGTCTTAAAATCAATCTCCAATAGGCCCTCAAGCACAACTGTTTCCCCGAGTTTTTGAGCAGATTGCATAACAATAGAAAAACCATTCTTTGTAAAGCTTCTGGCATGCATGTACAGTTACAAACTCCATTACAATGAAATTCAAGGGGATTGCAAAAAATTTTGTTGTAGAGGGAATTCCATTATCGTTGAAAAAGTGGTAAATAAAGGAAAAAGATATGCACGACACTTAAAGGGCC